>NW_027529538.1:906835-1137453 GCF_008692635.1 Crocuta crocuta
TTTTTTTTTTTTTTTTTTTTGTCTTTGCAAGAAAGGAAGGCTAATGGTGCAACAGAATTCTAGGTCAGATCACTGACCTGTTGATAATTAGACAGGTGAAGTGTATGCACCTATTTAATTGCTATTTTGAAGCATTGTTAAATCGTTCAGAAAAAAAAAAAAGTAGAAATTAAAAGTCTCCAGGTTATACTGAGTGAATGAGTCAGCAATGAGAGCATCATGTGGGTCCAAGATTTCACAAAGAAGAAAATGACTTCAACTGGTCCTTTATTTTTTACCTGAATTTTATCTTTGGTTTAAATTACTGCAATACATTATTTGTCTGCATCAACTAAGTGTGAGTACTGGCTACTCAAACTGTAAATGGATGAATAAATCTATTCATAGGCATTATCTATCAAAAGTTACTTATTGCATTCATTCTTGTTATTATGTTAAATTTATAGATTTTTAGAATAAAAAGCACATAAGTGTGTTGTCTAACTTACGTTAATACTAAAGTATAAAGAGAGAAAATCATAAATTCTCCTTATATCTTTGGAAGTAAAATCAAATATTTAAAATTCCTTTTTTATTTAATGCATTTTAACACCTAAACAAAGTATGTTAAAATATAAAATTTACAAACTAAAAAGGACACTTTTAGGCACTAATACTTGATTCAAATTGATATCCAATACATACGCATATATTTTTAAAATGTATGCATACATCATTGGGATTTTAAAAATTTTTACTTATTTATTTATTTTGAAAGAGAATGAAAGCAGTGAGAGAGAGCAGAGAGAGAGAGGGAAAGAGAAAATCCCAAGCAGGCTCCACACTGTCAGTGAGGAGCCTGACGCAGGGCTCCATCTCATGAACCATGAGATCATGACTCAAGCTGAAACCAATAGTCAGACGCCTAACCGACTGAGTCACCCAGGTGTCCCTGAACATGTTTAATAAATAATTAAAACTTACATCTCACAAAGCTTTAGCATTCTATTTTATTATATATTTATTGAAGCAGTTGGCTTTCCTTTAATCTTAATAATATGAAATTCATTTTAAGAAACTGCTCCTAACTTTTCAGATACAATAAAGCTATCATCAAAGAAAGTCTAATTAAATACAAATAGACCATTATCTTATATGAGTTCCAATTTGACACAGATCGATTTAATTCCTCCAATGCACAGGAAAATTATTCTTTTGCATTGCCTATAAATAGGATGATTGACTCTGTGAGTGATTTAATGATGGATATTCCATTTTATTCCAGTAAGAATTTGTAACAGCTGACAAAAGATATGTACAATAAAATGGTAAAAGAGAAGTTAAAACTCAAGGTTAAAAAAATAGAAATTATAACATAAGGTCAGTATCATTGTTAAAAACAGCACAGATATTTAGGCAATAAACTCCTCCATGGTTGTTACAATTGAATTTTGAATTTGTTTTGGGGTTCTGGCAGCTGAACTGAAATGGAAACATGAGCAGTTATAAGGTTATTATATTTCTTGAGGAGAAGTAAAGAAGGCATTTTCAATGTGGGTGAGAGATAAGTTTTGCTGTGCCAGAAAATGCCAAGAGCGTCTATGTTCTGGAGTTTATTATTAGTATTATTTTTAAGAAATCCAATGCAAGGGTAAGTATAGGAATCAAGAGCTCAAGCTTTCATTCTTGGCCCTATCTCCAAATATTGGTATGATTTGAGTAATTCATTTAACTTTTCATGACCTCAATTTCTTTATCTCTAAAGGTAGAGAATTTAGCAAAGTGACCTTTACTGAAGTTCTTTGCAGCTCTAAAATCCCGTGATCAATGGGTTCCTGATTCTCTGGCACAGAGAGAAATCATTTGACCTTTTCAAAGGACATATTTTACGGGTAAATTTAATTTTAAAAAATTATTTATTTATTTTGAGACAAAGAGAGAGTGAGCAAGCATGGGGGAGAGGCAGAGAGAGAGGAAGAAAGAATCTCAAGCACAGTGCAGAGCCTGATGCGGGGCTCGTTTCACAAACCATGAGATCATGACCTGAGCCAAAATCAAGGGTTGGACACTTAGCCAACTGAGCCACCCAGGCGCGCATATAGGTAAATTTCTTATTAGGGAGAAATTGTTTTAAGACATTGTTTTTAAGAAATTGTTTAAAGAAGTCACGGATCATCTGTCGATCATGTCGATCAAATTGGAGAACTGATCAGTTTTGTTAGCCTGAGAGAGGTCACTCAGGAAATGAAACAAAAAACCAGAGTCAGCGTGTGCCGGGTGGGTATCTACTTCCTAGTGTGTCTTCTTCCATTGGCAGTGCCACGTGCCTCCACGGTGATATACAAGGAAAGCAGGAACTCAGTCTTGCTCTGTCCCAGAATCTTGATGGTGTCAGAAGTGAGTGTCTGCTCAATAACTGTTGCCTAATGTCTGACCCCCCAGCCCCCCCTTCACCCGTTGACATGCTACCAGAATCACTCTGCAGCATTAGAAGCATCTAATGTGAAGTTTGAGGTCTAAGGTCATGGCCCATCTTGAACATTGTGTGGAGTCTAAGTGACCCTTGGAAAATCCCTTATAAATCCTGGCATGTTGAATTTAGTGAAAAAGTCTTATAAATTTACTTGTGTGTATTTATGTACTATATAGAAATAAATGCATGATATGTAATAAAATATAAGTATAAGCCTACCATGTTTTTTTAAAATTTTCTAATGTTCATTTTATTTTTGCGAGAGAAAGAGAGAGACAGTGCATGAGCAGGGGAGGAGCAGAGAGAGAGGGAGACATAGAATTCAAAGCAGGCTCCAGGCTCTGAGCTGTCTGCACAGACCCCGACGCAGGGCTCGAATTCACAAACTGCGAGATCATGTCCGGAGCTGAAGTCGGATGCTTAAACGACTGAGCCACCCAGGCGCCCCAAGCCTACCATGTTTTTAATAATGTTAGAGAGACAGAGAGATGAAACAATTTTTTAAAAAAGGAAAATGAATACGTAGCATTGAATTTGCATAAGTTCAATGTGCTCGTGGTATGCCACTATATCCCTAAATAGCAGCAGCTCTATGGGACTGTGAAATGGGCAAGGTGTGAACTGATATCAGAACGAGTGTGATGCCCAGTTCATATTCCATATCCTCCGGAGGAGAGACCTACAGGCCGCAGTATTCATTGCTATTGTGTGGAGCTGGTCCACAGGGAATGCTTCCTGACTGTTTCAACAGGTGGTCAAGGTGAGCTCCATTTCTCCCTTTCTCCAACCCCATGCTCATATCACTGCATGTGAGTGAGGAGGATCTACGGGAGTCCAGAGCAAAAGGAGAATTCTACGAGAGTCCTCGGAAACCTCCCCCAGCCAGTCAATAGCCCACCAGACCACCCACCATTTCAACCTTGCAAGTGGCAGAGTCAGGCACAATGGGCCAGGTTACCGGGCAGTCTCAAAAAACTCCAAAATCCCCAAGGATTAAAATCACAAAGGTCTATGTCTTGCTCAGATTATGCATCCATCACGGACTGGCTGAGACCTGTTTCAAGTTGTGCTCATTCTAAAACTCAGGCTGGTAGAGCAGTGACTACATGAAATATGCTATCACCATGGCAGAAAACTGGAGAAGTGAAGCAAAGCGTACATACCCTCTTGAACACCTCCACTTGGAAGAGACCTGCCCCATCTGCACACTTTGCATTGATCCAGCAAGTCACACGGCTGTACGGCTGTACCTTGTACCTAGGAGATGAGCAAGTGTAACCCTTCCCCACACTTAAGAACATGGCTAGAGGGGCACCTGGGTGGCTCAGACAGTTAAGCGTCTGACTGCAGCTCAGGTCATGATCTCGCGGTCTGTGGGTTCAAGCCCCGCATCGAGCTCTGTGCTGACAGCTCAGAGCCTGGAGCCTGCTTCAGATTCTGTGTCTCCCTCTCTCTCTGCCCCTCCCCAGCTCATGCTCTGTCTCTCTCTGTCTCAAAAATAAATAAACGTTAAAAAAAAATTTTTAAAAAGGAACATGGCTGGAAATATTTGCTGAATAGTTTTAATGGCCACTGTAACAAACAGATGTGCCAAAGAGTGATTTCTGTAAGGTCTCTAGGTCCACTTTGGTCTGGTCCTATGTTCTTAAATAAACTTTGGGACCTGAGTCGCTGTGTCAGCTCAGCTACATGAATGATTCACATATCACAGTGGAGAAACCATCATCTTGTCACTTTTCCCCTTTATTTAAGAAAGAATGAGAAGACAGGCACCTGGGAGGCTGAGTCGGTTGAGCATTCGACTCTCGATTTCAGCTCAGGGCATGATCTTAGGGTTGTGGGATCGAGCCTCAAGTCAGGCTTAATGCTGAGCATGGAGCCTGCTTGGAATTCTCTCTCTCTCTCTCTTTCCCTTTGCCCCTCTCCTCTTCTTGTGTGCTCTCCCCCTTTCTAAAATGAAATTTTAAAAAAGTAAAAAAAAAATAATGAGGGGAGAGAGAGACAAAGAGGGCACTCCTCAGTAGAACCTCAAGCACGCTTGAATATTTTAGTTAAATTAATGCGTGTGGTGGAAAGAGCGATGGGTCCCCAAAGATGTCCACTGTCAAATCCTCAGAGCCTGTGCATGTGGTTATACAGCAAAGCAGACTCAAGTTTGAAGACGGAATTAAGGTTATTAATCAGCTGACCTTGACACAGGGAGATCAATTTGGATAATCTGGATGGATCCAATGTCATTACCAGAATTCTTAAAAGTGCAAAAGGAAGGCAGAAGAGGAGGTCAGAAGTCAGAAGGATGTGATGTAACAGCTCCACCTACCATTGCTCACTTTGGAGATGGGGGGAAAGTGTCATCAGGCAAATACTCCAGGTGGCGTATGGGAGTCAAAGAAGGCAAGGAAACAGAGTCCTCCATAATGCCTCGGGAAAAGACTGCAGCCCTGTGAACACCCTGATTTTATTCCAGTGAGACCTACTGCCGACTTTGGACACAGAATTTTAACATAATAAATTTGTGTTGTCCTAAGCCACTAACTTTGTGGCAATTTGTGAAAGCAAAATGGAAAACTAATATAACACTTTGGTTTTTTAAAATAACTTTACTAAAACTAAAATTAGTTTTAGTACAAGGCCACTTGGGACACCAGGGTGGCTCTGTCGCTTGAGCATCCGACTTTGGCTCCAGTCATGATCTCACCTTTTGTGAATTCGAGCCCCTCATCAGGCTCTGTGCTGACAGCTTGGAGCCAAGAGCCTGCTTCAGATTCTGCATCTCCCTCTCTCTTGCCCTCCCTGCTCATATTCTCTCTCTCTCTCGAAAATAAATAAAACATAAAAAAATTAAAACCATGGCTACTCTAAGAGGTTCTGTTAACTATTTCAATAATTGGGCCATGTAATATGTATTTTAAAATGAAGGAACAAAAGGAAGCACAGTGGTCTGTATATTATTATTTTAGAGAGGAATTCTTTCAAACCATATGTCCAAATATGTCACCTCTTCTATTTCACACATGTGGCTTGGTGTGCAAGTAGAAGTTTCAGTGTCTGTATTCTTAGACCTCTTTGGGAACCGACACAAACTTTCTGATTCATGTGCTTGACTCTGTTAGCTACCCTGTGCTGGGTTTGCACTGTTTTCTCCAGCTTCTGTCAAAATCTCTTACAGCATCCACCTGCCTTCACAGCCGCTTTTGATTTAGAGATCATGTTCTGAGAAAGATTGAATCAAAAGACATTTAGGAAAAAAGTGGCATGTTGAAATTACATACTAAACTCATCAAAGGCAAGGACCATTTATTACATACCATTATACATGCTTCGGTAACTTTCTTAGAATAGGAGTTGAAAAATACCTGAAATAAATGAAACCACATGGCATGAATGAGTTCTAGAAGGTCTCCAGTGTGGGAATGTACATGTATTGTAAAATTAAGAAGGGCAGTGATGTGGTGAGACCACATCTCAAATATTGGAATTTGAAAAGCAGGGTTCAGATTCTGACTCTGTCACTCACTAGTTGAGTGATCTTGGGCAAGTCATTTAACCTCGTTAAGCCTAAATTTCTTCATCTTTAAAGCAGGAATAAAATAATTTCACTGACTTCCAGTTTCCACTCGGGGAAACTCTATCACCCTATATGAGATCTCTGGCTTTTAATAAAAAAACTATAAGTCATGTGAGAAGGCAGGGGGAATAAAACTCCTTCCAAGGGACAAAGCAACCAATAGATCCAGACTTGATTATGTCACATATGTTCAACTATCTGGTAAAAAATTCAAAATAATGATTATGAGGTTAATGGCTCTGGTGGAAAAGGTACAACACATGCAAGCTCACATGGGTAATTTCTTTCAAGAGGTGGAATTATAGGGCAAATCAAATTAAAATGTTAGAAATGCAAACCACTATCAGTGAATGAAGAATTCCTCTAATAATTTCTTCAGTAGAATCAACTCAGCTGAGTATAGTCAATGAACTTGAAGCAGGTCAATACAAGTTACTTAAACAAAAGGATAAACAATAGAATAAACTAACTAACCAACTAACTAACTAACCAACCAACTAACTAACTAACAAAAACAACCCAGAAGAGATTATCCAAAAGCTGTATCCTGATATATGTACTGTAGGAATTCTGGAAGGAAAAGAAAGAATGAGAGCAGGGTAGGAAACATATTAAGAGATCACGGATTTATTTTTTAAGAATTAATAACAGACACCAAACCACAGATCCAAGAAGTTCAGAGAACACCACGCGGAATGAATCCAACATACATACATGCACATGTGCGCATTCTCATTCTCTCTCTCTCTCTCTCTCTCTCTCTTTCACACACACACACACACCTTGGCATATCACATTCAAGTTGCCCTAAATAAGAGATTAAAAAGAGAATTTTGAAGGCAAGCAGGAAGTAAAAGATATGTAACATAGAAAGGGGCAAAAATATGAATGAAAACAGTTTCTTAGCACAAAGCATAAAGCTGAAAGACAATGAAGTGTCATCTTTGAAACAATGAAAGAGAAAATATGTTGCCAACCTAGAAAGCTGTACTCATAAACATGTGATTCAAAATTTAAGGAAAAATTGACATTTTCTCAGGCAAACAAAAACTGAGAAAAGTAATTGCCAGGAGACATGCCTTATAGGAAATTTTAAAGAAAGTTCTTTGGACAGAAAAAAAAATTGTAACATTAGACAGCAGCTTGCCTCTACATAGATGAAGTGTCAGGCATGGAATAAATGAGGGTAAAATAAAATTTATTTTTTCTTACTTCTAATTGCTCTAACAAATATCTGACTTTGTAAAGCAAACATGGCAGTAATAAATAATGTTTATAGCACACACAAAAGCAAAATACATGATGATCACATGAAGGATTGAAGAAGAGAATTTAAATTCTTGCATATGTAAGAAGCTTACACTGGATATGAAGTGTATATTATAATTTGGAGATAAATACTGATTATTACTACATATATTCTAAACCATAGGGCAATCACTAATTTTTAAAAAGAAATATAAATAATAAATTAATAGAGAAGATAAAATAGAATCGTTAAAGAATTCTCAACCCAAAGGAAGGCAGAAGAGAGAGGAAAAAGAACAAATATATAACACAAATAGAAAAAAGCTAGTTAGTTGGTAAATTTTAATCCAGACTTCCTAGACTCATAATGAATGGTCTAAGCATACTAATCAAAAGAGATTAACAGATGGGATTTTTTTAAAAAAGGAAAATAGAATATCCTGTTTATAAGAAGCAAGTTAACTACAAAGATTTAGACAGGTTAAGAGCAAAAAGATGGAAAAAGGTAAAGCAAAAGAAAGCTGGAGTAGATATATCAATGTCAGCTAAGGTATGCTTCCTGTCTGACTTATGTGGCTCTTCACCAGCACTGATTTTAAAAATCTATCCTGAAACACACGTACTTTGAGGAGTTTATTAAGTGTGACAAGCAGCAGAAGACAAAGGTTCACTGCTCCTTGCACGTCGCACAGACTGTCTCAATTCTTACAATGGGTGTCCCAGTGTGGATAACCACTAACTACCAAGTGGTAGAACCAGGATATTAATCACTGTGCAAAATTCTCTACAAAAATCAAGATTTTGTTATCTGTGAGCTTTATGCTGCTCTCCCTATGAAGAGGCATTAAAAATAAGCCAAACCAGGGCGCCTAGGTGGCTTAGTCGGTTAAGCATTCAATTCTTGATTTCAGCTCAGGTCATGACCTCAGTTTCTGGGATGGAGCCCCACATGAGGCTCTGCAGTGACATTGCAGAGCCTGCTTGGGATTCTCTCTCTCTCCTCTCTCTCTCTCTCTCTCTCAAAATAAATAAACACTTTTTAAGTTAAAAATGAGCCAATCCATTCTCTAAGCTGGGTTTTCTTTTAGATGGGTGGATATTGCTTCAGTTCCTTTAAATGCCTTAACTTCATCTGTCACTTTCAGGAGAATGAGATGTTCACCCATATCCTGTCCAACTGAGAGTCATTGCTTCAATAAGGTCTGTAACATTATGGGTAAGAAGTAAAAGAGGCCCAGAAGAGCAGAATACTCAGGGTCTATGTCATTACATCCAGGAGAAGACAGAGGAGCCACAGGTCAGGCAACTTGCCTAGACACAGCAATTTCACCAATTGCCAAGTCCATCAATTGTCCAGTCCACCAATTTCACCAATTGCCTAGTCCACCAATTGCCTAGTCCACCAATTTCAGAACAGGACTAACCACCGGGTCTCCTGACATCAAATCCAGCACTTTTTCTTCTTTCTCTCTTTGCAAGTCCCCGTAGTGGTTACCTTCATGCACAGAATAAAACCCCATTAAAATGAAGAGTCCTAGACAAAGGAAGCCCCTTGTGAATGAGAAGAGCTCTACCAGTTCATTTAAAAACTGATTATTTTGAAAAATAAATAAATAAAATAAAAACTGATGATTTCATATCAGATACATATTTTATACTACAGGAACCACATGGATAGATACCAAAGGCCCTTAAAAGTGTCTGTATGTGAAATATGGCATCATCGGTGGACTTATACACTCTTTATAATGTTGTTTGTATGGTAAATTGCCTTCAGAGTTTCTGTCTCTTTCCCGGATACCTATTACCCTGCAGCAATGCGGATCTGAGTCTTCGGCACCAGGACTGACCAATGCCCACTTTGTTTCTCCATAAGAAATAACACCTGTTGGGTCATGTTTCCTTGAAAATTCTGAGTTGGAGAATGTGGTCACATCTGTACTGCTCTTGAAGAGAACATGACTTCTAGGAATAAGAATGGCCTTCAGTTTATACTTAATTGAAGGCAGTATCTGTTATTTGTCCTTGATCCTCAAATTGTTAGAAGTGATGGACTAATCTTTTCTGAGAGATTCAGATATACAGGACACAGAAATGTAATGTGCTACTGATTTTTTCTTTTTGTATAAATTTGAAAACAGATAATCTTTCAATAAAAACTTGATAGACGACCATAGTCTAGTTTACAGTATTACGTTGTTTGCTACATGAGAAGGAAAGGAAAGGAAAGGAAAGGAAAGGAAAGGAAAGGAAAGGAAAGGAAAGGAAAGGAAAGGAAAGGAAAGGAAAGGAAAGGAAGAAAAGAAAGAAAAGAAGGAAAGGAAAGGAAAGGAAAGGAAGAAAAGAAAAGAAAAGAGAAGAAAAGAAAAGAAAAGAAAAGAAATCTAGTTGTTTTCTCTAGAACCAGCATTCTTAGCAAAAAGCCTTGAGATTGTGATGGGCTGTAGTGAAATATTGCTAGGTTAAACTTAGGTTTCGTTAAAATAAACTCAGAAGAAATCTAAAACATTTGTTTATTTTTTCAAAAGTTGATCTTTGTCTGACAAGTTACGCATTCAAAGTGTCATATAAAAGCATTACTGAAATAGAATCCATAAGCCAAACAAAACAAAATAGCAAAACAGTATAAAAAATTGCAAGTGACTTAGGAAATGAGATGGCCCCTTTCTTAAACTTCAAATTCAACCTTAGATTTGATCAAGGTGACAAATTATTTCTGTTTGCAAAAATGGTATTTTCAGTATTTGTTGGCTTTAAAAAATGGTCTGTCTTGCTTTTAGGCTGCCCCCATGTGTTCTAATATCAGTGCTGGTCCAAACTGTGCATTAAAATCCTTTTCCCCCATTTGAAAAAAAAAAAGATACGGATATTTAATCAATACAAGAAAATTGAACCTGAAGCCAGGAGAACTCTGTGGATGACCCAGTTCTGCTACATACTATTGTGTGGCTTTTTAAATCTAATTATTTTCTTCACTTAATTTCCTTTTCCTTCAAAGTTTTCAACTAGAAAGTGGGGATAATTATATCTGCCATTTTCACTCACAGGGATGCGACTGATTGAACGACTTCATACAAAGGCTTACCCTTCATAAAGTATAAACCTTAATTTACACACACTAGTTACCAACGTGAGAGTGTCCTTCCTTCTGTCTCCGGTAGTAACTGAATTGTAGTGCAGAGTACCACGGCATGGAACGTATAGGGTGAGGGTCCTTGGGTTCTCTTTTCTTTTCATAAAACTTAGTTTTGCCAACTCAGCAAATCAAATAAACTCTTTGTAAAATAAAGGGCTATCTTAAAAACTTTCAGATATGGACTTTTTTTTTTTTTTTTGATTTATGTTTTTCTCTCAAACTAGACTATGCGTCAGGATACATGTGGCTTCCGGATCTACAATACAACTAACGTGGGAACATTTCATCTTTCCACAGCTCAGCCCTATTATTGAAGACCCCTTCCAGCTTTGATAACCAGTGATTTAAAGAAATCTGTAATGTGATCCACAAGATACATTGCACTTAAAAATGAAAATATTCATATTAAGAACTAATAGGAGCTTTCACAGAGGTAAGCTAATATAGTATAACAATGCAAAGAAGCATAAACAATTCCTTTAAAAAGCATGCTTCAAAGTATCTGAAGTGTATGAATCAAATACAATTTTGAGATCAATCTTGATACAACACTGTTTGAAAAACTTTCATTTATATCTTTGATTCACTGAAAACTTTCAGAAGATGTAAAAGCCAATACACAAAAAATTCTAAAAGTAACTCAATGCATGGCTAAATCATTTGTTTTTCTTGCCCAGTTGCTAAACAAAATAGCTTTAATTGCATTATAATTCTTTTTAGTAACAGTGATTTATAATCATGCAATTTATTAAACACTGAAAATATTTCACATTGAGACAGCACACACATTGATTGGGCACAATTTGATTTTTCCTGACCATTGCCATTTTCTTGAAAAAGCTTGTGTAGAGATTCCAGTGATCAATTCTTTAAATTCAAAGTTTTGTGGACAAGCGGTATGAATAATACAGTATTTCCATACACTGTTTTGTAATTCTAGTTTACTTTTTGTATATCAATTCTGGTGGCTTCCAATTAAATATTATAGAAAGTAAATGATGTTTCTTGTATTCAGTGAAATAGAATACAAGAAACATAGATCAAATTAATAATCTATTAGAGTCAACTAAATATCTTTTATATGAATAAGGACGCTAATAAAATAGCTGAATTACTACACTGATTTGGAAAACATTTGGAAATATGATATGTCTTGGTGAGTGAACAAAAATACTCAAATTTAAATCCAAAATTTAATTTACTGCAGCTGATATTAAATCGATATTAATATTTTTATAGGCTACTGCAAGACAGAGCAATATCATTGCCTTCGGTCTGCTCTGTATAAGGTTTTTTTTTTTTTTTTTTACAATACTGCGACAGAAATAATGTTAAGGAACTATTGGCAGACTGAATTTTAAAATTTCAGAAAATGTCCCAGCTTTTGAATAGGAATATAATCCTGATGCAGGCACAACCCTATTGATCTGCAAACCTGGATTTAAGGCCATCGACCTCCTATCAGAAGTGTCTCTGTTGGAATGTAAGAATCACACAGTTTACCGATTCAGTTCTCATGATCTTTGGTAGTGAAATAGGTGGTGTAGAAAGTGAGCCCCCAGTTGGCTTCACTTTCAGATGCTTCACACTTTTACCTAAAAATCAGTAGCAATGTGCATATATATATATATATACACACACACACACACACACATATATATACCTATCTACATATATATACACATCTATATATATACAAATCTACATATATATATGTCTACGTATATATACATCAACGTGTGTGTGTGTGTGTGTGTGTGTGTGCTTAAGTTTAAAAAAAATCTTCCTGTGGTCTCACTGTCCTTTTCATGCATTAGGGCCGAATGGAAAGACTTAAAGGTAGTTTGACCGTGCTTGTCCCCAGGGTTAGAGATTTTTTCACTTGACAGCAGCTTCAAGCCAGGCATAGACACCGCCTTGGGCCTTTTGCGACCCCTTCGCTACCCCCACGGAGAAGGGATACTTAGCGAGAAAATCGCCTGTGGAGCCTGGGAAGCTCGATTTCATTACAGAATACAAATACTTCAAGTCTCTAGATGGCAGCCTTCAACGCGCTTGGAAAGCGGCTTGGGGCCTCTGCCACCCCCACTCCCCCACCCCCACTTCCACTCTCATCCCCATCTTGGCCGCTCGGCCACATAGTATAGGCTACATGCGCGCCCTGGCCCCTGGGTGTTGGGCTTCGCTGCTCTCCAAGAAGGCGAGCTGAAAAAATGTTTATTCCTGTGCCTGATCATCTGGGCTGGAACTGCCTAGATGTGTGCCTGGGGGGGAAAGGGGGCGTAGGGGATGACAAGATGAGCGACACCAGTAAGCCCCTCGCCTAGGAGAGGTGGGGCTGTGCGGGCGGCAGACAGACCCCGCACCCCTCTCCCCGCTCGGGGTGGACGCTCCGCAACTGCGCAAAGAGCGCAAAAGCCACCTGCTCAGCTCGGAAAACAGCGGCGCTACAGCCTCAATTTACCCCTATGGTTCTGGGGGGGGGGGGGAAATATAAAAATCTCAGGTTCTCAAATTCGAGAAGGACGGAGTCTGAGGGAGCGCGGAACATGGGCAAAGGGAGAGAAGGAGACTGGAAGAGACGCCCACCAGGGAAACCCGCTGCTCCCACCTGGCAGAGTCGGAGGCGGCGTCCCCCACCCACCCTGTGGGGAGACCCCAGGCTGAGGCGGAGGCCGGGGACATGCCCGGCCAGCGTACACTGGCCTGGGATGTGGGGGCGCCTGCGGCGGGTGGGACTGGAGCGGATCGGCTCTTGCTGTCCCAGAGGTCGGTGGGGCGCAGCTGGGGTGTCGTTGGGGATTAGGGGCAATCCCTCCGCCTCCTCCGCACCCCGTGGCCACTCAGGCCACCGCGGACGCACGCCCAGATCGAAATGCACGGGGACGGGGTACTTTGCCCTGGTCTTGCCCCTGCGCGCCTCATCCCTCCTTAGGAGCCCGTCCCCCACGAGGCGCAAAACCCGCGCAGGCTGTGCCCATGAAAAGTCTGGGCGACCCCAGTCCCGACCCCGAGCCGCCCCGGCGCGCAGGCCGCACCCAGCTCCGCGCCGGGTGGGGTGCACTAGACGGGGGCCCGCCCTCCCCCGGGAGCCCCTCGCTNTAGACGGAGTTCGAGGGCCACTGGGTGGGGCACAGGGGGCAGGGGGTCTTACCCCGGTACGGAGAGCAGGGAGTTGCCATCCATTGTCGCTGGGCGCGCGGGGAAGGAAGGCGGAAAGCGCGCGCGAAGGACGGAAGTCTGGCGCGAGGAGTCGGTTCCCGGAGCGCACGGACGGGCGCGCGCGGGGACAGAGGCGCGCAGGCTGGGACCGCGGTCCGAGACAGAGACACGCTCCGCCCCGGCCGGGGAGCGCCGCGCGCCGCGACCGCTGGGAGGTCCCCTCCCGCTCGCCCCTCCGAGCGAGCTGAATCTCCAGGCCGGAACCCCAGCCCGTTGCCCTGCTCCTGCCCTCCCGGTCCTGGGTGCTGGAGGCTCCCGCGGAGCTGTCCCCGCCTCTCCTGGAGCCCGGCAGGGGGGACTCTGAAAGAATTTCTGTCTCCCCGCCCTGCCGCCGCGTCTCCTCCCCTCTCCCTCTGGGGCGCAGCGGGTCTCAGCCCTCAAGCTGATCACCCACTTGCCCTCATTCACGCTCCGCCGCTGGCGGTGCCCACATTCCCCGCTGGTCGCGCACAATTGCTTTGGCTGCGTCGCTAGGTTTGATGTTAATTTTGGTGTCTTCTACCATACAGTCGGCTGATAAGTCAGAGCAATACTGTCCTTGATCTCCCAACTGGTTTTTCTTTACGTGGACTCTCCTTCCTGTTTTTGCTCTCACAATTCTTCTCTAACTCGTTTTGCTTCATTGTGACTCGCTCACTTCTTGCCTGCTAGGAGCTTGCGTGTACATGGAGATCTCAAAACCCGTGACAGTGGACATTCATCAGAGGCCAGCACCCAGGCCCTGGAAGGAAGGACCGTCAGAGAAATCCCCAAGTGCCTGCTTCAGTGTCTCCTTGAGCAAAAACGACATTTGTTTTAAGAAATATATTGGTGATAACACATGACTGTTGAGAGGGTACTGTTGACTCTGATCCTTTTTCATTATGTATATATTTTTTCTTTTTCTTTTCCTTATTTTTCTTTTCTTTCTTTTTTTTTTAAGAAAATCATAGAGCTTCCTCAACTGGGAAGATAGACTGTGTATATTTTGCCCTATTCTCCTTGTAAGGGCAACCAAAAACTCTAGAGATGATAAAACAAACATAAGAAGACACAATGGTACACAGAAGAAGACAGACAAGCTAGGGAGCCTGGGACACAAGGAGTGACACTGTGGTGAGTTCCTGGGTGTTCTTTTGGCCTCACATATCCCAGACGTGCTGAAGAAGCTGGCAAACTGGAAATGTCCGTGGATACAGACAGAACACCTCTCAACTCTCTAGCCCTGGACCAGAAAAGGGGCAGTTTAACAAGACAGAAACTTTGCAGATACTAATGGCCACGCTCTGCAGAACACACACACATACACACACACACACGCACACACAAGCACACACACGCACACACAAATCCTGTAGTCCCACCTTACCTACATCATCAAAAGACAAGTGGGAAAGCCAGATTCTACTGTTTTGAGGCTCTAAGGAAGAATCCCAATTCCCTAGCCCCGCTGGTGTCAGAGAAGGCTGAGGGGGGAGCCAGGTATTTGGAGCCATCCCTCCCCATCTTGGTGTCCATGAAGCCTGCATTTTCATACTGCACAGTAGTAATGATGTCTGCCCCCCACCACCATTATGCCCTGGGAGAGAGTGGAGAATCAGGTCTTTCACCACCACCCAGAAATAATGAGGCCACATGGGAAGCAATAACTAGGCACTGTACCCGTCTAGTGAGGGAAGGTGAGGACTACTGAGAAGCCTGAACCTCCTTCCATACCTAGCAGCAAGGAGGACATCCCCCTCCCTCAGGTGTCAAAGAAAGTCAAGAGTGGAACCTAGACTTATGCCCATCTAGGACTAATAAGGCAGCACCACCTCCCCACCCAGTCCCTCTGCCCTGCAGGAGAAGTATCAAAAGAAGCTAACAAAAACAAATCTTTAAATGGGATTCAGAGGGGCACCTGGGTGGCTCAGTCCGTTGGGCGTCTGACTTCAGCTCAAGTCATGATCTCATGGACCGTGGGCTTGAGCCCCATGTCAGGCTCTGTGCTGACGGCTCAGAGCCTGGAGCCTGCTTTGGGTTCTGTGTCTCCCTCTCTCTCTGCCCCTCCTCTGCTTGTGCTTGTCTCTCTCTGCCTCTCAAAAATAAATAAACATTAATAATAATAAAAAAATATAAATAAATAAATAAATGGTATTCAGAGTCTCCTAACATAATATCCCAAATGCAAGTACCTTAGTAGAAAATTACTAGAATAGTAAGAAACAGGAAGACTCCAAATTGGATGAAAAAAAAATCAATAGATGCCAACTGAGATGACAGAGATGCTATAATTAACCTGACAAATAATTTAAAGTATCCATAATAAAAATGCTTCAGTGAGCAACTACAAACACACATGGAATGAATGAGAAATTGAAAGAGAGACAAAAAAAAGTCTTAGCAAACAAGTAGAACACATAAAGAAAAGCCAAATGGAAGCATTAAAACTGAAAAATACAACAATCAAAATAAGACACTAAATAGATGGTTGCACAGCACAGTGATGTGGGTGGAGGAGAAAAATTAGTGAGCTGGAAGACGAAATTATGTAAATCATCTCATTTGAACACAGAAATACAGAAAATAGACATTAAAAACAACAACAACAGAGCCTCTGGAATGTGTGAAGAAAAATGGCTGAAAAATGCCTGCATTTGGCAAAAGACATAAAATTTTAAGTTCAAAAAGCTGAGGAAAATCCAAACTTGATAAACACAAAGAAATCCACACAAAGGTCCATCACAAACTTCTGAAAATTAAAAACACATTTAAAATACTGAAAGCAGTCATAGAGAAACATCACCTTACCCATCAAGGAAAATGGTTCAAATAACAGTGTATTTTTTATTAGAAATCGTGGAGACAAAGTTAGTGACCCAACATTATTCAAATCCTGAGAAAAAGAACTGTCAACACAATATCCATTGTCCAGTGAAAATATTCTTCAGAAACGAAAATGAAAAGGGGTGATTGGGTGACTCAGTCAGTTAAACGACCAACTTCCCCTCAGGTCATAATCTCACAGCTTGGGAGTTCAAGACCCACATCAGGCTCTGTGCTGACAACTCAGAGCCCTCTTAGGATTCTGTGTCTCCCTCTCTCTCTACTCCTCCTCAGCTCAAGCTCTGGATCTCTCTCTCCTTCAAAAAGAAAAAAAGGTTAAAAAAATTTTTTAAAGAAATGAAAATGAAATCAAGGCATTTTCAGATGAGTGAAAACTAAGATAATTTGTCACCAGTAGACCTACCCTGAAAGACTGGCTAAGGAAGTTTCTCTAAATGTAAAGGAAATCATAAGGAAGGAATCTTGGAACATCAGAAAGGAAGAATACCACCAGCAGTAATATGGTAAATACAGAAGTATTTCTTTCTCTTTTTGAACTTTCTAAATTATGTTTGACAGTTAAAACAAAAATTATAAACATTGTCAGATATACTTCTAAATGTATGCAGAAGAAACATGTCAGACAATTATATTATAAAAAGAAGATAAACAAGCATATGAGATCTTAGATTTTTATATTGTACTCAAACTGATAAATTGAAAATACCAGTAAACTATGGTAAGTTATTTATATACATAATGCAATTTGTAGAGAAATCATTAAGAAAAGCTATATAAATAGATATGCTAAAACATTATGTATGAATAAAATTAAAATAATAAAAATGCTAAGTAACCACAGTAAGGCAGATAAAAGTAAACAGGAGAAAAAGAGAGAAAATAAACAAAATATAAAATGCCAATTTTAAGCCCCAGTATATTGATGATTACATTAAGTATAAATGGTTTAAATACAATTAAAAGACAACACCTGGCAGAGTTGAATAAAATTTGACCAATATAAGCCATCTGTAAAAATTATTTTCAAATAGAACTATATAAGAAGGTTGAATGAAAATGTGGAAAAATATACATCACACAAACACTATTCAAGAGAAAGCATGTGTGACTATAGAAACATTGAGTACAGTAGACATTAGAGCAAAGGAAATTGCCAGAGACAGAGATGGAGATTATATAGTGATAAAAAGATCAATCCACCAAGAAGGCATAGCAACCCTAAATACATACATACCAAACAACAGAGCTGCTAAATATGTAAAGCAACAAACTAATAAAACAGGATGGAGAAATAGGCAAATCCACAATTATAGTTACAGACTTCAACCACTCTTTCTCAACAACTGATGAGTTAAGACAGAAAATCATCAAAGACTTAATGGCATCATAAACCAAAAAGATCCAATGAAACTTAGAAAGCACTGCACCTAAATATAACAGAATACACAGTTGTTGTTTTTTTAAATGTCTGTGGAACAGATGCCAACATAGACCAAAGCAAATCTCAACAAATTTAATTGAATTGAAATCATATATGGTATGCTCCCCAACTGCAATGGAATAGAAAAGAAATCAAGAACAGAAAAGAAAAGAGAAAAACAATCCAAACCTTGAAAACTAAACAACATACTTATAAATAATCCATAGTTCAAAGAAGTCTCAAAAAAATTTTACAGGCTCCTGGGTGGCTCAGTAGGTTGAACATCCAACTCTTAATTTCAGCTCAGATCATAATTTCATGGTTCATGGGATTGAGCCCCACATTGGGCTGTGCTCTGACAGTGCAGAGCCTGGCTGGGATTTTCTCTCTCTCTCTCTTTCTCCTCTTTCTCTCTCTCTCTCTCTCTCTCTATCTCTCTCTCTCTCTCACACACACACACACACACACACACAATAAATAAATAAATTTTAAAAAACATTTTTAGAAGCACAATGAATCCATTGAAGATGAAAATACAGCATATCAGAATTTGTGGAAATAGTTCACCAGGTGGAGAAATGTATCATATTCGATGTACTATTAGAAAAGTGAAAAATTCCCAGATCAATAATCTGAGCTCCCTCTTCAAGCACTTAGCCAAAAATGAGCAGAATAAGCCTTGATCAAGAAAAGGAATGGGAATAATAAAGAATAAAAATCAATGAAATTGAAACAGAAAAACAATTTAGAAATGAATGAAACAAGAGATGCATCTTTATTTTTTCTAATTTTTTTGTTTTTTATTTATTTTTGAGACAAAGAGAGACAGAGCATGAGTGGGGGAGGGACAGAGAGAGAGAGGAAGACAGAATCCGAAACAGGCTCCAGGCTCTGAGCTGTCAGCACAGAACCCGATGCGGGGCTCGAACCCACGAACCATGAGATCATGACCTGAGCCGAAGTCGGACGCTTAACCAACTGAGTGACCCAGGTGCCCCAAGAGATGCATCTTTAAAAGAATCAATAAAATTGGGCGACTTTTAGCAAGATGGACAAAAAAACAAGAACGTACAAATTACCGACATTAGTTGGTAATAGGGGGTCATCACGGATCTTGCAGTCATTGAAAGATAATTAAGAGAATACTGTGAACAACTCTACACATGTAAATTTGACACCTTAGATGAAAAGGGCCAATTCTTTGAAAAACACAAAGTCATTTTTATGGGTTGAATTGTGTTCTTCCAAAAACGATATATTGAAATCCTAATCCCCAGTACTTCAGAATGTAATACATTGAGAAATAGAGCCTTTGCAGGTTTCAGCATGTTAAGATGAGGTCATTGGGTAGGCCCTAATCCAATATGACAGGTGTCCCTCTAAAAATGGGACATTTGGACACACACACACATAGAGTGAAGATGATATGAAGAGACACAGGGAGAAAGCCATGTGATGAGGGAAGCAGAGATTGGAATTACACCTCCATAAACCAAGTGATGCCTGGGACTACCAGAAGCCAACAAAAGACCCTTCTGTAATTTTCAGAGGGAGCATGACTCTGCTGACACCTTAATTTTGGACTTCTAGCTTCCAGAACTGTGAGACAATATAGTTCTATTCTAAGCCACTCAGTTAGTGGAATCTTATTATGGAAACCTTAGGAAACTAATATACTATCTAAACTGTTCCAATTTGAAACAAGTCATTTGAACAGCCCTGTAACTATTAAGGACATTTGTAAAAAGGAAAAACTCCTCCTAAAACACTTTCCAGGCCCAAATGGTTTCACTGGAGAATTCTATGAATACTTAAAGAAAAAAAGAACACCAAATCAACACAATATCTTCCAGAAAATGGAAGAGAAGTAAATATTTCCCAATTTGTTTTTTGAGGTTCTTGTGCCTTGATAGCAAAGCTAGAGAGACAGAAAGTAAAATCTAGACTAGTGTTATTCATGGATACAGATGCAAAAATTCTTACCAAAATACCAGCAAATATAATTCAATAATATATACACAGAATTATATGCCCATGACTAATTGAGGATTATTTCAGGGATGCAAGCATAGAAACCATTATGGTAACAGATAGAAAATAAATAAAATACATGATCACATCAATCAGTGCAGAAAAAGTATCGAACAAAATTGAAGAGCCATTTGTCATCAAGAAAACTCTTAGAAAAATAAGAATAGAGGGGAACTTCCTGAACTTGATTAAAAATGTCTACCAAAACCCTGTTGCTAACATTATACTATATTTATGGTGAAAGACTGAATTCTTTCTCCCTAAGACTAGAAACAAGGCAAAGATGTTAATTCTATTCAATTATAATGCTGAAAGTTCTGGCCAGCTGTAATAGGCAGAGAAAAGAAATAAAAAGTATAAGCAATGGAAAGGAAGAAATAAAATTGTTCCTGACTTTAGAATATGTAATTGTCTATGTAGAGTCCAGAGCTAAAAAACTGCAAGATTGCAAAATACAAAGTCAACACCCAATAATCAATTGTATTTCTATATACTGGTAATGAGAACATGAACATTGAAATTAAAAATACATTACCATTTAAATTTACTCAAGAAATGGAATGCTTCTCTGTAAATCAAACAAAACATATACAGGATTTCTGGCTGAAAACTCAAAACACTGATGAAAGAAATCAAAGAAACTCACATACCGTGCTCGTGAAGGCTCAACATAGTAAAAATATCAGGTTCGTATCTAGGTTTAACACAGTTCTTGCAAAATTCCCAGCAATTGTTTTTTTCAGATATAGACAAGATTATTGTAAATGTTTATAAGGAAAGGCAAAGGAAGTAGGATGGCTAAAATAATTTAAAATTTTTTATTTTAATGTTTATTTATTTTTGAGACAGGAAAGACAGAACACAAGCAGGGGAGGGACAGAGAGAGAAGGAGATGCAGGGGAAGGGCAGAGAGAGAGAGAGGGAGACAGAATTGAAAGCAGGCCCCAGGCTCTGAGGTGTTAGTACAGAGCCTGAGGCAGGGCTCAAACTCATGAACTATGAGATCATGACTTGAGCGGAAGTCAAACGTTTAACCAGCTGAGCCACCCAGGTGCCTCTAAAACAGTTTTGAAAAAGAAGAATAAAGTGGTAGGAATCAGTGTACTTGAATTCAAGACTTATCATGTTGTTAACATTAATTAAGACTGTGTAGTATGGGTGAAAGAATAGATAGATCAATGGAACAGAATAGAGAAACCAGAAATAGACCCCCCCCACACACACACGCATAACTGATTTTTTTTTCACACAAGTGATTTTTAACAAAGCTGCAAAATCAATTCAATGGAGGAAAGAGAGCCTTTTCAACAAATATTGCTGAAGTAATTTGACATTTCTACATTTAAAAAAAAAATAAGGGACTTTGACCAAGTCTCACAATATATACAAAAATTACTTATAATGAATCTCAGACTGAGACGTAAAGTCTAAAACTCTAGCACTTTTAGTTCAAAACGTAGGAGAAAATATTTGGGATCTATGGCTAAGAAAAAGTTGTTAGACTTGGCAAAAGCTCAATCTATACAGAGAAAATTTGATACATCACATTGAATTTAAAATCTTTTGCTCTGAGAAAGACCCTTTTAAGGGAATGCAGCCAAGCTACACACTGGGGAAAGGTATTTGCAAGATATGTATGAGACAAAAGACTAGTACCCACAATATACTTTTAACCCTCCCTCAGACTCAACTGTAAACAACAACAAACAAACAAACAAGAAACCATCCCACTAGAACATGGGCAAACGACAAACACACTTCACTGAAGAGAATTTACTGATGACAAATAAGCATATGAAAAGATGTTCAACCTTATTATCCATTAGGGAATGAAAATTAATACCACAATGATATTTCATCATACACCTATCAGAATGACTAAAATAAAGAATATTAAAAAAAATTTTAATGTTTATTTATTTTTGAGAGAGACAGAGTGTGAATGCGGGAGGAGCAGAGAGATAGAGGGAGACACAGAATCCGAAACAGGCTCCAGGCTTCGAGCTGTCGGCACAGAGTCTGATGCGGGGCTCGAACCCACGAACTGCGAGATCATGACCTGAGCCGAGGTTGGACGTTTAACTGGCTGAGCCACCCAGGCGCCTCTAAAATAAAAAATATTGACAAGTTCAAGTGCTGCTGGTGAGGATGCAGAGAAAATGAGTCACTCATCATTTATCTGTTGCAGGTAGAAGTGGAAAATGGAAAAATCACTCTGGAAGCAGTTTGGCAATGTCTTAAAAAACTGAACATGCTAGAGTCCTGTGACCCAGAATTTCACTCCTGAGTATTTGTCTCAGAGACGGAGTCTTATGTTCATACAACATCCTTACTTGAATGTTTATAGCAGGTTTATTCATAATAATCAAAAACTAGAAGCGACATAGACATCCTTCAATGGGTGAGTGGTTAGACATCCATACTATGGAGTACTATTCAGAACAACAACAAAAAAGAATAAACTCTCAATATAAGCAACAACCTAGATGTCTCTCCAGAGAATTAAGTTGAGTGAAAAAAGCAATTTCAGTGTTACAGTTTCATGTATACATTTTTCATATAAATATAATATATTATATATTTTCATATTTATATATGTATAAATAATATACTTGAAATAACGCAATTGTAAACATGGAGAGCAGTTGCCAGGGAGGGCCTGGAAGTGGAGGGAAGTGGGTGTAGATACAAAATGGCAACATGAGAGGTTCTTGGAGTTATGGGAATATCGTGTATCTTGGCTGTACGCATGTCAGTATCCGAGTTGCGATACTGCACGCTAGATTTTGCAGCATGTTACCACTAGGGTAAGCTGGTGTTGGAGGAAGTGGTGGAGAGCATCTGCTGGTGGACCTTCCAGCTGGACCCAGGCAATCTGAGGATCCTCATCCCCTCCACATCTTTGGGGTGTTCATAGTGCTTGTCTTCCCTGTACTAGAAGCTGCCCCAAGGACCTAGCCTTGAGATTGTAATGTGTTGCTGAGGCCGTCTGGACTGATATGTGACTGAACCCTGTTGAGACCTCAATACATACTTTGAGGATGCTGGAGACAGGTGTGAAAATCTACAGCTCTTGCAGCCAGGCAAGACAAGCTTCATAAGTCCTCTTGCTTAGTATAGCTGTCATCTACCAATTTGGAATGCCCTGCTGCTTCCTTCGGTCTGCCTCTGCTCTCTGTGTGTAGGACCCAGTTTCAGATTCCATCCGAAGAGCTCCAGAGGAGGTGAAGGTGTGAACCAACAATTCGATAAAAGGTATACATGATTACTCTCTTTTCTTTCTTACACCTGCATGTGAAACCACAATTACATAAAAGTTTAAAAAGTTTAATTTAAAAAATAAAAAGAAATTATTGTTTTAATTGTATCGTCTCGTATGTCCATGGAGTAACTAGTATAGAACCCATAGAAAAGTTTAGAAGTTTTCCTCAAGATTGTACTGTCTCCACCAAAGAAAGAAAACGATCATCTTCTTAGAGTCCATAATCAATGGCAATTTAGGGATAAGAAGAGACAAAAATTAAAAAAAAGGGAGGACAGGGAGAGGGGACAGAGAGAGAGGGAGGGATGGAGGGACAGAGACTGATCCAAAGCCATCTTAGCCACAGTGGAATAAAGAGATATGCTATCATGGCTTTGCTGCTAATGAGACATTTTCAAGAAATGTTTAAAGCCTTTCAATACTTTACATTAAGTTTTGGGTAAAATAATTTTGGACTATTTTGTGGGAGCAGGCCTCTGAAAGATGAGTTTTACTGTAACTAGACCCATAGATGGCAAGATGCATCAGAGGGATAAGTAAGGGGTCAAGTGTGCGCATGGCACCACCATGTGGGTATGCTGATTTTACTTGAATTTTACTCTGCTATATTCTTCAAATTTAGGGCTTTTGTGTTCAGTTTTTAGTGCTGCCATCACAAATTACTATAAATTCAGTGGATTAAAGTAAGAAAAAAATTATTACGTTATGGTACTGGAGATTAGAAATTAGATGTTGGCCTCATCGGGCTAAAATTAAGGTGTCTGTAGGTTTCATTCCATTCTGGCAGTTCTGGGGAAGCATATTTCCTGGTTATCCAGGTTGTTGATAAAATTCAAGTTTCTTATGGTTGTGGGGCCAACGTCCCCCTTTACCTTCTTGTTGTAAACTCAAGGATGTTCCCAATTCTAGAGGCTGCCATATTTTGTAGGTCATGGCTCTTTGTCTCTGTAAAAGACAGCACTGGTGGGTCACATCCTTCTTATGTGCCATCTCTCTGGCCCACTGTTCTGGCCACTTTCAAGGATGCACATGATAAGACTGGCCCACCTGGGCAATCTAGGATAATCTCAACTGAAAATCCTCAACCTAATCACCTAATCTGTAAGGTCACTTTGACCATGTAAGGTAACATATCCACAGATTTTAGGAGATTGAGGCATGAATGAATTTGAGGGGCTGTCAGTCCATCTACCATGGTCAGCTATTTGGTGGGATGGAGGGGTAGGTGGGGAAATGAATCTCAAATGTACTGGCATGCTATTCTCTTTGTTTCTTAAACATGATTTACTGTTACAATGATCCCTATCTTGTCTCTGGTCCCACACTTTACTATTACAGAGTTACACTTGTTGACTTGCTTTTACTTCTTTCCTGACTATTCACACTGTCATCTTTCAAGAAATACCCAGTGAGCAGGTCCTATGATCCAGGTACTACTGTAGGGGAGGGGCATAATCGAGAGTAACCTGAAGAGCAAGATTCCTGCTTGCACCCATGAAGTCTATATTCTGAAGGAGGAAGCAGACCAAATGAGACATTTTAGATGGTGATGGACAGCATAAGTCACATACAAGAAGATAACTTTGAATTGAATGGCTGGGGAACATATTTCTCAAAAGGTAATATTTAAGTTTATATCAGACCAGAAGGACCCAGATGTACAGAGATCTAAGCCAAAGGGCTTGGCCAACAGGCAGAGGCAGCAGTTAATGGAATTGCTCCTGAACCAGTCCAAGGTGGCAATGAACTTAGTGGCATGGGGAGTGTGAAGAAAGAGCACGTTTTCTTTATTGTGCTGGCTTTCCCCGTTCCCTAGCTAGGATGTGCCTGGCTAAAGCTTGCACTTCACAGTTCATTCTCAGGTTGAGTACAAAGCCAAAGCTAAATGTAAGAAGTGAGCATCATAATATTTCCCCCCCTTACCTGTGAGTTTCCTCATGCTCTCATAACTATCTGTACTGACTGTACCCATCACTGACTAACATTGAGGTTTTTCTTCCAAGATATGTGACAAGCATGATATGTATTTCTCCACTTAAAAATAAAAAGTTAAAGTATCAGGGAAGAAAATCATGGTTACAGAGAAGAGGTTTGGTCTGTAATTTATATGTTACACAGTAGGGTATAGAACTTGTTAGGAAACAAGAAACATATCTATGTGCAGTTGAAGTCCTAAACATTTCTTGATTAGGGAGACTCAGAGTCTTAGTTTACAAAACAAAGGAGAACATTGTGTTTGGCGATTGCAATGATCTCTGTACCTGTCAACACCACCAAACAATGAAGCTTCAAAAAATAATAGTAATAATGGAGTGGGGATATTTGTACTTCTTGTGCTTTATGTCTAAATAAACAGTTGGGAAATTTATATTTTAAAAACGGAAAGGGAGACTATGGTATCATGGAATTATCCAAAGCATTAGTTTGACTAACATTTTCCTTTTCAATTTCTTAGCTTTGCCCGGGTTCTCAATTCTGTTGCCTCTGGCACTGCTCTCCAAAATGTAGGCTTCTACCAATTATGGGAGCAGGAAGGAGGAGATGTAATGAGGTATATGATTCTGGATGGTGGCCATCAGAACTTGAGATCCTGAGGGTGTGGGTGGGTGCCAGGTAGTGTACTTTTAATGTGGTCCTAAAATATAGTCAAAATCAGTTAGTTTGGTTCAGATTAAAGTCTGAGGAGCTAGAATGTAAGGATTTGGAAGTTTGGAGTCCAAGATTCAATGGTAGTCCTAGAATTTTCAGGGTATTATATAGGGCTTGCATGATTCCTAAGAGTGCATGAAAATGACCAACATCTACTTGTGTTGGCATTAAGTAAGTGACCTACTTAGCTGTAAGGATATAGGTATGAAAGGAGAGCAAGTGGAAGGTGAGATTTATTCAGCAGCTTAAGGAGTTTGGAAATCAAAGGTCAGTAATGAACCCAGAAGCAGCAATGAAGTGGGAGCCCAGCTATACCCAGGGAGCCCACCTATACCCACTCTTTCTGTGCAGCTTCTTAGTATCCCTCCCTGATGTCTACAACAGCATTGGTGACGATAAACTCAACAAGACACATGTCATTATGATTAACTTAATGTGATCCACTTTCCACTTTATCAGTATATACCTGAACACAAGACTGCTCTTCAACATGGTTAAACCATGATCTTTGAGTTGCTGTATTTTACTCCTGGCTATATATCAATGCACCTGAAGTCTCGGGGACTCTGTACTGTCTTAGCAGATGCCATGTAGCCTCCATCAATGCCTAACTATTCTAGCTGAATGTGTCCTACCTGTGTCTGGTAGGTAAACAACTGTTTTCTCCCTGTCTCTTTCCCAGGTACCCCTGTCTTCCTAGATTCAGACCAGCACATCACCCAGGGACCTCAGATCTCTGATGGGGTCAAAGAAAGCCACAAACGTAACATCTTTCTGTTTTTGTCGGTTGTCCTTAGAGTGGGAACGAGGATCTTTTCAGCTTGTTACATGCCAAGCAGAAAAACTGCCATTACTCTCTAAGGAAAAAATCTGAAACTAGATCCAAAAAAACCCTAGATTGATTTCCATAAAAGTGTTCACAATAGTTATTCCTGGATGGTGGGACTGTACAAAATCTATTTTCTTCTATCTGTGCACCTGTGCATCCTAAACTTTTTCCTCACCGATACTACTTTGTTAATCAGAAGAGACCAATAAGCATTATCTTAATGTAAAAATAAAGAAAATAATAAGTGAAAGACTGTGACTCTATCTCATAGGATGCTCAAATTCTGCTCCTCAGGCATGCAGGCTAACTAATCGTGCAGTTTGATCCCTACCCCAAGATGAGAACTTGCCATCCCCTGGGAGCATGGCTTGTTTGTGGCACATTGGGAGGATGCTTGGCCAACAAACACAGGAGACCAAGATGACACAAAATAAGAAGTGTCTGGAAAGTCTCCTCTCACCTCCATGCTTCGATGCCCCTACCACATCTCACTTCTGTCATTAGTTAGGTCTTAGCAATGCCTCTGGAATGCTTTTCCACACTCCAACACAGAGCTAATTATTCCTCATGAGTTCTTGGATATCCCTATATTCATAATACATGTTTAATTTCACATGTTACTTATTTAATATAATTAATCAATACAATTTTAGGATTAATGAACATAATATATAATTACAAATAATTCGACTAGCAACTTTTATATATTGGTTTGTGATGGAAAACTATCAAAGGAATACAAAGCAAGTATTTCCTTTAGAAGGTATTTCCTAGTTTCTTTTTTTTTTTCTAGTTTGTTTATAAAGAAAGAAGCCAGGTAGTGCTAAATTCTTTTATCAGTTTTTACCTTCATCATCCACTATAACTTATTTACCATCTTTTTATAGCACTTTCTATATTGGTCTAGTAATTTGAATTATCACATAAGCACAAACTCATTGGGGGGGGGTGTGACCAAAGAATATCTCAACCCATAAAAAGCTCTTGATCAAATACATTCTCATCAGTCCTTTCTATCTTTTTCTTGGTACAAACTGTATAAAATGAGCAACGAGTGGTTAAGGCTAGAAACAGGTAGGGATCCATAAACAAAATGAAGATTAATCATCACTGACATGGCTAGTGGGGGCCCTGTCTTTACCAATCAATGTAATAGACACCTGTCTTTACTCTTTTATATTTTCTTCTCCATTACTTGTTGGGAGAAGTCAGTATGTAGGAGATTTCGATATGGAGAGAACAATGTTGCTTTGATGGGAAAAGATCTAACTGTATTCCTTGCTCTATTGCTTACCAGCTAGGTCACCTTGGACGGATTACATGTTTTTGAACTTGTTTCTTCACATAAAAAATAAGATCTCTGACCCTGGCAGTAATATTGTGAAGTAGGTGTAAAAAGAGATTTGAGAAATAGAAAGAGACAGAAACAGAGACAGACAGAGAGATTTGTTTTATAGCTTTGCTGCTAGCTTTCACGAAGTAATTCTGTAAAGACTCTGCAATGTTTTTAACCCCCATGGTATACAAAAAAATTTACACACTGACAAATACACAATGCCTGCAACCAGGCATTAATTAATAAGATATTAATTATTGTTTTTGTTGTTCAGAACTTGCAATATTAAGAGCTGATTTCTACAGTATAAAAGATATTGGCTGTTAGTACTAATGGTTTTTTTTACACCTTTTCTAAGAGGCTTTTGTTCAGAAGAGGCTTCTTCTGGATGTTGTGATACAGGTAAAGAGAAACATTACTTGTAAGAGGGTACTTTAGAAACTTTTGTAATCTGACCTTACCCTCAAAGAGATTTTGCTTATAGTCTGGAATGTTCTTTAGATTTTTTCACATCTTTTAAATGCAACTAGTTCTTTCCGTCTTTCAAGTCGAATAGGAGCCTAGAATTTGTTAGAGCGGACCTATAATATCTCTAATGGGGGGAAAAGGCAAAGAGGGGTAACAGATGCTATCCAGAATCTGAAAATGGCAAGGAAATGAAGTCTCCAAGACAAACAAAACTCTGCCAGCATCCGGACTTTAGCCCAGTGAGATCGGTCTCTAACTTCTCACTCTTAGAACTGTACAATAAGAAACTTGTGTTTCTTAAGCATTAAGTTTGTGCTGATTTTTTTTACAGAAGCCATAAGAATGTAATATTCAATAAATCATAATTTGCCCGAAACATTTCAGATTCAGTGACTTTAATGTTTAAAACTTATTATGATCTGGCAAGCTGGATATACTTCTTTCTTAGATATAACCACCAGGATAAGTTTGCCAAAGTCAATTTTTTAATTTGAATATAGTTGACACACAATGTTATATTGGTTTCAGGTGCACAATTTACTGGTTTGACAAGTTTATAGGTTCTGCTGTGCTCCCCACGAGTATTGCTACTGTCCATCCCGGTACGTTGCTATTACAGTATCATTGACTCTGTTTCTTATGATGTACCTTTTATTCCCATGATTTATTCTTTCCGGAACTGGAAACCCGTACCTTCCACTCCCCTTCACCCATTATGCCCAACCCCCCCACCTTCTCCTCTTTGAAACCATCTGTTTGTCCTCTGCATTTATATGTCTGACTAAGTCTGATTCTGCTTTTTGTTCATTTATTCACTTTGGTTTTCATTTTTAGATTCCACTTATGAGTGGAATCATAAGGTATTGGGTTACTCAATCTGATTTATCTCATTTAGCATAATACCCTTCAGGTCCATCCATGCTGTCTCAAATGGCATGATCTCAGCCTTTTTATGGTTGTATACTAGTCCATACACACACACACACACACACACACACACACATTCCTTGTCTATTACTCTATCGATAGACACTTAGTTGCTTCTTTATCTTCGGTATTATACACAATGCTGAAATAAACATTGGGGTGCAATTATCTTTTTAAATTAATGATTTTGTTTTCTTTGGGTCAATACCCAATAGTGGAATTATTGGATAATATAGTAGCTCTATTTTTAATTCTTTTAATATATATATTTTTAAATTTTAATGTTTTATTTACTTTTGAGACAGAAAGAGAGAGACAGGGTGTTTTCAGAGAAGGGGCAGACAGAGGGAGACACAGAATCCGAAGCAGAATCCAGGCTCCAAGTAGTCAGCACAGAGCCCGATGTGGGGCTTGAACCCACCAACCATGAGATCATAACCTGAGCTGAAGTCAGATGCTTAACAATCTGAGCCACGCAGGTGGCCCAATATATTTTTTAATTCTAGTATAATTCATAATAATACAGTGTTAGCTTCTTAAATCTAGTATAATTAACAATAATACAGTGTAAGTTTCAGGTGTGCAATATAGTGATTCAACAATTTTACACATTATTCAGTGATCATCACCATGAAAATACTCTTAATTCCCTTCATCTATTTTACCCATCCTCTCCTACCTCCCCTCTGGAAACCACCAGTTTGTTCTATATATTTAAGAGTCCATTTTTCTGTTTGTCTATTGGTTTTCTTTGTTTTGTTTCTTAAATTCCACAAGACTAAAATCATATGATATTTGTCTTTCTCTGACTAACTTATTTCACTTAGCATTATACCCTCTAGACTCATTGATGTTGTTGCAAATGGCAAGATTTCATTCTTTTATGACAGAGTACTATTCACATCTTCTTCATTCATTTTCTATGGATGGACACTTGAGTTGCTTCCAGAGATTGGCTATTATAAATAATGCTGCAATAAACATAGGGGTGTATATATCTTTTCAAATTATTGTTTTCTTTTTTTTTTGAGTAAATACTCAAAGAAAATTAATTACCAGATCAGATGGTAACTCTATTTTTCATTATTTGAAGAGCTTCCATACATTTTCTAGAGTGGTTGTACAAATTTGCCTTTCCACCAATAGTGCATAAAGGTTTTCTTTTTTTTTTTTAATTTCACATCTTCTCCAACACTTGCTGTTTCTTGTGTTTTTGATTTTAGCCATTCTGAAATGTACATGTGAGATCTCACTGTGGTTTTGATTTACATTTTCCTGGTGATAAGTGACGTTGAGCATCTTTCCATTTGTCTGTTGGCCATCTATATGTCTTCTTTCGAAAAATGTCTGTTCATGTCTTCTTCCCAGTCTTTAATTGGATTATTTGGGGGGGGGTTGGTGTTAAGTTGCATAAGCTTTTTATATTTTTTGGATATTAACCTCTTGTTGGATATATCATTTACAAATATATTCTCCCATTCAGTGGGTTGTCTTTTTATTTTGTTGATAGTTTCCTTTGCCATGCAAAAGCTTTTTATTTTAATGTAATCCCAATAATTTATTTTGTTTTTGTTTTCCTTGCCAAAGGAGACATATCTGGAAAAATGTTGTTACAGCCAGTGTTGAAAAACTTACTGCCTGAAGTCAATATTTAATTTGCATCCCATGTATGTGTATAAAACAACTGTAGGGGGTGCCTGGTGGTTCAGTTGGTTAAGAGTCTGACTCTTGACTTTGACTCAGGTCATGATCTCACAGTTCTTGTGTTTGAGCTCAGCATTGGCTCTGCACTGACAGCACAGAAATTCCTTGGAATTCTCTCTTTCTCCCTCTCTCTCTGCCCACTCCCCACGCATTCTCTCTCTCTCCTGCTCTTTCTCTCTCTCAAAATAAATGAATAAACTTAAAAATTATAGAAGAAATACATGTCATAAGAAAAAGATATTAAATACTGTAGGAAATTAATGGAAGACTGAGTAAACAATATATGTTTGGAGGCCACTCTCAAGAAAAACAGGTAAGATTTACAAAGTTATCTTTTTGCATTACAGAATATGGATTTGATGAAGAGACAAATATGATGAATCCCAGACATACTTTTAAGAAAATAGCAAGTTTTTGCTGTTCTAGATCCTTTGGTTGAATAAATCCATAGCACAGCCCAGGACAGCCCATAGATTATCCAGTGGTAGAAATAAGAGATATAAGAACCCAGAAGATGGCCTAGTGAAGCAGAGATAGATGGCAGTTGGCATCAAGGATGAGAAGGGATAAGATTCCATAAAAAGTCTGTAATTTAAATCACTAATGTGCTAGTTTCCTATTGCTGTTGTAACAATTTGCCACACATTTAGTGGCATAAAAGAACACATTTACTGTTACACTTGTGAAGGTCAGACGTGTGATAAGATTCTCATGAGGCTAAAATCATGGTGTCAGGAGGACTTGTCTTTCTGGAAGCTCCAGGGGGAGAATCTGAACAAATTCCCTGTCTCTTCCAGACACTAGAAGCTTCCAGATTTCCTGGGCTTGTGACCACATGACTCGAGTGTCTGCTTTTGTTGTCACATCACTGCCTCCCCCTTCAATCTTCTTGCCTTTTACTTATGAGAATTCAGTGATTACATTTTGAGCCCACCCAGCTAATCTAGAATACTCTTCCTTTCTCAAGGTCCTTAACTAATTCATATGTGCAAAGTTCCTTTTGCCACATACAGGACCATATTCATAGGTTCTGGAGATTAGTACATGAACATCTTTAGAGCTGTTATTCAGCCTGCCACAGGAGATTATTTATATAGAATTTATTCTAGTTACGAAATAAATAACCAAAATATATATTTACATATCTAAGGTATTCCTATAAGTTCTGGAAAAGGGGAACATGGCTCTTGAAAATAGCTTATACGTTACCTGGGAGAATTCATAAGCTGTTGCGTTCATGGACTACAAGGGCTATATTTCTTCTAGACACAAATGCTTCCCATAGAAACATAGCATTGATGTTACAGATGTTGGAGATTTTTTTGACATCTTTTAAAGGCAACTAGTTCTTTTTTGAGCAAAATCCCCAAGCAGAGTGGAGGTGGTTTAATACGCGGGCAAAAGATGTTGCCACCACCAAGCTTCAGCAAGACCAATCTGCTGTCTTGTTGTTTCCCACATCTATAAGCATGTTACTTTGCCACACTTTTCAACAGATGAAAGCTGGAGCCATATGCAATGAAACAGGGACTTTTAAAATTACTATAGCCACCAAGTAATGCAGCAGCCTGTCCTACTGCACGTTTGTATGTAAGTGGAAAGGGAGCCATAGAAAAGAATGATAGCTTCATTGCTGGGAATACACTTTTTAATTTAAATGTTAATTTCAGTAATAAAAAGACTTACTGATATCAATATTAAAATAAGCCAGAATCCAATCCACTTTTGATAAATATTTTATCTTCCTTATAACACTTGATAGCTGAAGTGATGGTTTTATTCTCTTATTCAATATGAGTTAATTGGTGTCCAATATGTGCAAATACATTGTACTTGGTGCCATGGATACATCAGTGAACAAGGAAGTCATGATTCATTTCCCTATGGAGCTTCTGTCCTAGTTTGAAGGCAGACAAACAAACATACCAAAACAAACTGTGATCAAATAAATGTCTGTATATACAAATACATATATTGTTAGAAGTCATATTATTAAAACTCTTTTGCCATATTCTCTCAGGTGAAAAAAATTAAGTTGCTAGGATTATTTAAGGCATTAGAATTCAACGCTTGATTTTTTTCATCCAATAAGCATGAAATTAAATCTTGCTCTCTGTTCATTCTTGTGAATTACCAGTCTTAAATTTTAGTTCCCTTTTTGATGTTTCCATTTTAACGGGAAGGCTTTTGTCACTAAAGATTCCCAAACCACAAACAGTTGCCTTTTCCCAATTTTCTACCTCTCAGAAAACAATACCACAGTTAGCCAGTAGTTCAAGATAACAACATAATGGTCATCCTTGAGCCCCACCCTCTCTCTCTTTATCTAATTTTTTAATTTCTTTTTTTTTTAAGTTTATTTATTTATTTTCAGGGGGTGGGGAGGGAGAGAGAATGAGAGAGAGAGAGAGAGAGAGAAAATCCCAAGTAGTCTCCACTCGGAGCTTGAACTCACAAACTGTGAGATCATGACCTGAGTGGAAACCAAGAGTCAGACGTTTAACAATCTGAACCACTCATGTGCCCCTCTTTTCTTTATCCTTCATATTTGTGAGCAAGAAAGTTCAGGAGGGGAAGAGATGTCAAATTGTTGATAGTGCCCAGGTTAGTGTCATCATTTCTTCAACTCTGGGGTGAGTGTGCTGGGCACACCTAAGATGGCGATGAAGGCTGTGAAGGTAGAAAAGGCCCTGCATATTTCTTGTTTCAAGGAATTACAACAAGATGAATAAGCAGGAAACTGAACTAGGATCAGATACTCAAAAAAGTAGACCAATGCGTGCATCTAGAAAGGATTTTAAAAAAAAAAGAAATTGATGGAGAGGAGGTAGAAGTTAGAAGAAAATTGGGAGGAAAAAAAAGAATGAGGTGCAAGTGGGTATAGCTGGGGGTGCTTAGTGTGTAATTCAGACAGGCTAAAAAATGAGTGGCTGAAAGCACACAGACTCTCCAGTGATAGGGCACTACATTCTAATCCAGAATTTTCTACATGTAGGGGCACCTGGGTGGCTCAGTTGGTTAAGCAACCAACTTGATTTCAGCTCAGGTCATGATCTCATGGTTTATGGGATTGAGCCCTGCATCAGCACAGAGCCTGCTTGGGGTTCTCTCTTTCTCTGCCCCTCCCCTGTGCTCTCTCCCTCTCTCTCTCTCTCTGAAAATAAAAATAAAAACTTAAGAAGGAAAGAATTTTCCACTTGTAGCCTTATTTTTCTCATTTCATCATCAAATAGGCATTAAAACACTACTTTTCCTAAAGAATTACTCTGTCAGCATTTAATAAAATTATCAAATGGGATATTGTATGCGAAACATTTTGTATGTAGTTCATATCCAGTTGTCACCAGAGGGGGCATAACTGTGGTGCCAGTAAATCTTAGGCTTTGAGAAGCCTCACCTGATGGGCCTTTACACCTCCTTACAGAGGTGTTAGTAATGTGTTCATGTCATATTTTGGACACAAATTGCGAGAGTAAGGGTGTCTTTTGAAGGTCTTCTATTTCTTTGCGTCAGACTACCTTCTTATACATTTCCCTTGTTTCAAAGTGTTCTTAGGGCAGTGGTAGGGAAGACCCTCACAAAGGAATATGAGAAAACAGACTATCTCAGAAGTACTAGACACAAAGGAAAATAGATTCCAAGAAAAATGTAATGAGGCAAATTGAGGAAAGGTAGGAAAAAAGTCAGGAGAATGAAAACTAGAGAAAAGAGGGACTAAGAAGTCAGAGAAAAAGAGGTTATGAAGGAAGCCTGGAAAAGAAATTCCAACATACACATCAGTGTCTTTGAAGAAGAAAAGTAAGCAAATAAATAAAAAAAAATCCATCATACCCAATGTTCAAAACTATAATCCAATAAAACATTTTTGAAAATAGGTTATTGAAAGAGTTCATTTGAGAAAATTGGCTTGGCAATAGACTCTTGGACTTTTCATAGCAAAACTGTTAGTCTTCAAGGATTAAGAAAAACAATCCCAGAGTCTCGGGGGGGTGGGGGGAACAATTTATAAATGTCAGGAAATTAGGCTGGCACTCAACTTGTTAAGAATTGACTATAGAGCAAAGGGACAGTAACACAGCATTTTCAAGAAACACAAGGAAAGAGAGCATGGACCAAAAATGTACTTCCCAACCAAGCTGTATTTTAAGTATTGAGGCCACAGAGGAGCAGTTTTGAATACACAATAACTCAGGGAATATGAAACACCCCAACCTTTCCCAAGGATTCTACTATATGATGAGTTTCATCATACTAAGAGATAACTGGAAAATTTTTCAGCAAAAAACGGTTGGTGGTGAGCACTGAACGCATTCAGTTGTACAATTCTGACTAGAATAAGGATGCCAATGTGGTAGGAAAAAGCCAAATAAACATTCTGTGTTCTGAAGAAGTGGAATGAATGCAAGTAAAGAATAGGGGTAAAAAGTTACATGAAGCGGGAAGTAAAACATAACAGATAAACGTAGGGGAAGGGAAGGAAAAATAAGAGAAAAGCAGAGAGGGAGGCAAACCATAAGAGACTCTTAAATATGAAGAACAATCTGAGAATTCCTGAGGGGGGAGGTGAATTGGGGGGTGGCTTAAATAGGTGATGGGCAATAAGGAGGGCACTTGTTGGGATGACCATGTCTAAGTGATCAATCACTGGATTCTGCTCCTGAAGCCAATACTACACTGTATGTTAAATAACTTAAATTTTAAAAAAATTATAGACAGTTTGATAGTTAACCTGTGGGGGTCAAAGCACACTAGTTAAAATGGACAAATGGACAAATCCATAAAATGGACAAATCATATAGTAAAAGATTATGGAAGAAAGTAGGAGATTAAGACAGTACAGTACAGTTTAAATACAAATATATCCACTAGAGAAAGGAAGGAAGGAAGGAAGGAAGGAAGGAAGGAAGGAAGGAAGGAAGGAAGGAAGGAAGGAAAAAAGGAAGGAAGGAAGGAAGGAAGGAAGGAAGGAACTTTCCTAAATCCACTTCCTAGACATTTGAAATAGAGCAAAAATAATAACACCACCTAAAGAAAGAAACTTTGTAAATACTAATATATATAGTAATTGAATCATAAAATAATAGGAGGGGGGAAAATGTTTCTGCTTCTGATGAAGCAAATTACAAAACAATGCTTATGTCCATCTAACAACTCAAATAAGTCTGAATAATTTATAAAAAAAAAAAATGTATGTTTTCCAACCCCCCCCCAAAGAATCAAAGACACAAAAACTAATGAATCAGACTTCAGAAAGTAACTTGACCTTAATAACAAAGAAAGAAGAGCTCTTGTATGGCAGAAACTGGGGTAAAAAAAGGGACAAGAAGAACATCAGCTTAATACATAACAAGTTGTTACCGTTGCATTGGGTTGGTAGGACAACTTGACATTTCATGACAGGTCTGAGAATGCCACCTAAATATCTCTCAAGNGGAAGGAAGGAAGGAAGGAAGGAAAAAAGGAAGGAAGGAAGGAAGGAAGGAAGGAAGGAACTTTCCTAAATCCACTTCCTAGACATTTGAAATAGAGCAAAAATAATAACACCACCTAAAGAAAGAAACTTTGTAAATACTAATATATATAGTAATTGAATCATAAAATAATAGGAGGGGGGAAAATGTTTCTGCTTCTGATGAAGCAAATTACAAAACAATGCTTATGTCCATCTAACAACTCAAATAAGTCTGAATAATTTATAAAAAAAAAAAATGTATGTTTTCCAACCCCCCCCCAAAGAATCAAAGACACAAAAACTAATGAATCAGACTTCAGAAAGTAACTTGACCTTAATAACAAAGAAAGAAGAGCTCTTGTATGGCAGAAACTGGGGTAAAAAAAGGGACAAGAAGAACATCAGCTTAATACATAACAAGTTGTTACCGTTGCATTGGGTTGGTAGGACAACTTGACATTTCATGACAGGTCTGAGAATGCCACCTAAATATCTCTCAAGGTTATAGATTTCCATGAAATGCCTCTTCCCAGTCACCGGGTAGCAGGATTGCACAACCCTCATTGCTTGTGAATCCTTTGTTTAGTAGAAAATGGAGTGTTCTTTCTTCTTTATGATGTTCATGGAACCCTTTTCTCAAACCAGCTGATTATGTGATTTCAGCTATAACAAGCCTCTTCTCTTTCTTTCCTTTTCTCAGTCACTGTTTTCCATTGCCAACCCTTTGACATGGGTCTTAATTTCCCTGTGGCTGCTTCACAGGAGTTCTGTGAAGATTCAATGAGATATCACATGGAGTTTCCCCACAGTGCCTGACATATACTACAGGCTCAACAATTACTAACTACAGTAATGGTTATTAGTAGAGATCATCTTTTTTCCAAGTAGGAGCAGAGAGGAGCATTCTTTAAACCCTTCCACTACCTCTTCACAATCTATACTTCGAGTTTCTGTCCTTCCCCAGCAGGGAGCTTCCCAACTGCCATGATTTTCCTCAAAACCCCACAAAGCCTGTTTGCAATTTCTCTTCCTCTCTGAAGCTCCTTGTAGGGGAAGAGCCTGACCAGGAACAATTGATCTGTATTAGGAATAAGTAATTTTGTATGAATAAAGGGCAACAGAAAGGTTGAGGTTACTTGAGGAATAAGCTGTGACTGTTTTTCTGCTCACAGAGAAAGTTTTGATTGTTTAACTACTTTATGAATATTTACAGCATATCATTATCATTGTCATAATCTCCTTCCCATCAACCTAGGGTGAGTTGGGAACAAGCCTTGTTTGATCTTCCCATTTCCTTCCTCTTGTTTTGATTCTCTCTCCCAGCATTCTGCCATTCTGCATTTCTTTTCTTTTTTTAAATGTTTTATTTATTTCTAGCAGAGAGAGAGAGAGAGAGACAGCATGAGCAGGGGAGGGTCAGAGAGAGAGGGAGTCACAGACTGAAACGGGCTCTAGGCTCTGAGCTGGCAGTCAGCACAGAGCCCGATGCGGGGCTTGAACCCATGAACCGCGAGATCATGACCTAAGCGAAAGTCGGACGCTTAACCAGCTAAGCCACCCAGGCGCCCCTCTGCATTTCTTTTCTATAAGCCTCTGCCCTTAGCTGCCTTTTACCTCCCCCACAAAGAACTACCTGATAAAGTTTTAGAATTGCTCATCACCCCAGTCATTCTTTTTTAAAAAATTTTTAAATGTTTTTTTATTTATTTCTGAGAGAGAGAGATACAGCATGAGCAGGGGAGGGTCAGAGAGAGAGGGAGACACAGAATCCCAAGCAGGCTCCAAGCTCTAAGCTACCTGTTAGCACAGAGCCCAATCCAGGGCTCAAACCCACAAACTGTGAGATCATGACCCTAGCCTAAGTCAGATGCTTAACCAACTGAGCCACCTAGGCATTCCTGCCACCCCCCCACCCAGTTATTCTTGAACTCACAGATATTTGTAAAACAAAATAAAGAGAAAATTCTTTGATTCTATACTCCAAGACGATACTATTAACATATTTGATTTTATACATAATTTTCTTTTTTTTCCCCCTAGAAAACTAAACACAAAGTCTGGGGATTTTGAGGTAAATATTTTATAATGTGTCCTAGTGGCATTAGAAAAGGTAATTAAAGGGGCACCTGGGTGACTCTGTTAAGCCTCTGACTTTTGGTTTTGGCTCAGGTCAAGATCTCATGGCTCGGAGTTCAAGCTGCAAATTGGGCTCTGAGCTAACAGTGAGAAGCCTGGTTGGGGTTCTCTGTCTCCCTCTCTCTCTGTTCCTCCCCTATTCATTCTCTCTCTTTCTCAAAATAAATAAATAAACTTAAAAAGGAAAAGTAATTAAAGAACCGATCGGGCAACCTCTCCTTAAATTCTTCCGGCACCTGTTTATTCATGTATAAGTAGATGGAATTAGAGTCAGTGACTTTGAAGTTCCCTGAAGTGCAAGGTTCTCTAATGAGCTGATCCTTAAAGATTTACCATGTCTAGATGGTCATTTGGCAATGTGCACATGAGGTAGATATAAGACTTCTAAAGGCACACCTTCTTTTGAAGGTGCGTGCGTGCCGTGATGTGAGGTGGTGCAGGTGAAGTCTCCATGGTGTTTCTCTTACTGGTTAAGAATCTGGCTTCTCATAGTCAGGGTCTTGCCAGTACCAGCATCTCTATGTGACCAAAGATGGCAGATAGAAGGTTTTCTTAATGTGACTTCTTGAGAATGACTCAAGCCAAATTCTGGAATGAGACTATGTGCAACTCTAAATGATGCATGATATTATTCTCACATAGCCTCTTATTTCCTCCTTAATTTGGGTCTGGTTTGCACTTAGTGTGGCTAAAGGCACATTCTGGGCATTCTCTGGATCCTGTGGAAATAGCAAAGTATTAGCACCTTTACAGCAGGAAAATTATTCCCAGCCTAGAAAGACGAAAGTGATCTTGATATTTCCTGGAAGTGGCAGGGACATTAATACTTAACAAGTTCATGTCCATGTTCTTGAGTCTACACTTGCTTCAGATGTAGGTCTCCCCAATAGGAAATGGGATGATTAAAGCCCCTGGTGGCCATTGTTCAGCATGTCAGATGGTTTCTATCCATCTACAGATCACTGTGGCTGGATATAAGACTGTTTAAGAGTTCATTAAGGCTAAATAAGGTCATTAAGGTCTATCCTAATCCAATCTGACTGGTGTCCTTATAAGAAGAGGAGAACAGGGGACACCTGGGCAGCTTAGTCAGTTAAGCATCTGACTCTTGACTTTGGCTCAGGTCATGATCTCCAGGTTCATGAATTTGAACCTGGTGTCAAACTCTGAGCTGGCAGTGTGGAGCCTGCTTGGAATTCTCTCTACCTCCCCCTCTCTCTACCCCATTCTCCCTCTCTCTCTCTCTCTTTCAAAATAAATAAATAAACTTAAAAAAAAGAGGAGCATAGGGTACACAGAAAGATGCCAGGGGTGTGCATACACAGAGGCACATGATCTGTGTGATGGTCAATTTCCTGTGCCAACTTGCCTGAGCCATGATACTCAGATATTGTGGTCAACATTATTCCGTATGCTTCTGTGAGGGTATTTTTGGATGAAATTAACATTTTTTTAAGTGCATGAGTGTACTTTTTTTTAAAATATTTTTATTTTTTTATTTACTTCTAGGAGAGAAAGAGAGAGACAGCGTGAGCAGGGGAGGGTCAGAGAGAGAGGGAGAGACAGACTCTGAAATAGGCTCCAGGCTCTGAGCTGGCAGTCAGCACAGAGCCCGACGTGGGGCTCGAACCCACGAACCGCGAGATCATGACCTAAGCAGAAGTCAGACGCTTAACCGACTAAGCCACCCAGGCGCCCCGAAATTAACATTTAAATCAGTGGATTCTGAGGAAAGCAGATTGCCATCCGTAACGTACATAGACCTCATCCAACCAGTAGAAGAGTGAAATAGAAAGAAGACTGACCTCTTCCTGGCAAGAAGACTCCAGATTCGAACTGCACCACTGGCTTTTTCTGGGTTTCCAGCCTGCTGGTGGACCCTGCAGATTTTGGTCTTGCCAGGCTCCAGAATCATAGGAACCAATTCCTTACAATAAATCTCTTTCTCTATAGATGCACATCTGACTGGTTCTGTTTCTCGGGAGAACCCTGACTAATACAGTGTGGACACAGGCAGGAGCTCAGAATGGAGTCCTTCAGGCCACATGTTCTCTGCTGCTCTTCACGCTAAAGGGGGAAGAGCCAGAGAAGCAGCTGCATTACAATACGATGCCCCAGGCTTCAAACCAGGGTGTAAACAAGGACCTGGGGTGGGTGGATAACAAAGAATTCCACTTGAAAGAGACAGAGGAAGGGGCCTGGAGTAGGATGTTCCCAGGTGATTACACTGGGGGACAGGATGGGTGGTGGAAAACACTCTCGTCAGAGGAAACAGCATGTGCAATGGCAAGAATTGTAAGAGAACCTGGAATGTTCAAGGATGCCAGGCACATTAGACTTGGGAAGATGAAGGGGACAAACAAAGGGGATGGGTGCACAGGAAATGACTTCTGTACAAAAGGGGGTGGGGGGATGTTGAGACTCCCCCTACCAGGCTGAAAAGAAAGAGATGAACCAAGGAGACATTGGAGAACAAACTGTGGTTCTGAAAGACAGTGAATTAGCAACTGAGACAATATCTTTTCAAATAGCGAACACACAGTGATGCCTGGGTGGCTTGGTCTGTTGAATGTCTGACCTTGGCTCAGGTTCATGAGTTCAAATCCCCGCATTGGGCTTGTTGCTGTCAGTGTGGAGCCTGCTTCAGATCCTCTGTCTCCCTCTCTCTGCCCCTTCTGCTTGTGCACTCTCAAATAATAGACACGTGTTTAAGAAGGGTATCATGATAATAATACATTCTTCATACAGTTATTAAAAAAATAAAATAATGAACACTGCTAGTTTCACTTCAAATAAAAAAAATTGGGGTTTCAATGAATAGTTTCAAATAAAGGGCATAGGTTCAGTAAAAACTCACAGTTTCTTCTCTAGGATTTTAAATTTTTTTGAAACTGTTGGTGAGGGCACAAGATAGTGAAAGAAGATAATGTGCCATTGGAAATATGAATTTGGTTGCATGAGCATGAAGATTGGCTTAGTACAAGTAATCCTTCTGCTATTACTAGCTAAAGGAGTCTGAGGTCATCCATGAAAGGAATGGGAAATTACTGTGTAAAATTCTTATCTTTTGCGAGGCGCCTGGTTGGCTCAGTCGATTAAGCTCCCGACTTCAGCTCAGGTCATGATCTCGCAGTTCGTGGGTTCGAGCCCCATGTCGGGCTCTGTGCTGACAGCTCAGAGGCTGGAGCCCATTTTGGATTCTGTGTCTCCCTCTCTCTCTGACCCTCCCCTACTCACGCCATCTGTCTCTCTCAGAAATAAATAAACCATTAAAAATTTTAAAAAATCATATCTTTCGCAAAACAATTGATTTGATAAAGATTGAAAATTTCTCAAACTCAATGTGAATTCCTTAAGATACAGAAAATGGTGAGAGAAAATAATACTCTAAGTAAGACTCCCTCTAGGAGGAATGCAAAGTAAGTAGAATGTAAGACAGACCAAAACCAACAGTAGAAGTAGCAAATACTTGAAGGTGCTTTTCCACTGTGAATTAGAATGTTCTAGAATGGATTCAAATTCTAAATATGCTTCTTACGAAGATGCAGGAGATTGACATAAAAGTGAAAATTAGAATCCCAAACATTATCATAATAGTTTTTTCTGGAAGGCTGATATCAAGAGTTGTTTCTGAAACATGTAAAGTGAGTACAAGATTTCAGAATAATGGGACATCTGTATACATTCTTCAGCAGTTAGAGAACATAGCATGTGCTTATGAAGATGGGAAAGGCAAATAGTTTTAACACAGGAATCCAAATGATAATTAAACCTCTTGATACAAATTTTTAAAATAAAATATATTAGTATTAAAGAAGTTTTCATTGTTGGTATGCATGCAAGTGCAAAGAAGAATACAATATATTATGGAAAAAATAAACCTGAGTCCATCTCTGAACTTTATAACAAAAAAACCCAGTGAGTTTACATTCCCTGGTCCTAAAACTTGGAGTTAAAGAAATGGGACTTATCTTTTCCTGCCAAATTTCCAATTAAATGGGTATTTTGAGATTCATTTCGTTGATTTAACTCCTGAAAGCTTTGCAATCAGAATTCATTTCATACATCCAACTTTTGAGAAAATAGCTGGAAAGAAAAGAAAGTGAGGGCCTATCATGGCAAAAAGAGGGCAATTTTAGCTTTCCTCTGCCGTGGAAAACGTTCCTCTACAATGGAGAATGGGTCCTGTCTTTCAGTTTTTGTTCATGTGAAAACAGTGATGGTGTCAGTGGCATCAAGCAGCTCATGGTGTGGTTTGCCTACAGACACCAAGCATAACAGGAGAGGAACTTCCCATTGGAACCTCATTCTGCTCCGCATCGGGCACACCAAAAACCTTAGACAGCTCAGTGTTGTGTGCTGGCCCTAAACAGGCCAAATTGAATTTAAAATCGATTATGACTCATCAATGCGGAAAACAGATTTGCTTCGGGCCATTTTCTTTCAACACCTTCAGAAAGGAACTTTGACTATAGCTCTTCTTGGAATCCCCCCAAATGTAGCTGCGGCCACTTGTGGTTTGGAAAGTGCTGCTAATGCATAAGGCACTGTCATGAGTAGCAAGAGATGGATTGCCAGGGATGCTATTCCTAACTCTTTCATGTGGGGGTTACTGAGAAAATACACTATGATGGTTCTGGAATCATACCACTTCTATGCTGATGAACAAAGCATTATCCCGTATGCGTTTCTCACTCTTTCCTCTTTTCTATCACCAGTTTGAATTTTTTGACTGAAACTAGAATACAAATCTAGAAAACTGTTTTGAGTGAAGTATGTGAATCATTTAGTTTACACAAATATTACTGAAAATGTTAATTTATTACTCAATAATGCAAACAGGAGACCCAAAGACCTAATAAATGTAAACACAGTTATTTTTCTGAAGTGGTGATTGAAAATTGATTTTATGCTTGTTACTGCTGGGTAACTATTCCTTCACAAAGATTTCTGTATTTTTTTCTGATCTTAAATGGAATTGAAGAAAATATGGAATATGCTTCAAAAGGTGTAGGGCAATAAAGTAGAAATGATCCATAATCTCAACAATTATAATCAGTATTGAAAGATAAGTATGTATCCTGGACTGAAAGAGTGAAAATCAGCTTGGATTGAAGAAGAAAACAGAGCACCCTGTGAATCGGGCTCCAGGACAGACATAGGTGAAGCCAGCAGCAAAGTGCGCAAGAAACATGGTTCCTCATGGGTCAGGCAGCCTCTGTGAAATGCCATGATGACTCCTCATGAAGTCTTTGTAATTCATTACTTCTTTCTTACCCCAGACCTGCCTTGCTTTCCTATCATTAGGATACTGGATAGTATTGCTAACTTGCTCTCATTTGTCAGCACTCAAAGTTTAGTTAGTCCTCCTTTCAATCTTCCCTCAGAAATAGCAACTAGCAAAACATTGAATCTCCCAGTACTAAGATAATTAAATCTGGGGATGTAATGAGTGTAAGGAAAACAAAGCATGGTGATGATAGTTAACGATGCTCTATTGTGTATTTGAAAGTTGCTAAGACAGTAAATCTTAAAAGTTCTCATCACAGACACACAAAATTAACTATGCATGGTGGGTGGTGGATGTTAACTAGACATATGACGATAATTATTTTGCAATGTATACATATATCCAATCATTTTGTTGTATACCTAAAACTAAGACAATGTTATATGTCAATTGTATCTCAAAACAAACCACACTAGAAAAAAATGTTTATACCTTAAAATGATATATTTGAAATTTGTATTTTATTTGAGATGAGACATCATATAATTACCATTCTAGCTCTGTCTTTAATAAACCTAAGTGTCATCCAATGACTTTCATATTGATCTTAAACGATAAGAATCAAAGGACTGAAAATTAACCAGGAATGTGAGGCAGATCCTTAACACCAATGTTAACATTGTTTCTAGACACAAGGAAATCATACCTGACCTTTTCAAACAACAGCAAGGTAAAACCTTACCATTAAGATATCAAATAATAAAGCAATGTATGAAAAATGTATGTTTTTATAAATGAAAAAATATGTAATTGTTCTTTTTAATCAAAGAAGTTAAAAGAGAGGAATGATGAAGAGAAATGGCAGAATGAGAAGGGGATACTCTATGGAATTACTCCAACCTAGGTGGACTGAATGTGTTCCTCTTACCCGCAAGTTCCTGTTTGGGAGCCCTAATCCCCAGTGTGATAGTATTTGGAATTGGGGCCTTTGGGAGGTAATTAGGTCATATAGCCCTCATGAATGAGATTAGTGCCCTTGTAAGAAGAGACCCCAAAGGGCTCTCTCTCTCTCTCTCTCATTCTCTCCCCTGCCATGTGAGAACATACTGAGAAGGAGGTCATCTGTGAACGAAGAAGAGGATCTGCCAGTGTCTTGATCTTGGACTTCCCAACTTCCAAAACTATGAGAAATAAATGTTTGTTGTTTAAGACATTCAGTTGATGGTGCTTGTCATAGCTGCCAGACTCACCGGGACACTGGGTTTGAGTCATAGACATACAACTCATTAGCTATGTGATTGGTGGGGGGTAGTTTATTAATATCTCTTATCCTAATTTTTTCTTATCTTAATTTCTAGGTCATATCTGCCCCTCAAGAGGGTTTGTAAAATGGAGAATGAACATATGCAAAGCTGCTTATATTAGTGTCAGTTATCAATTAGGGAATGGACAAATGCCAGAGTTGGGCTCCGGCATGTCCAGGGGTCCCTGAAGAATGGACGGTGTCGGCGAGGGAGGGGTGAGCAGGCCACGAGATTCCTTCTGGTCACCAGGCAGGCATCTCTGCTCTGACTGGATCTCAACTTTATTTTATAATTAAGTGTTTGGGGGATGGCCCTGAAATGGCATTTGCCTTAGACAATGATTTCTGATGACAAATTTCTTTGATATGTAAGAATTTCCTAGAACATAGCTTTGTAGAAGACTCATGCATAACCTTTATCAATAGTGATTGATGTAGGTGATTTAGATGCTTATCCTATGGGGAAGGAAGGTATCTTTATCATTCAAATACAAGACAATGTTTTTAGCATAGCAAAGGCAAAGTTAGTTCTTTGTGAGCAGGGGTCAATAATCTGCCTAATGGGAAGTATTAAGAAAAATAGGTTTTTCAGGAGACACAAATGTTTGCTCCCATAATTACAAAAGAAGAAATTCCTACAATAGGTTCCTTCACAAGGTGCAGTCAGCATACCAAAGCCAGAATAAGTCACTTGGAATACTGATCAACAACGTGCCTTGGGGGTCGGTGCTCAAGCAGAAACAATTGAGTGGGGGTGGGTATTGGTCATCATCTGATGGCAAGAGACCATGCAAAGTTGCCTTAACCTCACAACGAGTTTTCTCAACTAGTGAGTTCACAATGGCTCCCAACAGATAAATGGTGGATATTTTTATCTATTGGTATAACTGTCAGGTTAGCACTAATTTGTGCACATGTATACACAACTCTGTGTGCATTCACACATATGTACATACACTCAGATATTTGTTTCCCATGAGATCAATGACTTAGCATGCATAATACCTGTTTATACCTTCTTTCTGGCATTTGAGGCTATAGTTCTCAGTTGTATAAAAATTAGGCTTTATGAGAATCTAGTTTCATTACAAAGCAGACAAATGTGACATAAAGTACCCTGTGGTACAGTTTTTTGTACTTCACCTAAGCTGTGATACAAAATATGTGCAATAAGCCAAAAGTCTCAGAAGGTTCATGAATTTCTATTTTTAGACTATTTTTAGAAACTGGAAACGTGTACTCTTTGCATAATTATGTCCCCCTGAACTAAGAACTCACCTTGCAATGACAAGAGCATTGCCAATGAATATTTATTAATTGGACATGATTCACATCTATTATACATCAGTTAGCTTTTATAGCCTCCATACTTTATATCATATTGACAGTTAACTTTTTAGATAGTGTAAACAAATGTCTCCAAATAACATTGGCTTTAGCCATAGATAAATAGGGATAATTTTCAGAGTATCTGGGAGAGAGTTTGTGTCCTTTTCAGCATGGAAAAGTCTTTATTCACTCAATAGCTGGTGCCTACAAAAGATTTGCTCATTTCTTTTAAAATGTGGGAGTCCTTGATCTCGTGGTTCGTGGGTTCGAGCCCCGCGTCGGGCTCTGTGCTGACTGCCAGCTCGGAGCCTGGAGCCTGTTTCAGTCNTTTTAAAATGTGGGAGTCCTTCACATTGGGACTCTCTGGAGGAAGTAGCTCTAGAATGTGTTAGCAATTCTTTATACTTATTCTCAATTTGGTGTCTGAGGGAAAGGTTTAAGTGGAGATAAGTGAAATTCATGATACCAGGTATCAGAGAAGGGGAGACTAGTTCTACAACTAGTGGAAGAAAACTTTTACCAGATCAGTGAAGTGGTGATGTGGAATGCAATCTTCACTTTTTCATAATTTACAGGTGAAATTCTCCTCCAAGAGGTACTCTGTATCCTTGGGTTTGATTGAACATTATGCTTCTTCACATATTGCCCAAGATATATGAACAGTGATCACCCATGTGTGTTGTTGCAATGGGCTTGCAGACACTAGCATATGTTCATTCTCATCAGGTAGAAAGTCTACCAACATTATCAACCTGGTAGGTAATGTTTATATAGTACTTACTATGTTCCGGGCATTGTGATAACTATGATGCAGATATTTTCTCTATCAAACCACCTCCCAATAACTCAGTGAGGAAGGGATATAACATTCTCATTTTATAGATGTGGAACCAGGCATAGAATATTTACATAACCTGCTATTATTATCAGGGATATTAACTGGGGAAACTAACTTAGATGTGTATGAACACAAAACGTATTTTTCAAAACCACCTTGATATATTGTTTTATCTCCTTTGATAACTTCCTTAAAAGATCTCATCTGCTTTCACTCAAAAATATGTCTCAGAGGTCATATATGGGAAATGAGCTTTGGAAATCTACCATTGCCATGCTATCTTGTTGGGAAATCAACTTCCTTCTCCCGGTATATTACCACCAAATTTACCATATACTTATTTGCATGAGTATTTTGCTTTTTTAAGTGAACTACAAATTACTTGAGACACAGACCAAGTATTATTCACATGTATCCCACTATCATCTAGCTAGCAGATCTGGACATAGAAGGTGCTACAGAAGTTAATTTCTACTTATTTATACATGGTCGAGTAAATTCTCATGATGGTTGAATGATGAAATTCATGAATTTCAGGATGAGCCTGAAATTCTACCTCAATTTAGGACATTATAAATATACAAAATGTTAAGCTACATAATGTAGCCTAATAACTTTCATCTTCCTTCAGGAAACGATCTCTAAATAGCTTGTATGAGAATTTCATATAATAGCTGTAAAATAATAAATTATTTTAAAGTTTTTTTAGTTTTTAAATTAAACACACAAAGTGACAATGAGTTAGTTTCAATGGAAATAATCAGCTCTTTATAGAATGTATTAACATTTTATTCTGATAACACTCAGAGTGATCAATTGTTTTTGTGTGTTTCCTAGAAAATTAAAGAACACAGGACCTGGTGAATTTGCTAGGAACAGTTAGTCTTTGAAAGAAACATAGTTTATGAGTGATAAACTAGTGCAAAGAGTGTCATGAATGTACAATTATGGCTTAAGATTTGTCAGAAATTCTAAAAAATAGCAGAGTTTTCTCCTTATATATATATGTACATTCTTAGACATGTAATAATTTTATAGACAATAGATATACAGTAAAACCTTGGTTTGTGAGCATAATTTGTTCCTGAAACATGCTTGTAATCCAAAGCACTTGTATATCAAAGTCAATTTCCCCATAAGAAATAATGGAAATTCAAATGACTTGTTCCACAACCCAAAACATTCATATAAAAATGATTAAAATACTGTGATATAAAATAATAAAGGAAATATAAGATATAAAGAAAAGTAAACACATTAACCTACACTTACCTTTGAAAACCTTTGTGGCTAATATGAGGGAGACAACAGAGGAGGGTTGTTGTGTAGGACGACTTTCACTATCGCTAATGGAATCACTGCTATCTGTTGGCTCAATGGAGTTTTTTCTTTTTGTGCAACTTTAACAAGGAACGTATCCAATAACACTTGATTTTGCCTTGTTTTGAGGATTTCTTGTAAATGTAACATTGCATTGTCATTAAACAGATTCATCGCTCCCACTGCTACGGCCTTATTCGGGTGGTGCACTGCTTCCCACATTTTATACATCTCCTTAACCTCATTTGAAGTAAGGGATTCCTCCACCTTTTTCTACTCCTCCTCTGCAGATGAGATGCAGATGTAGACTTCTTATAAAATCTTGCAATTTTGGCCACTTGCGTACCTCGTTCGTACTTCTTGATGATTTCCTTCTCAACTTCCACCATAATCATCTCCTTACCGCCTTTCTTTCCAACCTTTTCCTGCATGTGAGCCATTGTATACACTCACACGTATGTTGACTACAGTACAGTGTTAATAAAGTCTTGTCATATACTGTATTGAATGTAACTGGCAATAAGGTGGCAGAGGAAAGGGTCTATATCTGCAGGCAGCCTGACCTAGAATGAAGCAAGGAATTCCTAAGGTTCCTCTTGTTACGGAAAAGCAAAGGACTGTCCATAGGGCTTTGAAGTGACAAAAAATACACTGATACCAGTTGTGAACACCTTCCCACATTCTGAAAAATCACTGATTTTTGTCAAATACGGCAGCCTGAGACCGAGCATCCAAGCATAGGAGGCAATTACCCACAAACCCAGAGAGAGAGAGAAAGGAACCATTGGCTTACTTATGATCATGTTACATTCAGCATCACATACTACTCGTATTGCTGGACGTCACTTGTTTATCAAGTTAAAATTAATTAGAAATATTTCCTTGTCTTGTGGAACACTTGCAGAACAAGCTACTCACAATCCAAGATTTTACAGGAATTTGGATCATAGAACTGGAAAGAGATCAATTAATATAATCTCTTCATTTCAGATGGGAACCTGATGTCTATGGAGTTTAAAGACTGGCCTAGGGTCACATGGCTAATTGTTGACATGACAAGTCACAATGTCTGACTTCTAGTTCCTTTTGCTTTCAATCACACCATACCAAATAGAAAATATTATTAAATTGTTTCTACTTGTGGGTTTGTTTTAATTTTTGTAATACATGTTAACCAAATACTCCATTAGAGTACTGATCTTCTAATTTTGTAGACAAATACTGAGTTTTTCCTTCATTTTACTATTTATTGAAAATGTAGTGTTTCCCTCTGGATGCTAATATCTTGCTTTTTCTTTGCAAACTCACTAAAACTCTTTGTCATAATTATTTTTTCTAATAATTAAACATAATGCTTCCCATTTTTTAATTAATTAATTTTTTAATTTAAATCCAAGTTACTTAACATATAGTGTAATAATGGTTTCAGGAATAGAATTTAGTGAATCATCACTTACATATAACACCCAGTGCTCATCCCAACAAGTGCCCTCCTTACTTCCCATTAGCCACTTAGCCGATTCTCCCATCTGACACCCTGCCAGCAACCCTCCGTTTGTTCTCTGTATTTAAGAGTCTTTTATGGTTTGTCTCCCTCTCTTTTTATCTTATTTTTGCTTCCCTTCCCCTATGTTCATCTGTATTGTTTCTTAAATTCCAAATATGAGTGAAATCATATGATATATGTCTTTCTCTGACTGACTCTTTATGCAAGTAAAATGTTTCCCATTTTAATAATGCTTTTGGCTTTTCAAAATGCTTCTACATGTTATAACACTTGAGGCATACAGCAACCCTGTTGAGGAAGCATGTCTTTCAATGAATGCCCAAACTAATTTCATTACTTTCCCAGTTAAGAGAATTCAGATGCTTGCAGTTTCAATATGAACATTCTTAACCTGTATAAGGTATGGTGTGACCAGCCCATCCTTGCTTGATGAGTTGATCATCTGCCACTCACTGCCTTTCAGCACATTAGCCACTTTCCTGCCCACTGAATGCACTATGGTCCTCCCTCATTCAGGGCCACTGCACATATGGTTTGCTCTTTTTGCATGGATCACTGTCCTTATGCAAGTAAGATCCCCTTCTCTTTGCATAGTTACATAGTATCTTAGTATCTATTTTTCGGATTTCAACACAAACATCACTGCCCATGGAAGCTTTCCCTACCCAAACGTGGTCCTGTTCCCCTCTTATATGTCCACATCCCATATACATTCCCTCAATGACATTCATTGCTATGTAGCATTATATTCATTTTGTGATCATTTGCTTAGTCTTCTGCTGTCTTCACAAAACTTCAAGCTCCAGGACAGTGAGAACATATTCCATCACCTATTGTGGTAAATACCATCCTAAAGCTTAGTTGCTTAGAAGACCAATTTATTCCTATTCTCTGTAGTTTGGAGAATTGATGGGCTGTCTTGGGAAATAGACCCTTTGGCCCTTCACACAGCTGAAGTTAAATGTCAGGTGAGACTGGACTCATTTCAAGACTTCCTACAGTAGGGTGCTGGGTTTGGAATAGTGAGAGGCTGACCAAGCCTGCATCCCATCCCATCCCTCTCGAGATCCCTCTTCCCATTGGTTCTTCACATGGCTAGCTTTGGGCTTCTTCATGGAAGGCAGCCTAAGGATGGTTGGGTTTCTTGCATGGTGAACTCAGATTCTGCGAGTTACTGTTCTAAGACACAGGAAGTGGAAACCTGCAGTCTCTCAAAGCCAGCCTGGAATCTGGCGTCATATGAATTCCATTGTATTTGATTGGTCACAGAGCTTACCTAGATTCAAGGAGAAGGGAAATCAACTCCAGCTTGCAATGGAAAAGGGATTGAGCATATGGGGAGGGAAGAAATGGATGATGGCCATCTCAGTCTTTTTAGGGTTATTTTTCATTATAACTACCTAGCACTGTATCTGGCCTGGAGTAGACAATCAATGAATATGTGTTTAGTAGATGAAGGAACAAAGGAATGAATGACAAAACTGAGTATCAGAGTGGTTAGGTGAAATGCCTACTTTCTGTCACCTGGTAAATGATGGAGATAAGAAAATAAGTCACTTTATGTCTAATGCTGTTTCTGTGACATGAGACAGTACAGCTGAGTGGTCAGTGACAGGAGGATGATCTGTAGAGTTTACAAGACTTTCTTTGAGGCAGAGGAATGGGCTGGAGTTACTGTCAGTATATCCAGCACAAGAAGAATGGACTCGAAAAAGCTCTGGAGAAAACAAGAGTCTCAGGGGACACTTAGCACAACCCTGATTCTCCAATCTTCCCCCAAATTATCATGATAGTCACTCCCTCAAGTTCTTTTAAGTGGTTCCCCTTCAAAGGAAATTAATGAAATGTTCTATTATATAGTTCAAGTCTTCAAACAGAATCCTGAGTGAGAGTATTATTCTCAGTGGCTCAACACAGAAGGCTATGTTGTCCACTCTGAAATTCACACAGTCCACTGTAAAGAAACCTGGACTCCCCAGGGAGGAAGAGTATAATACCCTGTCCTTGTATGTGATTCATGAACTTCTGCAGATCTTCCCAACCCACTCAAGCCTGGAAGTGTGAGAGACCTTTGCCCAAACTCTGTTCTTGAAAGATTTCCAGGCTGATTTGTAAAAACATTTCATTTTGTGACACTTTCAGCTTCATGAACATTGAACCAAACTAAACTTACTCCCAAGAGGTAATCACATGGCCAATAAGCATTTGTTTTTGCCATTCTGTCTCTTGTTGGAGGAAGGCGATGAACAGGAGATTTTAGGTGAATAGTGCTTGTAAATCACCACACTTGACACTTTAAAACGTCCTCTGATTAATCATGCCAGAATTTTTTTAAACAAAATGTCAGAGTCTCCATGAATTACAGGGTTACTTGGGAATAGAAGTTGGAAAAATCACTCTAATTTGCTCTAGTGGAAACTCTTGTTAGTCTAAGCATTGAGTGAAGAACATTTAACTCAGGCTTTTATGTTTACTGAGGATGTGTAGGTGTATCCAGGTAGAACATGAGGCCCAGTGTCCCTGATGGGGACCCAGAAAGCCAGTGTCAACTCTAGCATATTTGTAAAATATGAAAGCATACTTTCACTCCCTAATTTACAACCCATGTTTGCTTCTGAAAACAACCTGTCATATTCTATATTTAGTTTCTTTACTGGCAAGGAAGTAACACTAGAGCATCAAACTGTCTTCTATGGCTAAAGAACAAGACAAAGGAAATTGATTTCCATGACGCAGGTGGATCCATGGGCCAGATGACGTACCTTCATCTTGGGATGCATGTTTAGTCACTCAGTAATTGTCTGAGATATTCCTGACATTTGTGATGACATAAACAGGCTGTCTCAGGAACACAACATGCTGACCAATATAAAATAGCTTTCAGCACAGATGGCAGTCTGTTGGGCCAACAGTGATAAAACTTTTTGCCTCTGCACTCAATTGTGAGAAAATCAGCATGCAAACATTTATACTCCACCTGAAAGTTTTGCTCATATCACAGCTGACCATGGACATTGCTGCTAGATCTTGATAGTAAGGATATTTCTTAGTTTATATAGAAAGAAGTCAGAATAAATGAATAAACTTATCACTGGTTTATAGAGAGAATTTTTGATTGATATAGTGCAACCTTTTATACAGTTTTATGTATTTTTAAAGGCAGCCATAACTAAGGCTCCCTTTGAATTGTATTCAGTAGTAAAGAGATGGGGGGCAGGTAAATTATCTTTAGTGAGAAAAGTGGACCAGCTTTATGAAGATTGAGAAGATCTAGTAGCCTCATGAAATGTTTTGAAAAGTAATTTCAGCCCTGGAATCCCCAGTGGGCATAGNAGGCCATAACTAAGGCTCCCTTTGAATTGTATTCAGTAGTAAAGAGTTGGGGGGGCAGGTAAATTATCTTTAGTGAGAAAAGTGGACCAGCTTTATGAAGATTGAGAAGATCTAGTAGCCTCATGAAATGTTTTGAAAAGTAATTTCAGCCCTGGAATCCCCAGTGGGCATAGGTCTACTTAATTGGCTGCACCAAATGTCAGACATAATGAGTGACTGGTCTGGGTACAGGAATATTTAGTGATTAAAACTCTTTTGCAAGGCGATGAAAAGAATATGAAATGTCACCGAATAGGGAGCTTATGGACTCTTGGAATTTGCTACTGTGAGCTGGAGCACAGTTCCGTGGCCCCTAGACCTACATGAGTTCCTTGTTGGAAACCCAACTGATGATGTCAAGGAAGCCATTCTCCCAATCCGATGTTCTCATTGAACTGAACTTGGGGAACAGGGACGACTTCAGCTACAGCTGGCAGGCCTCGGCTCTCCCTTCTCCAGGGCTCTCAACATTTTAACAAACAAGGTACAAGACAATTGTTTCTTCTGTCCCAGAAAGCCTTCTTCCTTCTTCCCTAAGAAAATGAAAAGATGCATTTTTAAATGAAGATGAAAGGTAAATTTTTCTAGAGGTTTTATTTGTAAAGATCCTACTGACAATATTTATATGAGATTTGAAGATCTTGGGGAATCAAAGTTTTTACATCAATAATTTATCAATAGGTTTTCAGTTAAGTGCTTTTTCCTATCCATGTACCACAGTATTATTCAGAGATATAGAGAAAGTAAGTTTTCTGTGTATGTGTGGNGAAGAAGAAGAAGAAGAAGAGAGAGATCTTTATCTCTGACTCGTATTGAATGAATGGTTCTTCTGGTCTTTATGATCAATTTTCATTTTGGACTACTCAATCCCATTTGCTTTTATATCATTACATTATTCCTCTAAAGATTCTGTTTCTACCTAAGAACCAAGAAAGTCCAATTTATTTCCATCCTAATGCTTTTTTGCTGTTGTTCAAGTGACATTCCTTTTTGAGGACTAATTACCTTATTAAGTGTGTGTACATGTATTATTTTTTCCACATAGAATCTTCATTTAATGAATATCTATATTGCCTTTTGTGCCTACTACAGCCCCTGGCAATAAATGGTACTCAATTACACTTCTTTAACTTATACAGTCAACAAATATTTAGTGAGCACCTTGTGTATGGTCACGGTGTTAGGATAGCTGCTGGAGGCCACAATATTGATGAGATCTAGTCCAAGACAAAAAAGAACTTTTAGACTAATTAGATCATTCAGTGGGTTACAAATTTAAACTTAAACATTAATGAGTCACTTTATAAAGTCATTTCATAGCTTATTATTTCTTGTCATGTTCACATCCACCTCATGATCTTAATAAGACAGATTTAATTCCTATTTTATGGGGTGAGGAAAGAAAAAGTCAGAAATTAACTTCACTGGTGATACCAAAAGTAGAATCAGGTTTAGTTTTGCTTTTTAAAAAATTCTTAATATTAATTTTTTAATTACCAGAAGAGGTAATTGTATTACTCTAGGTTACATCAGGAATAGGGTACATTTTTTCCAGTCATAATTATTTTAAGTAACTCTTTTCTGTTCTAAAGGAAAAATCATATCTTAATAAAAAGGCAAAAAGTAGGGGCACCTGGGCAGCTGAGTCAGTTAAGTGTCCAACTGTTGATATTGGTTCAGATCATAATCAAATGGGTTTGCGAGATTGAGATCTGTGTCATGCTCTATGCTCTCTTACTCTTGCTCTCTCAAATAAATAAATAAACTTTAAAAAAGTCATAAAATAGCTCTGTATTTGAAGCATCTTCTGTAAAATCTGTTATTTTTTATAGCTAATAGGGTTTTTTTTACTTTTAAAATTACTTTTATTGAGTTCTAATGCACAAATAATAAAGAACTCTTTTAAATGATAAAATTCAGTGAATTTTGACAAATATATACAGCTATCCAACCCCAACCACCTGTTGAATAAAGGTCTAAAACATTGGAGGTAGATTTTAACATTTGATTTTTTTTCCTTTTTTTTTTTTTTTTTTACTATAACCTCCTGACTAGAACTCACTCCCTAAATATAGATTCTGGGGACTCCTTGAAGACCTGGATGTCACAGCGGTAGTTGACCCAATGCAGCCAGGCTGCCATAACTCTCCTCTGGAACTTCCCTTACAAAGTGCCCACTGACCAGCCCTGAGCTTCAAAGCCCACTGTGGGGAGTGGGAAAACAAGGCCATATGGTGGAAGGGCAGGGCGCCATTTTCTTCCTACATGCCTCCAGGAAGCAAGACATGTTTTTATACTTTCTGGGCCCATGTTCTTGCTGAGGTTTCCTCAGCCTTTTTACCCCACCCTCCCCCAACTTGCTCATTCTGGTACACGTTATATCATTCCTTTCAACTGACCCACTCTGATTACCTATTGCTTAAGGGAAGATGGGTTCTCTCATTTTTATCTTTTTCCATTTGGAGACAGGACACACATACAAGAGATGGTTTTAGAAAGAGAAACCACAGTTAATTGTGGTGATGCCTCTGCCGAACGTAAGAGAAAGCTTACCTGTAGGCAGGTAAGTTTAGAAGGAAACTGCTGACCTACTGTGAGGAAGCACAAATTATTCCTCTGTGAAAAGTGGGAATTACAGCCTTTTACATGAGATGTCAAATGAAAAGTATGTGTGAGGCATATTAGATGACTCACAAAAGAAAATTCTTCCTGCACACCAAAGGAAGTCAACCAGGAACAAAGAGCGATTCTATAACAGTTGTACTTGTCACTTAAGAAGCAACATCAAAGTTCTGCATATCCTTCCCTCTGTGTGAAAATAAGATATTTCTCCCTTTGAAAATATGCCATGCTGATTGTTAATGTAAAGCAAGTGAGGAAAATATTGACTATCATGTGCATTCATAGCACATGAGGTGGTTTTTAGTTCTCCAAAGAGAGGTGATGGGAACTCACGCATGAAGTATGAAAACAAAGGCCTTATTTACTTGTTTATAGAATATGCTGGACCCACCAAGGGATCATTTCCAAAGATGTTTCAAGCTGTGGGCTGAGCAATTGAAGATAATTAGGGATTTAAAAATAGCAGAGGTGATGTGTTGCATTTAGGAAGAGATCACGATGTGTCCTGTAAATACCTCTGAGGCAGTAGAAAGGAAGGGTCATTTGAAAACTGATCACTTAGACTTGAAAAACTAGAGTTTTTTCTTCCAGTTATCTACCTGAGATCCATTTAACTTATGGGTTTAAGCTTTGTGATAGGCTACTTAACACATATTGGAAGCTTTAATTTTTAAATGCACCATAGGAGAACCATACATAAATATACATATATAAGCATATGTATGTATAATATAAACATATGCAAACACATAAAAACATATAGGTGTATATATAAATTATACGTGTGTATATTACATGTATATGCATTTGCATATGTATATAGAGTAACGTCTAAGAAGTCATATTATTATTGAAAGAAAAAGAACATTGTGCTAATTAGAAAGGAGTACTTGATCTCCATTTTATTGTTCTCATTGTGTTCTTTTCTATCTTTCTAATTTCAAAAATGAATCGTCTGGGATAATTTGAGCAAAAAATCTCAGGAATTCTGTATATGATTGCATGAATGACCAGCCCGTCTCCACAGACAGTGTTGGGCAATTGAGATTTGTCTTTGTCATCCTTTGGGCTGTACGCCCCCCTCCCTGATGGGTGGTATTTTGTATATAGTAGATGGTCAACAATTTATATAATTGGATGTGTTCTCCCATATTAGCTTGCTTTCCCGATATTTATACATTTTACAAAAAAAAACTTTTTTAAAACATCTCCTTTCTTTTTAAATTGATCTCTTCCCATCTTCTCTTGCACCTCTCCTAGACAGTCTCGTATGTCACAGAGAAAAACAGAAGTAATGAAACTGGAGCCTCTCCGTTCCTGCTTAGAAAGCCTGCGAGTCTGCCGGTGTCCACACTGCCGTGCTTGTCCCTGATGAAGGGGTTCCCCTGTCTTGGGAGTGCTAAGCTCCTGAAGCTACAACAACAGCAGCAAAAACCAAACAGGGAGGAAGACTAGAATCGTGAGCAAGAGTGGGAGAGCAGCATCGCACTCCATGTAGAAACTCATGCCACAGGAAATCACCTATGCCCATTGGGGCTGCCATGTTGCTGAGTGCTGTATGTGGAATTTGGGGCACATCCTGGAGCTGGGGTGCACATGAACAGCAAGACAGGTGCCTGCTGCTCTGGAGAATTCTGTTAAGTAGGAGAGGAACAGGCAATATTCAGGCAGCCTTTGTTCCTGCTGCTTGGGAAGGCAAGAATTCATGGGTTTTCCTTGGGCTTGGCGGACCCAATAAAACACAGCTGGTTCCTTCGGCAAGAGCGTGGTTGGCCAGCACCAAGAGAATCCAGCCTGCAAGGCTGTGGGATGTACTTCCAAATACAAGCTGAGTTTGGGCAGTGGTCAAAACTCACATCAGCCACATCAGGGGATTGTGCAGAGGAGAGCTCCCACAGACTCTCCCAAGGAAACCCAGTTCTGGAGCCCATGGAACAGCACCATTTTCCAGGGGACATCAAACATGGCTTCCAACAGCAGGGCAGGTAAGTAGACAGTGAAGTTTGGCCCTTTTTCTCTTTCTCACCCCGCGGAGGAACTAGAAGTAGAGGGGTGAAAGAAGAAACAAGCAGGAAGAGTTCCGAAGCAGCCTCTGTGCTGACAGCAGAGACCCCAGTGCGGGGCTCAAACCCGTGAACCGCGAGATCATGACCTGAGCCAAAGTCAGACGCTTAACCCACTGAGCCACCCAGGCGCCACCGTCAAAGAGGAATAGTTTTTGAAAGAAGAAGCACACTCTTGTCTCTGATATAACTGGCATACTGACACATGGCCCAGATCATTTTTTAACACAATCCTCTATATGAAAAGACTATTTTCAGTAATAATCTTGAGAAGATTATTATAGCAAGAGAAGAAATACAGACAGCAAAAATTTTCCTTAATGGAACTTCATATATATAATAATGCCAGTAAAAGTTTAAAAGAAATTTAAAATGGAAATAAAATAAATGTTAAAAAAATAAAGTAAATATTAAGGCTCAAAAGAGGAAAATGTAATGGATTGATACTTTTAAATTATATTGTTATATTTTTAAAAAGAAAAACCTATACCACTATATTAATCTACGACAGCCATGAATAATATTATAATCTCAGTTTTCTCCCAATGTTTCTGTGACCTATTAAAAATGTTCTTTGCATAGATATGCTCCTATCCAAATGATGAAGCATGTTATTTGTTTTAATTATGAGATGCTTCTTTCACATGTAGCAACAAATCTAAAAATAGCTACTGAAAGTCTTAAACATAAGATTTCAGTTTGTCAGAAATTCATAAAAATTCTATTTCATAATAAATTCCAAAAATTGCAGTACTATTTAGAATTTTATTTCTTCAGAGTCACTTCTAGAGAAAATTAAATATCTCTGCAGTTGTAACATTTTCACTAAAATATCTTCACCACAAAATTCAACACACACTTCTGTTACATTTGGAAGAAATTTCCAATTTTTTTTCTTCTGCAAAAATCAGAGCAAATTGCTCAATAACTTTACTTGATTCGTTTATTTAGAACAAACATCTAGTTCTTGGTGAAAATGATCAAAGCATTCAACTACTGACTTTTTTGGTATCTCTGGCATTACAAGACCATTGTCTTTTGTCATTTCTCCTGGTAGCCCTTAAAATTTGATTTTTTTTCCACTATAGAAATTTTATTTCTTTACTTTTTTTTTTTGCGTGGTCAATGACATTCTCTACAAAAAATTTTTTTTTGTTTTTAGGGTTTTTCAAATTTTATTTATTTTTGAGAGGAAGAGACAGAGACAGAGAGTAAGCAGGAGAGAGGCAAAGAGAGAGGGAGACACAGAATCCAAAGCAGGCTTCAGGCTCTGAGCTGTCAGCTCAGAGCCTGATACAGGACTCAAACCCATAAACCAGGAGATCATGACCTAAGCAAAAGTTGGACACTCAACTGACCAAGCCACCCAGGTGTCCCTACAAAGAACAGTGTTAAATCCCAGTGTTTCACTATACATTATTCAAGTTAGATTCTGGCTGTTTGCTGATTTGTGTCTGTGCCTCATCTAAAACTTTACCATAAGAAAAAAAAAATAACTCAGAAAGGAAAAACTGTATACAGCTATCATTGCTTATTCTGAATCCCTTGTTTACAGCCAAGAACATATAGGGGTTAGAAACATGAACTGTGTCTAATCAAGTTTGAATGATTCCAAAACTTTGCTAACTCAGTCTTGAAATTAATGTGTCGCTGATGTTTTGTGTGTCAGGGTCAACTCTATTACTGAAAGTTCCCAAAATTAGCTTCTAGGTAGAATACTACATTTGTTAAAGATAAATGTGTTCATTTGCAACTCAGACTGTATTATTAAAACTCAGCAGTAACCTTGGCAGTTGTTTACATTAGATTATATAAAAGATTTTTTTTGTGAGGGAGGAGTATTTCACTGCTGACATTGTTTAAAATTGCTTACGGATGGTGATAATCCTTTAACTGGTTTCATTATTTCCTGCTCCTGTCTCCTTCTTCAAAGTATTCCACTGCCTCTTCTCAGTTACAGGATGAACTGAATGTGCAAAGAAGTGTTGATTTAGATAAATGCAACTTTTTATATCTGAAAGTTGGTAATCACAAAAATAAGACAACTATAACCTAAAGTGAGCAGAAGCTATAGGACCTCGGGAGATGTCATCAAGAGATGAGAAAGAAAGATATGACAGAGAAGGGCTGTACCCAGTGAATGGCAAAATATGGAGCCTTGTCACGTAAATGATCATTTTTTTTCAATGCAAAGGCCACAAAAATTGCTAAATATTTTCCAATCTCATATCAATGATTCTCCCCTCCCAGTGCATAAAATAAATGTCAAAATGAAAATACATCAATAATGTTGAGTCAAAGGTTAGTCTTTCCATTCTTAACGCCATGCTATTAAACCATCATGTGGTTGTCTAGGAAAGCATAAGCAGAGAACTTAAGAGCTTTTGAGCTCCTTAGGGTCAGTCTGGCAGCTTTGTAAAGGTGCCCTTCCTATTTACTCTCCATTTGCTGTCCCCTCTTCCTGAGATCCATTTTTCATCCTTCTCTGCCCTGGTCAGTGCCCCAAGCGGACTGACCGCTAAACACTACTGGATTCAGATCCCCGGACCTCGTTGCATATTGTGTTCAGTTAACAAGAGATGCCATCAGATGTCTGTGCCTGCTGCGGTGGCTGTCTCTCTTTGACTACACCACCAGTCAAGTGGCCCTGCACTTCTCTGTTTATATGTTTATTTTATTTGGAGGAGGGGGAGGGGGCAGGGACAGAGAGAGACAGAGTATCCAAAGTGGGCTCTGTGCTGACAGGGGAGAGCCTAATGCGGGGTTCAAATTCACAAACCATGAGATCATGACCTGAGCCAAAGTCCTACTGAGTACAAATTGCTGATGCCAGAGAAACTTAGCATCCCCTGTTGATTACATTGACTTTGCCCATAAATCTGTTAATATAACATTCATTATGTTCTAGCCACTGTTTCAGCTGAAAATGCCTTCTGTCTCCCTCCGGGACTCTGACTAATGCAGTGCCTTTTGTTTTTATTTTTCAGCGATCCATTTATAAGACACTGCCCCCTCCCCACCCCACCCCCCAAGCTTTGCCTGCCTAAGCATCTCCCAGGTCTTCTGTCTGACCTTCAGATGCCAACTCTGCTACATTTGGGGTTGGATCCTTAAACAAGATAAACCCTTTGAACATCAGTTTTCAAGTCTGCTCAATGGCAAATGGATCTAATAACAAGGCTTAAATGAGACAATGTGTGTAAACATGTGCATCAGCATGACTGGTACATCACTGGTAATACACAAAAGGCTGTCTGGTCATATTACTACAGAGAGTTGGAAAGAGCCATCCTCAGCGTCCTACTTTGTCCTGAGTTTGTAATGCTAACTCCATTCCTTTGTTTAGAGGCATATTCTCCTCTGCTCCTACAAGGACCATAACGTTGGTTTCTTGTTTCTACTTCTTTGGAAGGAGGTGCACAGCATTGGGTCATCATATATTCTATGGTCATGACACCTTCTCTTTTTTTGGTCAATACATGGCCCTCTTTTATTTATTTAGTCAGTCATTTTTAATTGTCTAGTAAGCATCCTTAAGCCCACCACCCAAATAAAAGCAAATTCTTGATGTAATTTACATGTAACTCACCAGTCCATCCTACCTCCACCCATCTGACAGAAACGTGATCATGGGCCTCATTTTCATTATTCTTTTGCTTCCATTTTTGTCTAGTTTGATTACATCTATAGGCACTCTTTTTAAAAGTAAGCATGTTTATTTTACTTATTAATTTACAAAAATGGTATGCAGTATGAAATCCTTTGATCTTTTGGGATTCATGTCAGTTTTTTACTCACTTTCATTTTTCCAAGATTACTCCACGTTGTTGCACATCGTTATAGTTCATTAATTTTGACCATTATATTGTATCCCACTGTATGAACAGCTTATTCATTCACTCTCTTTGGGTGCATACTTTTGTTATCGCCCGATCTTTTGCCATTATGAACAGTATTATTATCAATATTCCTGTATTGATTTCTGTTGTTCTTGTGCAAGAATTTCTCTTGGGATGCTCCTAAAAGTGATGTGGTCGGGATTTAAGCATAGGAATGTTATCCTTTAGGAGATGATAGCTGTAATGTTTTCCAAAGGGCTTGCACCAATTACCACCTTCTAGTAACAATACATAGTAGATTCTGTGTTTCAAAATCTTATTCAGACTTTTTTTTAGATTTAAAATTTGCCAGTCAAATGTCCTGGATTTGTATCTGATAAAATGACAGCAAGTCATTGCAATTATATTGTCCTCTTTCATTAATGATGTTAACATCTCTTCATTTGTTTCTTAGCATAATGGAATTATTTTTCTTGAAATTAATTTTTAAAGTATCCTTTCTATTGGGTCACTAATGTTTTTTAAATTGAGTTTTGGGGAGTTCTTTATATATTCTTAGAGCTACTCCTTTCTTGATTGTGTGTACAAATTTATAGTGTGTTTTTATTTTCTTTAAAGCATTTCTAACAAAAGTTCATTTTAACAGAAACAATTCCTCTTTTGCATTTAGTCAATGTTTTTGTGTCTTGTTAAAAAAAAACATATCTCTCTACCAAAGATCTAAAAAATATTCATGTATCTTTCTACTAGGGGGCTTATCATTGTTTTCTTGACCTTGAAGCAGTGATTAACATTTAAAAACAAATATTGGGGTGTCTGAATAAATATTTTTCTTACACAGTAAGATAGTTTATTAGATGTAGTTGGGATATCCAAATACAATAGTTTTAGAGACATGTTGATGATGTGAGGAAAATGAGTGGAGGGTCAAAACTGGAAGTATCACTATTTCTGTCTGTGAATGATGATAAACATTTGCTCAAATATTAGGCAAACATTTAAAATTTTAAGCTTTCATTTAAATGCAGTCAGATACTTCACTTCTGGATTTTCCTACAAGCATTTTAATTTGTCACAGCTATTAGATTGCTCTCAATTCGACTCTTCTTTCACTTACCTAAATCTTATTGAGTGCCACGTCTGTGTCACAGTTCCATTAAATGTCTATTTGGTCTTGTCTCATAATCAATGCATGCACCTGTGTTTGGAACAATCAAATGTTTTGTATAAAAAAGAAATATATTTCTTTTTCTAGGTTTTCAAATTTAAAATGCAAAATGATTTCTTTATGCTGAAGCTAAACATCTTTGAATATATTTTGGGAGAATTAGAAGATAATCATCTATCCTGCAATATATTTTCCTTATTGCTTGTTCCCTCTTATTTCTGTTTTGCAGTTCTTTCCAGACCTATATTCATATGTACTTTTCAAATTGTAAGTATAACATACACAAAAAAATTCTTTAATGTAAGTGCTTCAATACTTTTTTTTCATTTTGTTGAAGATGATTATTTTAAACCTACTACTAAGGTTTGATGAATCAACAATTATATTACATACAAAAACATATTCAGAGATTTGTTTTCCAAGATGATGCATTCTTTTTTAATTATAATCCACTGTATCTTAGTACTAGGCTGGATTATGAGATAATTTTGAAATCAAATTAAATGAAAAAACAAATATAATTGTATTTTATCACATATTTAACATGTTTGAAGTCAAATACGTTAATTAATTTTCATGTCAAAAGGGCAGAGATCAGATTATATTTTACACCATGTGCTAAAAGCCTGAATACACAGACACACACACACACACACAGACACACACACACACAAAACCTTCTATAAACTTAATGGGAGATTTTACTATTTTTTAATTTAAAATATTTTTAGATGTTTATTTGTTTTGTGAGAGAGATAGAGAGAAAACTAGCACAGGAGAAGCAGAGAAGGAGGGAAAGAGAGAACATCCCAAGTAGGCTTCACACAGTTAGCACAGAACCTGACGCAAGGCTTGAACTCATGAACCATGAGACCAAGACCTGAGCTGAAATTAAGAGTCAGATACTTAACTGACTGAGCCATCCTGGGGCCCCCTTAATGGGAGATTTTTAAAAGCTTTCTTTCAGTAGCAACAGAATTAAGGATCAAAAAATTAGAAGGTTAAAACTGATTTTAACAGTCTGAACTGGTTTGAAAATTTCACTGAATATGTATAAACAAAATACTGCCACGAACAAAGGAGAAATACTTTTTTTTCAATCACATGCAAAATATTCCCAAATCGACCAGACTTAACGTAAGTCTAATTAAATTACATGGGATTAAAGTTATGTGTATATATGTATTATATCATATGTTCTCTGTCCCCAGAGAATTCTCACCTCTGCATTTCCTTGCTTTCCTGTGTCATATTATAGCTGTTATTATCCATGTGGTGCATATTTCAAAAAGCAAACTCTGTAAGTCATTTCTGACTTTTTGAGTGTCAATTCAGTTAATAATATTATCTGCAAATCCACTTAACTGGGCACATGTAAACTCCAAAAACCTGATATGCCCATCCTGTGGAGGAAATAGCCAGACATATTGCCAAACTGTTTCCGGGTGATTCCCTTCTCTTGCCTCAGTAGACCTTGCTTCCCACAGGGGACTGAGAGCTGACACAGCCTTAGTCTATAGTTTAACTATTAGAGAAGACAAGTTTATTTCTTGTTTTCTTAAACAATGGACAGAGAAAATACTTTATTTTTTTCCATTAGTGAATCGATTAAGTTAGGCTTGGTGGTGAAAAATATTAAAAGTTCTTAGTTTTCCTGTAGGTTATAAGAAATTTAAAAATTTTGCACACCTTGCTCTACTTTAGATGTTTCTTTCTATATTGTAGTGGTTTGTAGCAGTGCTGTCAGCATTGCTGATACCTTGTCCCCTACCCCTTGGCTTCCTGATGTTCCTTTCCTGGTTTGCAAGAGCTGCTCACTATGGCGCCAGCATGTCTGGTATTCTCTACCTGGGAGCTTCCTCATTCCACCAAAAGTAAGCGGAGTCGATGCCCCACTGGCATGACCTTCACCCAAAGGGGAATGATCATCCGAGAATAAACACCCCCACTTTCTTGGCTTTTGGTGGCCAATTCTCAGAAAACACTTGGTTTCTGGGGGGCTCTCAGTGGGAGGAAGCCCTAGTCACTGTAGCAGGGATCTGGTCATTAATCTATCCTTAACTGGCTTTTCTCCCTTCCCCTCCTACTTTCTGCATTTCCTCATTTGTGTTTCCTGATATAACCCACATCCAATTCCTTGTCTTAGATTCTGTTTCAAGGGTGATCAGAATAAAGACAGGTAGCTATGATTTCCATTATCTAGGACACATTCTCATTTTCCTACTGTTGATAAAACATACACTTTCTGGAGGGAAGCCACTCTTCTTCTACCTTGGTTATTCTGGAAGAGCTGTCAATCAGAGCTTTAAGGCTCCTCGAGTTTAGGGGTGTAGGCATGTGGCCTGGGCCTGGTTAGACATGATATCCTAACCCCCTTCCTTCATTCAGTGATTGAGCCAACCAGTCTAAGCACACATTTGAAACACGCTTGCTGACAGATGAGCTCTCTGTTCTTTCTGGATCACAGTGTCTGAAGATGCAGATGACAATCTCTAGACACACACACATGCACATACACCACAGAAAACACAAAACACGACAACACAAAAGCCTATCTGAAGCAGGAAGGAATGATAATCAAGAAAAGAGAAGTCAAGGGGCACCTGGGTGTCTCAGTTGGTTTAGCGTCTGACTTTGGTTCAGGTTATGATCTTGCAGTTTGTGAGTTCCAGCCCTGCATTCGGTTCTGTGCTGACAGCTTGGAGCCTGGAGCTTGCTTCAGATTCTGTGTCTCCCTCTTTTTCTCTCTACCCCACTCGTGCACTCTCTCTCTTTCTCTCAAAAATAAATAAGCATTAAAAAATAAAAAAAAATAAAAAAAAGAGAGAAGAGAAGTCAACCCAAGAAAGAATTCATAAATAACAAAGTGGGGGAAAGTTCAGAATATGTTTGGTCTCCTGGGTCTTTGAGTCTCAGATACAATCTTTGGGTGTTCCAGTTATCTGAGCATTTTACCACTTACACTTTTCTGCTAAACCAGTTTAAGATAGATTTCTGTTATAAAGACTCAGAGTTCTGATAATCATATACACTCTTTCTTCTTCATTTAACAGAGGTGAAAATATAATAAAACACACAGTGTTCCTTTATATGGTATGCTTGATGCTTAATTTTATTTGAACTTTTCTGCTTGTCCATAGTGACAATACTTTTACCATGCAAGTAAGAAATGAATAATATTTTTCAATATCATCAGTGTTAGGTTACTGTACTGAGATTGCTTTTTCATTGTTTGTTGAATGAACGAGGGAGGGAGCCTAAGTGCAGAGACTGTGAGGAAAGGAAGCATTGCGCACTTGGGCAACTCAAGGAGGCCAATGTGGCAAATGTTTGAAGTGTTTGACAAGCCTTCCCGACCAAAAGAGGTGGACAGGTCAGGGCCACTAGGTGGCACAGTCCCAAGAAGGACCTTCACATTATGGTTTACATATAAATCGCACCTCTGGGGGACAAATCCACTGTGAATAGTACCTCCCCCCCACCGCCAGCTCCATATGTGTACTATAGCATCCTTGGTACAGATGATAAAGAAGCAGGAAGAACGCCCGGCTGCTTCTGTACCCAAGGAAACGAGGAAGAAAGAGTTTTGTTGTGGCAGAAATCTCACAGATCCCTAGACTACTACAGGCGAAGTGTTCATACTTAACCTCTGTTTGTGGTTGATCTGTTTGTCCATTCTGGATGCATCCATTATTAGCAATTCCTATGGACAGGAAATTCCAACACATGTACTGACTTTAACACATACAAAAACATTTCTCCCTGCAATCCAGTTTCCAGGACTACAAAACTGCAAAGAATCTAGATGCACTGGTTTCTCAAAACTAAATAAAACCGGGGCGCCTGGGTGGCTTAGTCGGTTGAGCGTCCGACTTTCGCTTAGGTCATGATCTCGCGGTTCGTGGGTTCGGGCCCCGCGTCGGGGTCTGTGCTGACTGCCGGCTCAGAGCCTGGAGCCTGTTTCAGAGTCTGTGTCTCCCTCTCTCTCTGACCCTCCCCTGTTCACGCTGTCTCTCTCTCTCTCTCTCCTAGAAATAAATAAAAATATAGAAAAAAAAAAAACTAAATAAAACCATCCTCACATCCACCCCAACAACCTAATGGCCAGTCTCTCAGGAATGTGTTAATTTTTTTTCTAAGCCTATTTATTCACACTTTGCTTTCAACTCTTTTTGATGTATTAAAATGAGAACGTTTTATTACATTTCATCTCCCTTGGAAGAATTGCCAAAGAATCATAATAAGATCCACAAGTGTTTCCTGAATGGTATGTAACTTTCTAGGAAATAAGCAGAATAAAATATGCAATCTTAATTTTACTCTATCCTGAAATTATTTGCCTAATGTGTGCTCAGCCATAAAAGAGCTTTAAAGCAATCATACATGAGATTAGCATATATGTCAAGAAGAGAAGCAGTTTGCTTTTCTGCCTGATTTCCAAAGGGTTGCATGGGTGATTTCATGAGAAAATCCAATTTCTCTTTGTTTCATGTGACAAGTGGTCCCCAAAGGACATTGTCCATTCCCTGACTCAGAGTAAAATTAATTCTTTGGTTCATTTGCTGCAGGAGCCAGATATTTCTAGGCTTAAATGATGCCACTGCCATGTTTAACCTCTACAACCTACATTTAATATTTGTTAATGTCAGTGTTCTCAATTATAAATGGGAATTATAATGACTTTACTATAGAGTTTTTACTAGATATGGAAATATACATATTTAATGTAGTGTCTGGCATGGATGTTATCATTTTTATTACTGCATTTAATGGTGTTTCACCCATTTACAACTAAATTACAAATATATTCCAATTACCATCTAGATCTTGACCCCTCTTGGATATAGATTTATCTCAGAATGCCAAGTCCTGCCTTCTTGAGTATCTTCCCCTTTCCCACGTGATGTGCTTCTTCAAACCAAGGATTTTTATTCTTCTTTCAAGAATGAACACTTCTCAGGGTGCCTGGGTGACTCAGTTGGTTAAGCGTCTGACTTCGGCTCAGGTCACAATCTCACGGTTTATGGGTTCAAGCCCTGAGTCGGGCTCTGTGCTGACAGCTAGCTCAGAGCCTGGAGTCTGCTTCAGATTCTGTATCTGCCTCTCTCGCTGATCCTCCCCTGCTCACGCTGTCTCCCTCTCTCTCTCTCTCAGAAATAAATAAAACATTAAATTTTTTTAAAAAATTAAAAAATAAAAGAATGAACACTTCTTACCCATATAGATGCCTACCTATTATCTTTTCCTTCCTATTCTGAAACAAATAGCATGTGGAACCTGCCATTTTCGCCTCCATGTTTATTAATCTTGCATTCATTTTTTTCTTCTCTCTTTCTGTGCTGCATCCTGGTAATTTCCTCGGCCATATGATACAGTTCATTACTTTTCTCTTCTACTGTAACCCACCCATGGAATTTCAATCAGTCATTGATAGGTGTATCATGAAGCTATTAAGGGATGGGCAAGGCGGTGGCCCGCAACACTGACTGGATACAGAATTGCTTGGGGAACCTTTCAAAATCCTGATGTTGAAGCTTCATCTCAAACAATTTAATTAGAATCTCTGGGAATCAGACACCAGTAGGTTTTAAAGTTCTGTGGGTGATTTCAATGAGAAACCAGGTGTGAGGATTTCTGGCAAGAGGAAGGTGAGCCGTGTGTGGGACCTGACCAATGACAATAGAATGAAAGAACAAAATCCACTTCTTGAGCTCTTACATTTTTTTTAAGGAACGGTGACCAACTTTGGAAGCATTTATTGTGTATTCCAGCAGGTAAAATAAAAAAATAATTTTCAAGAAACATTTATTTATAGTTTAAATTCTAGAATGAAAATTCTGAGCTGGTAACTCTTATTTATGATGTTATAATTTTTTCTCTTTGAGTAGATGATGCTCTTCTGTATTAGAGCAAGTTTAGTATATGTGAAGGGCAAGTTTAGGGACAATGAAAATGGTAGTAGTAATGGTTGTGTTTGAATATCTTCTGTATGTCTGGAACTTTACGTTTTCTTCCAGTTTTTACAAGAAGTTGGGTATTATTAGTTTCCAGTCTTGCCACTGAGAAAATAAACACAGGAGGGTTCATCAGACTGTCCAAGTTTACACAGCTCATGAATGGCAAAGCTCTGATGGCAACCCCAACCATTTTAGCTTCTCTGTCCCTCTGCCCTTACCAGTTGGCTATTTATTGATCACCACAACCATTATTCATAGCTGAATGCACTGCCTGGAGGATACCTACTGCCACTCCTCTGAGATCCGTTGGGCCACCGCAGTCCGTCATCTTGGGGCAGTTGCCTTTACAGGTGTCTCTCGTCTGGAGAGATTTTCCAACACCTGGCCAGAGATACTCTCTAATCCTAAAGACTCTAAAATCTCCAGTTCTCTATCCTCAATCCTGACATGGTGACCTACAGACAAAAAGTCTTCAATAAGTATTTGTGGAACAAATAAATGAAATGAACAGAGAGATAGCAAAATCAGAAATAAGTCCTTTAGGGAGCATATGTAATGTTGACAACCATTATAAGTTTTGAAACAAATAACATGGGCCTTGAAATAAGGCCAGTTTTGGTTTGAAACACAGTTTTATAACCATGAACTCTGTTTAGCTTTCTGAGCTTGGATTACCTTATATGTAAAGTGGGAATAATAATGATGACCTCTAAGTGTTTTATAGATAAAGATCCCACCACATGTAAAGAGCCCAACATAAATAACTTAAATAACTTCTAAAATGTGGTATCTATTTTTATGGTGGCATATTTTGTCTTGTGAAGTTTATAAATGCCCATAATCTACTAACATTTAAAAAAACTGGAAAGAAATTTATGTGTTTTCCACAGAGATTTCCAGCACAAATTCTGGATGGCCTTTAAAAATAGCAATGAGCANTTCAAGACCCACGTCAGGCTCTGTGCTGACAGCTGAGAGTCTGGAGCTTGCTTCAGATTCTGTGTCTCCTTCTCTTTCTGCCCCTTCCTCCCTGCTCATGCTCTGTCTCTCTCTCTCTCAAAAATAAATAAGCATTAGAAATTTAAAATANATATATATATATATGCTACACCACCAGCTTTCAATAATTTAATCTTAATTTTAGGAATTTATATTAAAAAACAATTGCTCTATATTAAGTTTATTTCTGACTGTTCAAAATTTCATGCCTTTTTTTGAGACCAATAATACTTTTTGTTGCTTTATTTGCTGAATACAGTATCTGCCTAGATGTTCACTAAATGATCTAAAATAAATGGTTTTTTGGAAGAAGGAGACCCATGTTCTCAGACCTGGTAGACAAGGACAATTCCCTATGATTTTCTGAGCAATAAGAGGAGAAAAAGTATTGACCCAATTATGAGAGAAATGAAAGGAAGGTGGATCAACCAGTGATCTTCAACACATAGATATTTAGACCCTTGTTCACTTTCCCTCCCTACAGTCCAAGATTTTAATACTGATCTTGAATCAGAAATGATTAATAGGTTCAATGAACTGATTCATAAAAAGACTCACATTTCAACTGCATTCTAAACTCATTCCTGTTTAAGACCACAGCAAGTTTTGGGGACACCTGGGTAGCTCAGTGGGTTAAGCACCTGATTCTTGATTTTGGCTCATGAAATGATCTCATGGTTCCTGAGATCAAGCCCTACCTGTGTTGGGCTGGGATTCTCTCTCTCTAACTCTCTCTCTGGATACCAACCTCTGTCAAAATAAATAAATAAACATTAAAAAAAAAGACTATAGAAAGTTTTAATTTTATCTTTGGAGGAACTTCAGCTCACCACATTCTATTATTTCAGTGACAGATGTTTCTGGCCAACCCAGTGAGTCACCACATGTTTTTTGTTTTTGTTTTTGATTCTTTGTCTTTCATCACAGTGTACATCACCTCAGGTAATCCCTCATAATGCCAGCCTTGAGCCAGCAAACTTTGACTAGACACACTGCCATTTAAAACCATGCGGCCTCCAATTAGAAAGCCAGCTGAAACACTAGGAGAATGTAATCATTTTAAGTAGGTTTTCTGGGAAGGTGAATCTTTCCCCCTTGAATGTATTGGTAATTTGACATTATTGAGTCATATGGTAGAATAATGGTACTGGTCAGATACATCCACTTTACAAGATGATTTCTTGTTTTTATAACGTTTGGCTGAGCTTCCCAGGGTGCCTAATGAGAATCAAATACTAGCTCTATTTTCTATATTTAGGAATGGAAACTCAATATGTACGTTTCTTAAATGAGAGGTGTTTTTTTTTTCCCCTTGAAAGGCAAAATTATAGAATCAATACCTTGAGGGGTACCTATGTGGCTCACTCTGTTGATGCTTAATTGTAACTCAGGACATGATCTCATGTTTCTGAGATCAAGCCCTATGTTGAATTGTTTGGAATTCTCTCTCTCTCTTTCTCTCTCTCTCTCTCTCTCCTCTCTGTCTCTCTGCCCCTCCCCTGCTTGAGCCCTTTCTTTCTCTCTCTCAATAGGTAAATAAACATTTAGGAAAAACTACCCTTCGAAAACAAGTTTCACCTGTGTGTGGGTTCCTTATTTCATTCCCTGGCTCTTTCTTAGATGTAACTAATACTTTAATTTTATGCTTATCAATTCTATTTTAAAATATAATTTCAACACATATGTAATTATGCCTACCAATACAGTGATCAGGTATTTTTGGTGAGATTCGTATGTCGTCTGCCAGATCTCGTATTCTTAATTTGAATTGATATTTCTAAAATTCATCTCCGTCATTTGTAACTGAGACTCATTTGTCTTCATTGCTGTATAACACTCCATGGGGATGATACAAAACCTGATTTGATGTGTCTCTCTTTCCAGTGGATGGACTTTTATCTCCCCTAAGCATGTGGAATATTCATGGACTCTTCTCATGGTGTACAGCATGCAGGGGTTTCTTTAGGATAAGGATTTGCTAGCCGTGGATGTATCTGTCTTTATATTTCCTACGAAGTAGAAAGTAAGTTGTTTGACAAAGTGGCTGTACCAGTTACAACTTCCACAAGCACATGTGTTCCTGTTGTTCCGTATCCATTACAGCATTTGATGTTTGTCAGGTTTCCAAAGTATTTGTCAGTCTAATGAATGTGAAATAGCATCTCACTGGGATCTGAATTTGCATGTCTTAGATCACTAAGGTCTAAGATGTGCAGTGAAATTGAACATCTTTTCATATCTCAGCCATATATATTTATTCTTCCATATAAGACTTTTTTTTCATGTTCTTGATGAATTTTTCTATTGTGCATCCTAATATCTAATTTTCACGTATTGAATAGTCACATTTCTTAATAATTTTAATGCTATTTTTAACATATATAATAATTCTTATTTTTTGGACTCTGTGATTTATTTGTGAAACCCTGCACTAAAATTAACTATATTTAAAACATTTTTTTAAATGTGTATTTATTTTTGAGAGAGAAAGAGAGAGAGAGACAGCACTGTCAGCATAGAGCCTGATGCAGGGCTCGAACCCACGAACTATGAGATCATGACCTGAGCAGAAGTAGGACACTTAACCAACTGAACCACCCAGATGCCCCTTTTACGTTCTTCAATAACCTTTTTATAATTTTCTTTTTATCTAATATCTTATCTTTATCTAATATCTTTTGAAATTTATGCTTAAGTGTTTTAGATCTTTTGTGTGTGGCAGTAATGAATGGGATCCTGGGTGTTCTTTTTTTTTCCTTTTAATCTTTCTTATGAATCTAATACTTTCTGATAATTTCTCATTTGGCTTTCTTGCATTTTCTATCTAGACAATGATATTGTTAACAAATAATTGTATTTGAATTGGAAGTTCAATTCAATTTCAGTTGAGTCTTCCTTTTAATCTTTATACTGCTTTTCTTGTACAAAATTTATTTATTTAGTAAGACTTTTAGTAGTCTTCAGAATAGTACTGGAGGTAGAAGATAATGCCATCTTTTCTCGATCTTTGTGGGGATACTACCTTTATACCACTAAGTATCATGTTTTCTGTGTGTTCCTATTAGTGTAGTTTCCATCTATTCCATCTACTGAGAGGTTTGTTTTGTTTTTACCTTTTGACCTCCTTCACCCATTTCTCACACCTCTACCCCCTGCTTCTAACAACCATCAATCTGTTCTATGAGTGTGTTTTTTGAGGGGGATTAGATCCCACATAAGAGACATTATACAGTATTTGTCTTTCTTTCTGTGCAATTTCTGATCTGCCTTCTAGTTCTATACCTTCCAGTTCACTAAATGTTTCAACTATTTAAAACTAATATTTAGGTCATCTATTGAATTTTTTAATTCAAAACTTGATTTTTTGGTTTCACTAGATTCGATTTTTAAATAAGCTCCTTGCTGTGGAGCTTTTTAAAGTTTATTTATTTTGGGGGAGAGGGTGTGTGTGCAGTCAAGGGAGAGAGAGAGGGAGACAGAGAGAGAGAATCTTAAGTGCAGAGATAGACTTGGGTCTCATCTCATGAACCCCGAGATAATGACCTGAGCTGAAATCATGAGTTGGACACTTAACTGACTGAGCCACCCAGATGCCCCTATGATACTGTCAATTATAATAAGAAATACATATTTAATCTTTGTCCCATTTCTGGCAACAGCTCTTAAAATCCTTGCAATTGCTTAAATTGTTGCCTGTTGTTATGTTAATGAGGTGTCTTTGTCACACAACTTTGGTTATCAGGAGAAGCAACCTTTTGATTAGAGGCTTGGAACTTTTAATCCCACCTCTTGACTTCCAGGGAGGAGAGAAGTGGAGATTGAATCCACCAGTGATTTAATCAATCATGTCTATGTAAAAAAGCTTCCCTAAAACACCAAAAGCACAGCTGATAACCTGGATTTGTGACTAATGTCCAAAGTGGGAGCTGCTCTTGTAGGATGGGGCCCTAATTTGGGAATCTGATGCTATCTTCAGATAGGTAGTGTCAGAATTAAGTTGAATCATAAGGTATCCAGCTGGTGTCCAGAGAACTGCTTGGATGTGTGTGGAAACCTCCCTTTTCCATATTAGAATTTGGCCCCACAACCTTAATCTGTTTATGCGTATCTCCCTTCATGCATAATCCTTTGCTGTGGAAAGAAAAAATGGTTGTGGCTTGGCTGGCATTACTATCCTTAACTGTGGGTATGGATAATAATCTCTTTTATGTGCCATTAGTGCTTCGCTCTATGCTTTTTGGGATATAAGAGCTTTAAAATTGACAATGTTAATGTGATCTGAATACTAGCTATGAAAATTATGTAACCTTGGCAGCTGCTTTTTGACTTTTGTATTTTGATTTAGTGAAGGAATCATTTTTGTTTGCACTTTCCTTCAGGAATATATACATATATATTCATCCTAGATTTGGATTGTACTTTCTTTTTTTTTAAATTAAAAAAGTTTTTAACTGTTTTTATTTATTTCTGAGAGAAAGAGAGACAGCATGAGCAGGGGAGGGTCAGAGAGAGGGAAATACAGAATCTGAAACAGGCTCCAGGCTCTGAGCTAGCTGTCAGCACAGAGCCTGATGTGGGTCTCGAACCCATGAACCGTGAGATCATGACCTGAGGTGAAGTTGGACACTTAACCGACTGAGCCACCCAGGCACCCCTGGGTTGTACTTTCTAGTCCACTTCCAATTATACTCGTGCAAGGAATGCTTGACTTAAAAATTAGGACCCAGTTCTCTACTTCACAGTAAACCATGAAGTTTGCTGAAATAAAAATAGTCTAAATAAACCCATTCAACCAGAAGCCTCATAAAAATATTTTAAGTTATAGATACTGTCCTGTTTTAAAATACAGCAAAAAGATTGTGAAACAAAGCATTTTACCTTTTTAACAGGTGCAAGTAAATTGAAACTGGAGCTTCATCACAAAACAGAAAAACAAAAAACCTTGTTTGTTTTAGGTAGAAAAATATTCACCAGAACCAGAACTGTCCTTCTGAGGTTGAGCTCTAATATGATATGTATTTCAGTGTGTTTACTTTCCTACTGACTTTTATTTAATATATTTTTCTATTATTTGTTCCTAAGACTTCAAAACATATTGAAGACATTTATCACAGAATTGAGAACATTTTGCGGGTCTTAAATATTGCTATTGAAATTTAAACACAAAAATCAATTATCCTGTGAAAAGAGATTTAAAAGTAAAATATTCCAATTTACTGTAATAGAGTGATTTGTCCAGCTATGATTTGTATAAAATATGTTCTGTGGAAATACTCTGGTTTTTTTTAATGTTTATTTATTTTTTAGGAGAGAGAGGGAGAGAGACTGAGTATGAACCAAGGAGGGGCAGAGAGAAGGAGACACAGAATCTGAAGCAGGCCCCGGGTACCAACCTGTTATGACAGTGCAGAGCCCAATGTGGGGCTCGAGCCCACTGACCATGACATACTGACCTGAGCCAAAGTCGGGCACTGAATCAACTGAGCCACCCAGGCACCCCAGAGATACTCTAAATAAAGTTTAATTTTATTTCTATTATCTGTATAATATCAACTGAAACAATCTATAAATAACTTTAAGTTCCATTTAATATTTAGTTGTTATTATAAATATTTATACCGGAGCTTTCTGAATAATAAAATTTATAAATGATGCTTAGATTTAGCTTCAGCATAAATATTGGAGTTAACTAGTATGTTTTTAATGTTATTGTAATTTTGGTTTGTTTAACTTGACTTTTTGTTTTCTACATGATTTGAGAGACTAATGCATCAGAAATTATTATGTCTTTTGGACACACAAAGTATAAAGGTAGGATGTATGACATCTGTTGCTGAAAGGGAGTAACTCACAGGGCTGTTTTTGCATGTGACTGAAACCCAACTGGTGTAAATTTTAACAGGAGTGTTTTAATTTTAGGCTTTTGAGTGTAATCCCCATTGTGACCACAAAGATAGTAGTTACAGAATATACATAGAAAGAAAATATGAAAGGAAGTTAAAATTTTCACTATGAAAATCAAACACTAAGAAGGAAGTAGAGCAGAAAATGAGAGACAATAAACCTGTAAGATATATAAAAAATAGCAAAATGAAAGAAATAAGTATTTTCCAATCCTATCTTGAAAAAGGACAAACCAGGAGAACTCAAACTTCTTGTTTGTGGAATTTACTACAGAGCTACCATGATTAAAACAATGTGGTAATGGCATAAAGACATACTTATAGACTGATGGAATAAGATAAAGAGCACACAATAAACCTTTGCAGGCATGGTCAAATTGTTTTTGATAAGGGTGCCAAGACTCTCAGTGGAGGAATGCCAACTTTTTCAACAACTGTGTTGGGAAAACTAGATATTCACATACAAAGGAATGGAAACCAACAGAATAACTAGCAATCCAATTTTAAAAACTGCAAAGACTTTGAATAGACATGTCTCCAAAGAAGATAAACAAACGGCCTTATGAACCTGTGCAAAGATGCTCAACATCACTAGTTGGTAAGGAAATACAAATCAGAACCACAATGAGATACCACTCCACATCCATTAGAATGGCTGGTATTGAAAAACAAAACAAAACACAGAAAATAACAAGCATTTGTGAGGATGTGGAAAACCGGAACTCTGTCCACTGCTGGTGGGAATGTAAAATGATACAAGTGTTATGGAAGACAATATGGTGGTTCCTCAGAAACTTAAACATAGAATTACCATATGATCCAGAAATTACACTCAAAAGAACCAAAAGCAAGAACATAAACATATATTTGTACACCCATGTTCATTGCTGCATTATTCATAAGAATCAAACAGTGGAAGCAACCCAAGTGTCCATTGAAGGATGATGGATAAACAAAATGTGGTATAGACATATAATGGAATATTCAGCCTTAAAAAAGGTTGAAATTCTGCTACATGCCAGCACGTGGATGAATCATGACAATACTAGGCTATGTGAAATAAACCAGACAGAAAAAGACGAATACTGTATGTCACATATATGTGGGACCAAGAGTGATCCAATTCATAAAGACAGAGGGTAGAATAATGGTTTCCAGTTGCGGAAAGGAGAAGGGAGGAAGGTCACGTTTAATGGGTATAGAATTTCAGTTTGGGATGATACCAAATTTCTGGATGTAGAAGTCATGATGATTGTACAGCAAAGGGAAAGTACTTAATGCTAATGGATTGGACACTGAAAACGATTACATGATATATTTTATGTTATGCATATTTTACCACAATAAAAAGTTATTATTTTAAATATTTATCAAAAATAATAAATGGTTAATACAGTTTTCAAACAATGCAGGATGCATGAAATAAAGAGAAAGCCTTTCTTCCCTACTTATACTCCTCCAGAAATTCCTTTTCTCTGAAATAAAATTTAGGGCAATTTTATAATATTAGTCCAGATTTCTCAAGTAAGGAATGCAGGCTAGGTAGGAACTAGCACTATGTAGGAAGTGCTAGTAAAAATTAACAAAAATATGGGGCTTATGAGGAAGAAGATAAAAGTATCTATGACAAAAGAGCAATTAGTTATATGGGATCATAAGTGTTTTTCCAAATATAGGGCTCAGGCAGAGCCTGGGTTCTTTCTAGATTGTTAAATAATATCTGGAGCACAGATGGAGTTTTTGGCGATAAAATGTGACGTGTGTTTATAAGGTAATCCCTTATGCACAGAAAACCGTTTCTCTATTTTATATAAAACTTGTTATTACACTCAATAGCTCTTTAATCCTGAAATCCTAACCTCAGAAATCTGCCCTGGGAAAATGCATAGTTGAATAGGTTTTCACCATGGGCTTGTTTACTCATATTTGTACTTTACCGGGATAAAGCAAGGAGTTCAAAAGCCAGTATGCTCTTAATTGTTTATAATTCTCACCCTAGAATCAGTCAGGCTTACTCCTTATTCTATAACTTTAAAAAATTTTTTTTGCATATTCTTACCCCTCTAACTTAAAATTCTTTCCTTTTCCCTTAATTCTAAACAACCTCTCCTACCTCCGTCAGGGTATGTGCAAACACTTTATCACAATACTTGAGCTTATGGCCATTCAAATCTTTCTGGGAGCCTGTGTGCCTCAGTCGATTAAGCATCCGACTCTTGATTTCCAATCAGGTCATGATCCCACGTTTCGTGAGCTGTAGAGCCTACCTGGGATTCTCGGTCTTCCTCTCTCTTTCTGCCCCTCCCCACTCATGTTTTTTCTTTTCTCCCTCTCAAAATAAATAAATAAACTTAAAAAAATAAAAATAAATAAATACCTCTTTCCTTGTGCCTTTCTTTATTGCTTAGACACTTCATGTGGTAAAAACTTTTGCCTCTGTGCATTGTCTACACACATAACAGGGCATTACCAGCACACTAGATACATAATGGAAAATCAACAAGTTCATACAGTACCTTCTACCTTCATATCTACCTATTGTAATACAAAGCTTATTCTACATGATGTATCTAGATCATTCTTTTTGCATACGTTTTATAGCCTCTTAGCCATGATACTCAATTTTCTTAAACTCTACCAATAAACACATATTCATCAGGCTGATTTTCCAGCTTTTATATGGTTTGAGATTAATCCATACCAAGATTCTATTTCCTATGACATAAATATTTTTCGAAAACGTAAAATATCATTCTTTTCATATATCTTTTTTTTTAATNACCCAGGCACCCCTTCATATATCTTTTCATTTTATATATTCAGGTATTTGGAGAAAAATACAACACTATGTTGCATTTAAGTTTCTTAAAAGAACTCCTATTATTTTGAATGATCTGGACTGGCTAATATTTTGATTTAAAGAGTTGATTTGCTTTGCACAGAGAGTGACTTATTTTATAGTTTGTTTCACTATATATTTGATGTGATGAAGCATATTGGAAAATTGATTTTATTTTATTTTTTATTTTTTTGATTGTTTTTGAAAGAGATAGAGTATGCAAGAGTCAGGGAGGTGCAGAAAGACAGGGGGACAGAGTATCCAAAGCAGGCTCTGTGCTGACAGCATGAACCTGATGCAGAGCTTGAACCCATAAACCGTGAGATCATGATCTGAGCTGAAGTCAGAAGCTTACTTGACTGAACCACCCAGGCGCCCCACAAAACTGATTTAAAAACTATGAAAACTGGAGAGGCACCTGGGTGGCTCAGTCAACTGAGCGTCCAACTTCGGCTCAGGTCATGGTCTCATGGTTCATGACTTTGAGCCCACATCGGGCTCTGTGCTGACAGCATGAACCTGATGCAGAGCTTGAACCCATAAACCGTGAGATCATGATCTGAGCTGAAGTCAGAAGCTTACTTGACTGAACCACCCAGGCGCCCCACAAAACTGATTTAAAAACTATGAAAACTGGAGAGGCACCTGGGTGGCTCAGTCAACTGAGCGTCCAACTTCGGCTCAGGTCATGGTCTCATGGTTCATGACTTTGAGCCCACATCGGGCTCTGTGCTGACAGCTCAGAGCCTGGAGCCTGCTTCGGATTCTATGTCTCCTTCTCTCACTGCCCCTGCCCTGCTCATACTCTGTATCTCGCTCTCTCAAAATAAATAATAAAAACAATTTAAAAAACTGTGAAAACTGGAATTGATCTAGTTTATGTTTCCATTTTGATTGGGAGACTAATAGTAACCCTTGCCTATAGCTATAGGTGAGGCCAGTGCTAAACCTTGTCTATATCTATATAAGAAATCAGCACTGGTCTTTAACTATGTGTGTAAAAAACTTAATAACCCTTGATGTCACCAGGAACCTATGAAGTGCATGGTAGAGGCTGACATTTGTCTCCCAGAGCAGCAACAGCAGTACCACTGAGGAACTTATTAGAAATTCAGGTTCTCAGGTTCCACATCAGACCTACTGAAGCAGAAACTCAGGGGGTTGGGCCTCCAGATCTGTGTTCTAATCAGATTTTTCTGATGCACAGGAGTGCCCAAATCACTCGCCTATCCAACAGTGACTGCTAACATAACTCCTACTTCATTTGGTAGCAATGTGCTCAAGTCTTACCTCCAGTCATTGGGGTCAAGTTATAATGAGTCTGAGCCACACTTTTTTGTTTTTAAATGTATATTTATTTATTTTAAGAAAGGGGGGGAGAGAGGGAAAGTGTGAGCATGAGTATAGGAGGGGCAAAGAGAAAGTGGGAGACAGAGAATCCCAAGCAGGCTCCACACTGTCAGCAAAGAGCCTGAAGTGGGGCTCGATCTTACAACTATGACATCATGATCTGAGCCAAAATCCAGAGTCAGACGCCTGACCACCTGAGCCACCCAGGCACCCCTGGTCTGAGCCAGTCTTGTCAATGCTCTTTATTTTCATCAGGATTGGTACAGGAACGGAATGCCCACTACTTGGGCCAATGCATTATAAGAGAAGCCAGCTCTGGTGGAAAAGATTCTGCTTCCTGATAAAAGAGAGCCAGCCTGTGAAGAGAAAGCTACTACCAATACATCACCTAACCCCTGATTTCTGCGTGAGTATAATTAGTTGTCTGATGTCTGCCTTAGCAACTGCCACATTGCAGCTAAAGAAGGCAGCCTAAGAGAAACACAGAAACGTCATCTCAGTGGTCTGGTACCGCAGAGCTCCTGAGCAGACCCGGGAGCCACCTGTCCCAGGGGTCTTGGTAGATAAGCTGTGATATATATCCTTATGGTTTAAGGCATGGGGAGTCAAAGGCACCTTTATTTTCAGTCAACACATCTTAAGTGAGTGATAAAAGCTGTGTATGTTTACATCGTGGCCAACTTCATACCAGCTGCTATGGTTTATAAAGAAATTACCAGCTAAGCTTAGTTTTAGGTGTCCTGTGGTTCATAAATAACTATGAGGAAAGTACCAGAGTTAGAGATTATCCAACGCCTCCATTTTCTAATTGTGCTTTAGGTTAAATGAAGTTTAGTGGATGTGTAACGCCGTCTGGAAGATGGAGAAGAGAAGCAGGCCCAGTTGGTGAGCGGGTATAATGCATGATAGTCATCTGGGATGGAGAACATGGCCGAATTCCAGTGAGCAAGGGAGCAAGGGAACTGAGAGCAGGTTGGGAAGGAAATTGGTAGATGTCCATGAAGAATTAGGGTCTTAAATACAGTGAACAGTGACGGCAGATTTTTTAAAATATGTGTTTTAATGTTTATTTTTGAGAGAGAGCGAGCCAGCAGGGGAGGGGCAGAGAGAGAGGAGGCAGAGGATCCAAGGCAGAGTCTGTGCTAATGGCAGAGAGCCTGATGCTTGAACTTATGAACCATGAAAACATGACCTGAACTGAATGCAGACACTTAACCACCCTGAGCGTGATGGCAGACTTTTAAGCAGGGAAACATACGTGGTACGAGAAAAAGAGAAAAAGTTAAGGGTTTTCTCTTGAGGAATTGAAGAAGGTAAGTTTTATTGTTTTGTTTTATTCTAATTAGTATTTTACATAATTAGGTAACTCTTTAGGGGGCCTCCAAGACCACCCATGTGCTCAGTGATTTGTTAGAAAAACTCAAAGATTCAGCATGGAGTCATAATTATATCAACACAGCACACAAACACAGCTGGGTATGTAAGAATAAAGAATACACACTGGTTAAAACCGGTTAAAACCACATTCCCCTAGGGGTGCCTGGGTGGCTCATCAGTTGAGCGTCTGACTTTGGCTCAGGTCATGATTTCACAGTTCATGAGCTCAAGCCCCACATCGGGCTGTGTGGTGACTGCTCAGAGCCTGGGGCTTGCTTCTGATACTGTGTCTCCCTCTCTCTCTCTCTCTCTCTCTCTGTCCCTCCCTCACTCATGGTCTGTCTCTCTCTTTCTCTCAAAAATAAGTAAACATTTAAAAATTTTTTAAAAAACCACATTCACCTTCCTATGCTCCCTCTTTCTTGCAAATGCTCACAGAAAGCACTTTCTCCCCCCAGTAGCAAATGTATGTGATACTTCAGCCCAGGGAAGCCCATTTGAAACAGGTGACATGTGTCACATTATCTGCTAGCAGCTAGCAAAATTACAGTCTCTCACAAATCTTAATGATAAATCACATTGTATGCACCAACGTTGAGGCATGAAAAAATGACCTTACCAGTTGGGGAAAGTTTCAGAAGACTAGCCAAAAGCTAGCCAGGGTCCAACTTTGAAGGCAACCTCTTCTAAAGATAGCAGCCTCCGGCCTGCTCCGTTCACTGTTTTCTGCACAGTGGACTACCATTTAAATAATAAAACTATCCAGAGTTATTCTTACATGTTATGTATTTAATTGGTCAAAACATTTCAAATTTATTGCATCATGTTGTATGTGACTTGTGTAGTAATCAAAGTATGACTTGTATAGTAAATAAGACAAACAGCGACAAAACTTTAATATCTCTATCAGACACTAGAGAAGTGCTTCAGAGCTAGAATAATGTATTACCTTTAGGGAATGATATTCATTTTGCTACTTTTACAGCATTCTTTTAGCTGGCATCAATGTAAAGGGGTGATGGTCATGACATTTGGGTAAGGCATTTGGTTTAAGAGGCTGATGAAAAATAAAAGACTAGGGCATGTGGGTGGCTCGGCGGATTAAGTGTCAGACTCCAGCTCAGGTGATGATCTCATGATTCGTGAGTTTGCTCTGTGTTCAGAGCCTGGAGCCTGCTTCGGATTCTGTGTCTTCCTCTCTCTATGTCCCTCCCCTGTTTGTGCTCTCTCTCTCTTTCTCTTTCTCTCAGAAATAAACATTAAAAATTTTAGAGAAGAAAAATAAAAGATTACAAGGAATGATGCATGTGATTGATTGTCAGAACTTGAGAAAAGTATTTGAAAAAGAATTGAAGTTGGTGATATGATGAAAACTAATAATGTACATTTGAATTTGGAATTTTTTAAAGCAAAGCTGGTTATGTTAATACTGTACAATGGTGGTTAAGGATTCCTTATATTTAAATTGGAAAAGGGACTCCTGTATCCTTTATGGTTTTTTGTGGGGGGAGAATTTGCTCAATTTGCAAAATAATAAATGTATCTAACAAGGAGAGGATAAATTTTACTAGATGCTTACAAAATTAAGTTAGTATAATCACTTTCCAGAAGGTACATCCTTCTATCGTGTCTAACCAAGGCCTAAAGTTTTTGGACTACCCACAAATACTAATATATATATTAATATATACATATATATGTATATTTGTAAATATACATATATTTTTCTCCCTATTCAGTGAAAGAAAACACAATTAGATATCAAGTATGAGAACTATAGTGTAATGATAAACTCTTGTTCCCAGGTGGAGTTTGAAATTGGGCATTGTAGTAGCAGTAGCAGAAATTAAACCCTTAAGATTTCTTAATGTATCTTTACACACTAAATCTCAGAAAGAGTCCAAAATAGCTCCCAGTTCCCCAGTTAAAATATTCAGCCTAAGCTCAAATTGCGATCCTGGACTATATAACACAGATTAAGGAGACATAAACATAACCCCACCCTTAGCTACTGGCTAGTTACTTATGAAGCAACCAATAGTCAAGCATGGTTTTGCTGTCACTTCGCATTTATCTGCACCAAATTCAAGATTATTATTGGGAGAAAAAATACATGATCTCAGTTTATCTTTTGAAATCTAGTTCACAAATACAGATTCTCATAAAGATAAACACAGCAGTCATGAAGTGGATCTTTCTGCTGTTGCTACGGGACACTGCACAGGCGGAGAGGAGGGCCATGTTGCAAGGAAGAGAGTGATGGAGTCGCCAATGTATCGAGGGCTTTGGTAGTCGCTTTCATATAGTAACAGACTTTAGTCTTTATCGTGACTCTAGGAAACAATACATAATCTTATTTTATTGTTGTGTAAAGTTAGAATGAGATTGGTTGAAATAAAAAACCTGAGTGCATATGGTTTTAAGTGGAAGACTGAGACTGAGTCATAAGCTTGGTCTGCAGTTCAAGCCTTTGCTAACTACAGGGGCTGAGTACAGAGACCTGCTATTTCTATGAATGCAACAGAATTTGTATTTAATTAAGCATGAATATGAATATTAAAAATTAATCTTCGGAATAAGACAGGAAAATGGATATTTTTAAATCCCAATCTTAGAAGATTTGTCATGTTGGAAGTCTTGAAGTATTCTAAATTATTTTTCCACTCATTAACACATTTTCTCTCCTTTGCTATGTCATTACCCACTTGATACATGAGGCAACTCATAGTCCAGCACTATTTTGCTATCATTTCACACTTACCTGGAGCACATTCGACTATGTCATGGACATAAAAGGGTCATGTTCTAGTTTTACTTCATTCAAAACTATGTTGTGAATTATGGATTTCCCTCCCTGCTGTCATGTTTCATTTCCAGTTGAATTAATATCCTCGGAATGGAAAGCACAATGTGGTCTCTCTGACATTAAAATGGTCTTAATAACTGTGGCCATCAGTAGAATAAAGTAGGACTGAGAATGTGAGGAACTGATCCAGCTTCCTAGGTCTACGGATCTGAGCATGCCCCATAATTACCTCCATCCTACTTAAAAATAGGCAATAGTTTTGAGATTAAGGGTGATCTAGAAATTGGCACTTTTTGATTAGAGCAGTGATCAAGTCTGATGTAGATGATAAGTCTAAACTTTGAGAAATGTTGCATTAGGGTGAAGAGACTAAGTAACGTCATTTTGAAATTAAGGCCTCCATTAAGAGCAACCTCGGCTGCACGTAGCCCCAGTTCCAGGAAAAGCCTCGGATTGCTCAAGGCTGAAGCCACCCTCGGACCACCCTCAGATCAGCCAATCAAAAGAAGTTAGAAACATTCCTGTGGTCTGAGTCAAGGACTGAGGATTATAGATAGTTACTTTGTACAAACTAGCTAATCACTTACTGCTTGCCTAAACCCCACGTGGGCCCTTTGAACTCACCTCATAATTGGTCATTTTCAAAGAATTCTCAAAGGTCATGATTGGGTCCTGCCAAAAGTAACGAACACCTCACAGATACTGATGGTCAAAACTGTTACCATGGGTACTGTACAATTGTAATTGGTGCTTATGTGATGAAGTTATACATATAAAGTGTGCACAGTAACACCTCCATCCCTTACTCCATAAAAACCCTGCTCGCTATTGTTTGGGGCTTCACCTTGCTGCCGCCGCAAGGTTGGCAGATGAGCCCCTGCTCGAGCTTGTAATAAAGACCCTTATGTACTTGCATCGGTGTCAGCTCCTTGGTGGTCTCTGGGAACTCACGATTCAGGCACAACAAGGGCAAGCTATTAAGAGCAGGAGGTTTTTTTTTTTTTAATTATTTATTTTAAGAGAGAGAGCCAGCATGGGAGGGGGAGGGGCAGGGAGTTAGAGAATCCCAAGAATCCCAAGAATCCCAAGCAGGTTCCACACTGTTAGCCCAGAGCCTGAGTCCGGGTTCAAACTCAGAACCACGAGATCATGACCTGAGCCGAAATCAAGACTGATCTTAACTGACTGAGCCAACCAGGTGCCCCTAAAAGGTTTTTTTGTTTGTTTGTTTGTTTTATTTTTTAACTTTGTTTTTAAGTAATCGCTACACCCACACGGCACTCAAAAACAGAACCCCAAGATCAAGAGTTGTAAGTTCTACCAACTGAGCCTGCTAGGTGCCCCTTGTTTTCTTCTGTTTACATAGATTTTAAAAACCCTGAGAATCCCATTGAATCATTAATGTATGAATAGGTCTAACATTTTGAGAAAGGACTATGGGATCCCTGATATGAATAAAATCAATCTTTCAAGAACCAAGATTCATTTAATTTGCTAGGGTTGTACTCCTTCAACCCAATAAGCAAACCATCTAAATATGGGTTGAGATGAACCACAAAGTGAGCGCATTAATGCAGGGACTTACAAAAATCTTTGTGGAAGAAAGCAAAGTTGTTGACAACTGAAGGGAAGACACTCATTATGCAGATGTAGTGACGTCGATGAAATGCACAGTGGGGGAATAACGGGTCTGTTTGGCAGCTGAAATCACTTTATTCTACATGACTCCACAGAAATTTAGTCTAAACTCTATCCTCAAATAGAAGAATAGCATTGAACTTGGCAAATGATGCTGAAAATTTAACAAGGCATCTCCTCTGCTACTGATTTTACAAATACTGAAACTAGGGACTCATGTTTTCAGTTAATAATATGTATCTAATCTTGAAAGAACTTTCTTTTTAAAAGGAAAAGTGTTCTCTATAGAAATGTAAGATAGAATCCCCATCAACCTTTAAAGGTAGAAGTTTCATGGGATATTTAAAAATACATATCATTTTGGGTCCTGGTTCATAGAAGCCTTTTGGATAAAGACTAGCTTTTCTTTTACTTTTATTTTTTTAAATAGTTTATTGTAAAGTTGGTTTCCATATAACACCCAGTGCCCATCCCCACAAGTGCCCTCCTCCATGCCCATCATCCTCTTTCCCCGTCCCCTTGCCCCCATCAGCCCTCAGTTTGTTCTCGCATTCAAGAGTCTCTCATGGTTTGCCTCCCTCCCTCTCCCCCACTATTAGTCAGGCACAGAAGGACAGACACCATATATTTGCACGTATAGGAGGATTAGGAGGAACTTAACGGAGTACCATTGGGGAGAAGAAGGGGAAAAATAGTGGGGAAGACTGGCTTTTCTAATGGCTGATCTTTGAAATAAAAATGTGATAATGCTGCTTTCACAAGTTTAGTTGTATTTTTATCTAATCTGAAATCTTTCAAGCTTCCCTATACTTTAAAGTGCTGATTGACAGGGCATTCATTGTGTGTTAAGAATGTGTTACCAACTTTGTAAGTTGCTGATAGAGAGTACATATGTCAAAGTCTGATGCCAGACTATAAAAACATCATCTTAAGTAAAAGTTTTCTTCAAGACACTTCATCCTCATGTTTGTATCTTCCTGTTAGTCAAGTTAAAACAAACAAACCACGAATAAAATCACAATACAAAATAAAAGAAGTATGATGAGCCTCTCTTGTAGTTGTTATTTACATGATGTCTTAGATAGAATGGTTAGGGTGTTAATCTTTAGAGATGAATACTTGTATTTTATTTGTTTTGGTTTTTTTTTTTATCAGTAACTTTGGTAGCTTCAAACTCATGCAAATCTATAGATAAAAGAACTTGGCTATGAAGGACTACTTGAGCAAGTTGATGTAAACCTCCTGAAGTTTTCTTTCTTTTTTTTAAAGTATTTTTTTCAACCTTATTGAGGTATTAATTGAAATGCAATAAATTGTACATATTGAAAGGATACAGTTTGATAAATTTTGATATGTTTATACACACAGGAAATAATTGTTACAAACAAGTTAATAGTGATCACTCCAAATTCCTTGCATCTTTTTGTAATCCCTTCATCCCTAATGTCCACACCCACTGTCACTATCCATAAGCCACCATTGATGTACTTTCAGTCTCTAATTATTTTGAATGCATTTGTGTTGGTGTATGGACCAATAGTGTATTCTTTTTTTTTGTGAATAGTATTCCAGTGTGTAGACACATATCACACTATGTTTGTCCATTCTCTTACGGATGGGTATTTGGGTTGCTCACATAAAGCTGCTATGAATGTTTGTGTGCAGTGTTTTGTGCAGAGATATGCTTTCATTTCTCATGGGTAAATATCTAGAAGTACATGGTGGGGTTATATGGTAGATAAATGTTTAAATTTATATGAAACTTCCAAACTGTTTTCCAAAGTAGTTGTACCATCTTACGATTTTATTGGAGTAAATGAGAGTGCCAGCTCTCCCACTCCTTCATATTCTCACCAATGCTTGGGGGTATTAAGTCTTTTTAATTTTAGCCAACCTACTAAAGGTTAAATGACATCTCATTGTAGTTTAAGTTTGCATTATCTTAATGACTAAGAATGTTGAACATCATTTCTTCTGTTTATTTGTCAGCCAATGATCTTCACTGGTGAAGTTCTTGTTCAGATATTTTGACGATGCCTTTTTATTAGTTTCTTTGTCTTCCTAGTATTAATTTGTGGTTATTATATGTTCTAAGTATAAGGGAATATTACAAACAACTCACTACATGTAAATGTGACAGTTTAGAGTAAATGAAACATTTCCTTAAAAAATACAAACTATCACAACTCATTCAATATGAAATAATTTGAGTATCTTCATAAATAATCAGGAAATTGAATTAACAATAAAATAAATTTCTAAAAAAAGAAGCCTCAAACCGTGATGATTTCACTGGAGAGTTCCACTTCACTTTAAAGAAGGATTAACACCAGCTCTAGATAATCTCTTCCAGAGAATGAATCAGAGTGGGTATTTCTTTTTTTTAATTAATTAATTAATTAATTTATATTTAAGTATAGTTAACACACTATATTACATTAGTTTCAGGTGTAGAACACAGTGATTCAACAATTTATACATTATGCTATGCTCACCACAAATGTAACTACCATCTGTCACCATCCAGTGGTATTACAATACCATTGACTATATTCCTTATGCTGTACCATTTATTACCATGATTTATTTATTGCATAACTGGAAGCCTGTATCTCCCACTCCCTTTCAATCATTTTTCCTATCTCACTACCCTGTTAGTTTTGTTTTTATTTTTTTTTACAAATAGTTTATTGTCAAGTTGGTTTCCATATAACACCCAGTGCTCATCCCCACAAGTGCCCCTCTCCGTGCCCATCCCCCCCCACATCCATCAGTCCTCAGTTTTTGTCAGCATTCAAGAGTCTCTCATGGTTTGCCTCTCCCCCTTTCCCAGAGTGGGTATTTCTTAATTTATTTTGTGAAGCCAGTATTACCCCCCAAGAACCAAATACATTACAAAAAGACAACTATCGACTCAAATAACTTACTAATAAAGGATGGGAAGATCCTTATCAAAATCTAAGCAAATAGAACTGGGTAATATATACAATAAATTAAACACCATGAGCTAGTAAGGTTTATTCTAGCAATGCAAGCTTGGTTTGGTGTTTTAGAAATCAATCAGTGTAACCAGCATTTTAACACTCAAATGAAGAAAAACTACATATCAATTGATGCAGGAAGAGTATTTCACAAAATTTAACACATGTTCACGATAAAGCGTCTCAAAAAATAAAAAGCAATAGAGAGGAACTTCCTCAACTGATAAAAAGCTTCTATGAATAACCTGCAGCTAACATTGTACTTAAAGATGAAACACTGATCCTTTCACCCCTATGATTGGAAAGGAAGTTATGATGTCTGATTCCACCACTTTTATTTAACACAGTGCTGGAATTTTTAGCCAGTGAAATAAAACAAGAAAAGGGATTGAGGGAGAAGGCATACAGATCAGAAAGGAAGAAATAAAACTGTCTCTATTTCAAGATGACATGATTTTCTATGTAGAAAATCCCAAGGAATTTTCAAAAAAACATCCTAGAACTCTTGAGTACCTCAAACTTACAGGAGTCAAAGTCAACATACAAAAATCAATTATATTTCTATATTTTAGCAATGAAAAATTGGACGCTAAGAATAAAATTAAAATACCATTTAGAATAGCATAAAAATGAAATACTTAAGTATATACCCAACAGATCCTGTACAGGATTTGAATCTTGAAAACTATGAAATCATGGTGAAATAAATCAAAGATCTAAATACATGAAGAGATATATCATGTTCATGGATGTGAAGACTNCGCATAAAAATGAAATACTTAAGTATATACCCAACAGATCCTGTACCCAACAGGTCCTGGATTTGAATCTTGAAAACTATGAAATCATGGTGAAATAAATCAAAGATCTAAATACATGAAGAGATATATCATGTTCATGGATGTGAAGACTTAACATGGCGGAGATTTTAATTCTTTCCGACTCGATGTACAGATTTAACACAATTCTTATCAAAATGCCAAATGTGGATACAGTTGTGAAGAAACTGGATCACTTATCTATTGCTGGTGGAAATGTAATATGGTGCTGTCTCTTTGGAAGGCAGCTGGGCAGTTTTTAAAATAACTAAACGTGCAACCAGCAGCTGAGGCCTCTGACTCAGCAGTTGTACTGCAAGGCATCTATCTCAGAGAAATGATAACTTATATTCACACAAAAGTCTTACATGACTGTTTATAGCATGTTTACTCATAACAACCTCAAATTGAAAACAACCTAGATATTCCTCAGTGGTGAGTGATTAAACTGTTCTAGCATTCTTGCTATGGAACACTACTCAGCGTGAAAAGGATTGAGCTAATGATGTAAGCAACATCCTGCACAATCTTGAGAGAGTTAGGCATAGCACAAAAAATAATTCTAAATGGTTAAAACTATATGATACAGTTTATAGTTTATAAATATTCTGTTTATACAATGCACTTAAAATGATACGATTATAGAAAGGAAGAACATATATGTAGTTACCAGGTTGAAAGGGGGTGGGGGAAGGTAAGTGGTTGTGCTTATAACAGGTCAACACACAGAGCCCTGGGGGGATAGAAATGTTCTGTAGCTTGACTAAGTCAATCTCAATGTTCTACTTCTGATATTTTACTAGAGTCTTACAATATGTTACCATTGGGGTAAACTGAATAAAGTTTATCTGGGATTTCGGTGTTGTTTTTTGCAACTCTATGTAAATGTAAGATTACCTCAAAATCAAAATAGTCAAAAAATATTCTAAGTCTTTATTTAAAAGACTCCATGATTTATCTACTTTCTTTAGTATATGGAATATAACTATAACTTTTCTAATTCTCTCCTTTTCTAATTCTCTCACCTGGTCATTTTTTGATCATTTTTTATTGATTTTTCTCCTCTTACTCCGTGTGCCTAGAATTTTTTATCCAATGGCAAACATTCCGAAATTTACCTTTACTGTATGATGGATATTTTTGTACCCCTATAAGTAGGCTTCCACTCGCCTCTTGGTAACTCTTTTGCCATTAAGCTGCATGCAAATAACTTAATCTTTTGCTTTAAAAGCCTTTGTCAGATGGAATTAGAGCTGCCTTTATCCAGGAGCTAATGTCCCAATGCTTGATCACTAGTTTCCTGAGTACTTTAGCTCATGCACTGAGAATTGTGAAATTTTTCCACTCTGGCTTGTGGGAACACTAACTATGCCAGCCAGATGTGATCTCTGGATATTGCTTCCATAATCCTTTTGAGTGGCTCATTCTCTGGCCACCGGAAGTTTGGCTTACGTGCACACACTTAGCCATACTTGGCTGAAAACTGAAGGGGACAATTGCAGACCTCTGGACCTCTCTCTGTGCAGTTCTTTCCTTTCAGGGACTCTCACTGGCAGATTCACAGCACCCTGGTCTCCTTGCCTGTCAACTGTACCCCCTGGAATCAAAGAAACTTCTAGGCTGAGATCACATCACCTTTCGCCCCCATGCTGTGATCTGAAAACGCTCCGGAGAGGAGCCTGAGGTGATGATAGGACTCTTCCATTTCCCCCCAGGGATCCTGTCCTGCTCTGCCTGATTCCGATATTTGCTACATCTTGGCCTAAAGTAGAAGTAATTCCCCATTCTGTAATTTTTCCAAAAAAAATTTTTTAAATGTTTTATTTATTTCTGAGAGAGAGAGAGAGAGACAGTGAGCAGGGGAGGGTCAGAGAGAGAGGGAGACCCAGAATCTGAAGCAGACTCCAGGCTCTGAGCTGGCTGTCAGCACAGAGCCCGACGCGGGGCTCAAACCCAGGAACCGTGAGATCATGACCTGAGCCGATGTTGGATGCTTAACCGACTGAGCCACCCAGGCAGCGCCCTCCCCCCGCATTCTGTAATTTTGTAACCTGAAAATGTATAACTCTGTAGGGAAGCCGTGTTCATAAGAATCTTCAATATCATATCAAACATTGCCATTATCTTTTCTTTTTCAGGTTTTTTCTTTTAATAGTGGATCTAGATAATTTTTTTGATGCTTCTATGGAATAAAGCATTAAAGATGCAAAAAAAAGTGGTAGTGATGGCAAGGCTAGATTCTAGGACAGAGAGATAGGAGAGACGTGACTGAGATTTTAGGAGCATATTAAAATGTAATGAAATGATCATAGGAAAGCTTTTCAAGGTATTTTTTGAAGACTATGAATACTGAGAAAAAATTTTAATTTAAATATTAGCACAATGTACAATTTTAATAAGAGCTCATCATTAGTGAATCATGAAAAGACAAAGCATTAGCTTAATTGGGTCGGACTATGGCAAAAATGCCATGAGTGCCACTCGTTATACCCTCTCTGCTATTCTTTCTCTTTTACCCCAGATGCTTCAGAGAATCTTGATTTTTCCTTTTCCTTTCTTAAAGTTTTATTTTCAAAGAGAGAGAAAAAGAAAGCACAAGCGAGGGAAGAGCAGAGAGAAAGGGAGAGAGAGAGAAGCACAAGCAGCCTCCGTACTAGCAGTGCAGAGCCCCCTGGGGGGCTCTGACACACGAACCAAACCGAGAGATCATGATCTGAGCTGGAATCCAAGTGTCGGATGCTTAACTATCTGAGCCACCCAGGCTCCCTGTATCTTGATTTTTTTCCTGATGTCTTCTTCTTAATCACATCGTATCTTATCTATATTGGTTTTCATTAGAAAATGTTGGGGGCACCTGGGTGGCTCAGTCAGTTAAACGTCCAACTTCGGTTCAGGTCATGATCTCACAGTTCCTGGGTTCGAGCCCCGCGTAGGCTCTGTCCTGACAGCTCAGAGGCTGAAGCCTGTTTCAGATTCTGTGTCTCCCTCTCTCTCTGACCCTCCCCTGCTCACACTGTGTGTGTCTCTCTCTCTCAGAAACAAATAAAATGTTTAAAAAAAATAAAACGTATTCATAGACCCAGTTGAAAACCACGTGCAGGTTTTTGTTTTTTTGTTTTTTTTCCTGAGCATTTCTATACTAAAGTGCTATATATAGATAAAATTTAGACATTTTCCATGGAATGTCTTCCAGGAGTATTCTAGGAAACAGATAACAGGAACAACAGTGATAGGATATAATCTAATTTTATAACTGCAAACGAGGATTTTTCTTTCCTATTCTGATGTCCTATATTAGATAGTGTCTATACAATTCTCTTGGTACGTATCATATGCTTCCTGAGAAATGCTAAATTTCAGAACTAGCAGGGACTTTTCAAAGCAGTTTCATTTCTCTTAAAGAGGAGGCAGCTGGGCTGAGGGGTAGCTGGGTAACATTTCTAATTTGACACTATTCATGGTTCCTCATGATTGGCAGCCCTAATTCACGGGTGGAGATAGCCTGGGACACTGCATTGAGATGAATTGTGAAGCCCAGTGGGAAACAGTGCCATGGTCCACGAGCAATTCCCCCCATGGTCATGCAAGGCTGGGTAGCAGTCTGCATGTGCTTATCGTGACTAGCCCTGGTGTATAGCTCACGGCATGGGACTCTCATTCCTTAGGGGTAAGGACTGTTGAATCCCTTATATCTAACACAGTGTCTTCCTGAAAGTGTCGAAAGGCAATTATTGCTTGAACGGAACCTCCATAACTATGCTTTGTACTTACCCCAGAGTACTTGCCGCATTCTCACAGAGCATAGTATTTACCTCGTGTGTTTACTATCTGTATTCGTACACTAGCATGTGAACTTCACAAAAGCAGGCATTTCTTCCTTCTCGCTTTCTTCACAGATACAATCTGAGTGCTTAGAAAGTGTTTGGCTCATAGCAAGCACCCAATGTGCACTTAGTATCTTAATGCATTTTTTAAGATAACTGGTGTTTTTTCCCCTATGTCATATATCGACTTCGCTGCCAGAAGTCAAAGTGGAGGGGGAGGAGAAAAGGTCCCATTCAACCATAAAACAAAATCTGCATCAATGATTCCTTACCTTCCGCACAGCCGCACACAACTCTTAAACAGCAACCTCCATTGTTCTCTTTATACTTTGCTAAATAGAAGGTTTTTTGAGTTTTTCAAATGTTCCCATAGCAAGACAGCCATGACTTAAAGATGGTGTTCCTCCAAATTTTTCTCATGGAAAAACCATTTCAATTTACTGTAAATACAAAAAAGAGAAATAACATCAATTGGTTATGCCACCCACTTTCCTGACCTCCTTGTTTGTTTCTGTTTAAGAGAAAACAAACCAGATAGAGAAATTCTAATGCTAATGTTCACCAGCCTATTTTAGATCATGGTGAGCAGGTTAGGAATGGAGGCATCTTGGACAAAAATGGCCTCCAAAAAGCCAGAAAGAAGGAGAACTTTGGGGAAGTGTCATCTAAGTAATAATTAGAAGTCTATAAATTGAATTGTAAAGCCTACAAATAAGTGTGTCTCCACATCTCAATCTCTCTAGATTAGTCGATCCTTGCTACCTTACAAGATATGTTACGAGATAAGTTTCCCCAGTGTTTTATATGCTATTTCATTTCTGATTGACTTCTGGATTACAGAGTATTGAAGACCAAAAGCCCTTGACTTTTGTCCTTCAGAGGCTCCATGTACAATGTTGTGCAGGATTCCATTTTTAAGAATTTTTATACCAGTGTAAGCATTTCCACCAATAAAGCAACATGGGCCACTGGCCAGAGTGACAGAGGAGGGCCACTTCGCTTCCCAGTTGCTGTCCTCAGTGATGCAACCCCCACCCGCACAGTGGCACCATTGCCCCCTCTGACCGTACCACTAGCAGATAACTTGATGATGCCATGCACCCAACTCTTCGGTTGAAACTGATTTTGGCTTTTGCCTTAATGCATCATCTCTGCTACCCTCCAGGAAGGTCTTGTTAAAATAAAGACTGTGACATATAGCATTCAAATCCAAGTTCTTACTATGCTTTGAGGTGTTGAGAATTTTGTCCAGGGATCCATTGCATCCAAATTGTCTGAGGCCCTTGGGGAACACATTGCCAGCCACAGCTCCAGAAATATTCAGGCAGGGTCTCTGGTGATGGGACAGGTGAGGAGGATTTTTTTTAATATAAATTTCCAGATATTAATATTTCCATGGATACCAAAACCCTAAGAAGTAACTGGAGAAAGGCTTTAGCTTAACAATGAGTGACAGGATTCAGAGGCTGCATTTTTTTATCTGTCTTTCTTCCACAAAACATGAAAAACTGGGCCATGGTTTCTGACATTTGTCTGATGTCACTTTCGGTACAAAGAACCAATTTCCTCTGTTTACACCGATGAGCTGCCCAGAAGTTTCTGTAGAAATAATCGTATTAAAATTGTCCTGTTTCTCTCACTTAAGAATCCTCTGAGATCTCAAGCTATTTGTAAAGATGTAAATTCAGTGGCTTATGATACATTCTCCTCCCTCTCTTTTGTGTGTGTTCACGCTGAAAAATAAATCTCAATATTTTATACTTATGAATAATTCACATACAGTGAAAAAATGCAGAAAGGGAAGGGGCACTGCTATTTCCATAAGAGATAACGCCGTAAGCGTCTAAGTTCAGGCAGTCACAATAGCACCTTGGAGCCCTATACCATCAGGATATTTATGGCATTAACTACAACAGAGATTACCTACTTATGTAATAAATACTTCAAGTTCAGAATGAAGTGAAGTCTCTGTTTTTCAATTAAATCTGGCTGTTGAATTTAGGATTCGTCTTTGGCTTGGGAAAGAGAGATTGCTGCAGTTAGTAACCACCACCTAGTTGAGAAGGTGAATTAATGACATTGAAACAAAGGACAGCTGCCTTTATCTCCCTTTTTGAGACTGTTTCAGCCTCAGTTCAATCCAGAATGGAAGGAAAATAAATATTATTAACCGGTCTGAGACAAATTAAGAGCCAGACAATGCGGCACTGGGTTCTGAGTTGGCAACAGCTCTTTTTCAGAATCTTTCTCCCATGTGGGCAGCCATTACCTTTGTGCCATGCTCTCCGCTCAATGGTCTCTTTACTGCCTCAACTGTCTTTCAAAAAAGGAGTGGGGGAGAGAGATGGAAGGAGTATCATTTATTCATGCTTAATTTTTTAAAATTTATTTGTTTTGAGAGAGAGAGAGATTGCGCAGGAGCAGGGGAGAGGCAGAGAGAGAGAGAGAAAGAGAATCCCAAGCAGGCTCTGCACATCTGTGCAGATCACATGAACCATGAGCTCATGACCCGAGCTAAAACTGAGAGTTAGGTGCTCAACCAACCGAGGCGCCCCACCACTCATTCACACTTTTAGTCTAATTTCTTTCAACATTTGGATTTATTTTTCTCCTAAGATCACTCAGATGTACTCATGTAGAATTATGAAAATGAAGAAAAGAAAAAGCAAAAAGATTCCTGTGCAGCAGGAAGCTAGCATAGAAAGTACTATTTCGATTGGGAGACTCTTCCCCACAGTCATCCTTTGTAGGTTTTTAACTGCAAACTGTCCAAATCCGTATTTAAAAACTATAGCCTAACTGTCCAGGAAGACTGGCTAAGGGAACAGGGACTATTTATGCAAGGTTATTCAAATGGTCATACGTCTCTGGGTAACTACTTCTCGTCTGATTTCAGAAGCTAGTGTTATAAGATGATACAACACAGATTCCCTATAGCGATTCCATTAGCGTTTTAAAAGGCAAATCCTAAAACGGAGGCTCTGTTTTTCCTTGGAAAAAGCATGCTTATTCTTTATTAAACCGGGCTGATGGTCTAATGATTTCAAAGCCTGGTATTTAGAGTACAGTTGTCTTGCCCTTTCTCCGGCAAATGCAAAAGTGGTAATTGTCATGGTGGTGTGCAGGATCGAGGCTGACTGGTTGGATACACAGTTGTCAGAACTCGGCCAACCCTTTCCCATTGGCTGGCCTGTACCTTAATCATGCAGATTTAAATACCAAGTGAGCCGGGACACCTGGGTGACTCAGTTGCTTGAGTGGTTGAGTGATTGAGTGTTTGAGTGGTTGAGTGTCTGGCTTCAGCTCAGGTCATGATCTCATGGTTTGTGAGTTCAAGCTCCGCATCAGACTCTGTGCTGACAGACTAGAGCCTGTTTCAGATATTTTGTCTCCCTCTCTCTTTGCCCCACCCCTGCTTATGCTCTTTTCTCTCAAAAATAAATAAAACAGTTTTTTTTTATTTAAAAATATATAGAGCGAGCAAGACATGGAAGATAATTGTCAAGATGGGTAGGCACTTGTCTGTCTTTTGGAGGTCGAGCATCTCCACACTTGGCCTTCACGCCTTACCCAGGACTGTGAACTGTGAGTCACAAATTCAGAAGAAAGGGACACTAGTTTTCTTTACTTTTCTTTTAAGTTCAGTATTATAATTAGTCATATAATTATTATTGTTTTTTTAAAAGTTTATGTCTTTATTTTGAGAGGAACATGAGGAAGGGAGGGAGAGAACAAGGGAGAGACTTGCAAGCAGGCTCTGCCCCGGCAGTGCAGAGCCCAATGTGGGGCTGTAACTCACCAACCGTGAGATTGTGACCTGAGCTGAAATCAAGAGTTGGACCATTGACTGACTGAGCCAATGAGGCTCCCCAGTCATATAATTATCATATAACAAGGAGCTGAGTATTCAATAGGGCATTGTTAATCTTTTTCGTGTATTTTATCCTCAACATCAGGGAGATACGGTTGATTTCACAATATGAATGCTTAACTATGCATAAATTAGATGTTATGAGAACAGTTTTCCACTCACCATCAGGTACGTTCACATTTCCTAGCCTTATGTATTTATGCAACAGCTTAAAGACAAAAGTGGTTTTTGTTTTTACTGGGGAGATTACTAAAATGATTATAATCATCAACTATAGGTTAAATATGAATAAAAGATTTCTTTGAAGCATATTAATTGTTCTAAAGGTACTTGCACTTGAGGGTGTGAGGCTTCATTTAATGAAACTTTGATTAAATACGTATAGTAGCACCCTAGTTGTATAGTCTTGAAATACATCACTTCTGTGTATCTTCTCATCCATAAAACAAGATTAGGATAGGTGTCGGGAGCCATTTCTGAACTCACTAGTTGAGAAAAATCCTTGTGAGGTTAAGGCAAGTTTGTGCAGCCTCTTGCTGTCAGATGACGACCAATATCCACCCCCACTCAATTATTTCTGCTTGAGCTTCGACCCCCAAGGTACCTTGTTGATTGATATTATGTGTGACTTATTCTGGCCTTGGTATGATGATTGCACCTGGTGAAGGAAATTATTGCAGGAACCTCTTCTTTTGTAATTGTGGGAGTGGACATCGTGTCTCCGGCAGGTCCTGTTTTCCTCAATACTTCTCTTGAACTATAAACACGTTAATGACCCTTACTCATAAAAGATTGACCTTTATGTGTACAATTCTGTTTCTACCGTTGTGTTAGTCCAAGAGGTTCACATGGCTCAACATGTAAGTCAACTAAACAAAAATGTCTCTCATGCCTTAGCTATTCAAGAAATCATAGGCAAAAAACTAGACACAAAGGTAAATGCACTCGAAGAGGCTATTCTATGTATTGGAAATGAGCTAAACTCTTTAAAGGTATGGTTGGCTCTCTGGTGCCATAAGGAATATAACTGGACAATTAAGTCTGGCCCAGAGACAAAGAGACTAACTTAGAGAATAGGAACAGATAAAGGCAGAACATAAGTTACTACATATACCTTTGCTAACTGGTAATGTATAGCAGTCCCTTCCCTAAGGCCTACATTCCACAAACACCTTCCCTTACACTGGCAGCTGTGATGAGGATGGATAAGAGTAGTTAAAACCTAAACCCAAATACAAGGCTGACACTTAGGGCCCCCATGGTGTTTATGCATTTAGCAGCAAATCAAAAAAGTTTGCACAAACAACTTATTAACCAGCTCAAATACATTCTTCCTCTTGTGAGCCAGACAGAATGACTCCTAGTTTATCTATGTACAACTTAACCTATGCCTTAATCTTAGCGTTATTAATTTAAAACAGATATGTATGTTATCTTGTTTTTCAGTAAGAACACCCTGTTATTTTCTTAGTTGTAGGATTTACTCAACCTGACTATGACTGGGGCCGTTCTGCAAGAATAATTCTGTAAAACCTGTTTCTGTACACTTTCCAAAGCATCTTATCACAAAGAATTATCCATTGTAAAAATTCCATTTTCTGATGTCATGTTATCGTTTGACCTATAAATAAAGACACCAAAACTGACAGGACAGAGATGCCTGCCTGGTGATCAGAAAGAATCTTGGGTCTCACTCACTCTTTCTCATCAACATCTTCCATCCTTCAGGGACCCCTGGACCAGCTGGAGCTGGATTCCAGCAGGTAGGAAACCTCTAAATATTATTTCAAATCTGACTCCCTTATTGTGTTAGTGATTATAAATGAGGATTTCTGCATTTTCTCAACAAATATTATCAACCCTATTTGTGACTGGCATTTATATAATAAATAGTAAAGTTTTTACATGTAATATTTACCCATGACAACAATTCTGTGAAGTGGTGTTTTGAGCCCAATATCATTAAGAAGGAAATTGAGTGACTCTGTCAACATTCCACAGCTCTTATATGGTCAAAGTGAGACTCAACACAGGTTTGTGTGTGTGTGTGTGTGTGTGAGAGAGAGAGAGAGAGAGAGAGAGAGAGAGAGAGAGAGTAAGTGGTACACTTACCTGTATGATTCTTTTTATCTACTCCTTCTTATGAGCCTAATGGCATCTTGGACTTTGTGACAGATATAAAGAAGTAAAATACAAAGTTCCTTTTCTCAGGGAATTTTATCTTAAAGAGACAAGACATGCAAAATATTAAATAACATTGAGAATTGATAATGCATGCAGTTTCAAAAGATGGAGAAAAAGTGTCAAGTGAGTGAGAAAGACAATAAATGTCATGGGTTCCTGTGGATCGAAAGAATAAAAGGGGGACTTCGAGGCATTCAGTCAAACTTAAGAAATACTGAGTCAGAGGGATATATATATATATATATATATACACACATATATATATACACACACATATATATATACACACATATGTATACACACACACACACACACACATATATATATATATATATATATGTATGTATGTTTTGGCATCTAAATCAAGCGTATAGCAGTGCTTACTCCAGAGGGTTGACAGAATTCAAATGCTTTTTCATTGTTCAAATTATTAAGACATTGTTCAAATTACTCATTGAATTGTTAAAATAAGCATGTGCTACTTTTCTAATTCCAATGACTGGCATTTAAAAAATGTTTCACTGAATCCTGTTGAATCTATCGAACTTTACATTTCAGAATGAACGCGAATATGGATGAAAGGAGTTGAGCACCCATCCTATTTTAGAAAATTCTAGATGGCATAAAAATAATGAGAAGGCAATGCTATACAAGACACTTAGAGCTGGTTGGATTAGCTCCTGGCTTCCTTCCTTAGTGGGTCTTTAGTTCCAAAGCTTCAAGCTGCCCAGACAAGCCCCAAACAACCTCTTGACAGAAGCATATCATTCCTAATGGGAATCAGGTGACAAAGTGTGAAAGGTTCAGCGAAATTCAAATCAAGTGTGAAGGAAAGAACTCTCTGCACTTCAGGGATGGGAGTCAGTAACTGTTTTATACACCAAGAGAAGTCATGTCTTCCAATGCCACAACTTGTCTTCAAAATATTTCTCTAATATATAAAGTTGCAATCCAGTTTTATAAATTATTTTGCCTACTCTTTAGCACCCAGCGTATTATTAGAGAAGAACTTGACCAACCTCATCTTCACAGGAGATGTCTCAGGATCTCAGGGGTAGATTTCCAGGCTCCTGTTTCTCCATCCTTCTCCCAACACACAGGTTGGATGGAGGGAGGTCCTGTTTTGGCTGCCAGGAAAGGGCATTTTTACTGAACAATGGAAGGCACTGGAAAACATATTTGATCATAGAATAGAGAATTCTCTTTTGTAGAGATGTAGTTTTTCCCTACATTGATAGAAACACTCAAGGCATCCCAATTAAAGTGATGATCAGGGTTTGTTTGTTTTGTGGGATTTCAAGAAATAACACTAAAACTAGAAGTTTTCTGTAAAAAAGGATCATTCAGTAATGTCGAGGATTGCTCTGAAAATAAGGACTAACAGGCACAGGGCCCTGGTTTGACTAGATGTTAAAAGTGTATTAAAATTTTACATGAATGAAGACACTTGGAAAGAAGACACAGAAACAAATTAATAGAACTAACTAGAGACTTCTGATCATTATATGACCATGTGAAAATTTTCCATATAATGACTGATACTTTAAGTAACTGGCAAAACTTGAATACAACCACTTATTAATATTTGTATAACTAAATAGCCATTTATAAAAATAAGGAAAAAACTTCTTCTTGCATTGGATTCATTAAAAGAAATTTCAGGTGATCAAAATTCAAATATAAAATATATATTACATATTATGCACTGGAAAAAGTCAGTGGAAATGTTCCTCTTTGAAATATTTTCTTGAAATCGATTCAATGCACATTATAAAGAAGTCAAATTTATTTCTAAAAATATTTCTTAAATGCGAAATGGGACCACATGGTTTATTTGTTTATATAGAATTCAAAAGGTTGCAGACTGCACAAACACCTTGGTATTTTCTCCATCACCTTCTTGTTGTGTTTCATGTTTCCCAGGTGAGAAACTCAAACCTACGTATTCCAGTTACATTTAATTTTGTTGATCCTAGTAATTTTTACCATAGATATTCATACAATGAAAGCTAACACTTTACATATGTTTTTAAAAAATAAGTAAATAAATAACAACCTGCTGAAAGCCTGAGCCTTGAGTGGAGTGGTTTTACTCTGGAGCCTGGACAGAGGGTCTCGACTCTGGGCATGAAGTTCAAGGTAGGTCTTTCAAGGTCAGAATGTCATGAAATTCTTGTATTAGGAAAGCAACACTGGGCACTGCGGGTTAACTGGTCATCTCTGGGCCTGTGGTCACAGGGGCAGTGGCTGGCTGGAGATGGCTTGCTGTGTTCCTGGGGAGCCCCTCTGGGGTTATGAAGACTAGAAGCCTCTGCGGCATTTATACGACATCTCAGTAAGAGTTATGGGCCCACTCAAGGCTGTTTGTCTAAGTTCATCCTGTGGCTGGCACCGCTCTGAGAACTTGTTGCATATGTTTTGACATAACGCTCATCCAACCAATGGAATAGTTCTGCATATTAATCCTCACTTTTACAAGAGAGAGCACTGAGGCACAGAGAGGTTCACAAGTTCGCCCAGGGTCCTAGTGCCAGTAATGGAGAGCTTCTTGGATTTACACCTTGTGGTTGCAGACTCTGGGTTCAAATTTACTGTGCTGCCTACAGAGAACAATAAATTGGATCTTAACATTCATGTGGCTACTCTTTATTTGACAGAAAGGAAGTGAGAGAAGAAAATTTTTTTTAAGGAAAGAAAGCAAGTTAATTCATACTTGAGTGGGAGATTTTTCTCTCCTTCTCCTTCCCTTCCTCCTTCCACTTATCTGCTTCCTTTTTTCTTAGACATGTTATCTGGAGAAATCCATAAGAGGTGGCATTTGTACATGATCAAGTTTCAGTACCATAGAGATAGAGCTCTCTGGCTACAGTTTTAATTATTACTGCTTCAGAGATCCTTGTGAACAATTTAGTCCGCATCGTTGCGAAATGAATGAAGAAGGCATGTGCAATTGCCTGTTAGTGGACAGGGTAGTTTTGGATATACAGACAGAGCAGAGACCTGGTGACAGATGGAAGTGCTCCAGGCAGCAATTGCGGAACACATTCCTCTATCCGCAGCTCCATCTGTCAGCACAAGTGTGTTGCTATTTTGGGACTCAATTTATCCACTTGGAGAATAATTTTCAGGCTTGTTCTTAAGGTTAAAATGAAATCTGTAACTCACCAAGACTTTTCCTTCTTGCCATAGAATTCCTTCTTTATTTCCCTAGAAGTAAGAATTATTAGAGAGGGGGAGGGTTGGGTGTGCTTGCAGGGAATGACAGGATATAAACGTTTGATGCTAGTACAAAATAAAAGTCATTAAAAAGAAGAGTAAGGATATCATGTCTTCTGCAGGGAATGTACTGATTTGAAAATACAATCTTATACTAAGCCATGAATAAGAAAGTCCAGACTCAAACAGAAATGTCTAATTTGGGGATGCCTGGGTGGCTCAGTTGGTTAAGCGTCCGACTCTTGGTTTTGACTCAGGTCATGATCTCACAGTTTCATGAGTTCAAGCCCTACATTGGGGTCTGTGCTAACAGCACAGAGCTGGCTTGGGATTTTCTCTCTCCCTCTGTCTCTGCCCCTCTTCAACTCATGCTGTGTCTGTCTCTCTCAAAAAAAAAAATAAAATAAACAAACTTAAAAAAAAGAAGTGTCTATTTTCACCATATCCATAAAGCAACGGTGAACTTAATTCTAGAATTTAAAAGGAATGTCCAAGAAACAAATTCCTAGCCAAATGATATTTCTTTTTTTCTCCCTTACAGTTGAAGAGGCTAGAGGTTAAATTGGCCATGTTCTTACTTTAGTAAAAAGTGATGAAAAAAATATGTTTTGCCTGTGCCCTATAAGGGTGAAACATAGGTCTGCACAGTGAAGGCTCACTCTGAGATTTTATAGGAAAGGGAGCTCAAAGGACACTATATTATGTGCTCCACTCAAGGTAACAGCTAAGAAAAAGATTGCTTTTCTTTTGCCTAAAAACAAAAAGGTGTGCTTCTTCTTTTGTATTAACCAAATCAAAGGCCACAATGAAGACAAATAATATAATCTTATGTATTTAGACCTTAGGATGAACATACAATGATGCTCATAGTCCAAGATATCTGTCACATCTTGGACACTGGTATCAGGACTCACATAACAGTCATCATAAAGACTGTCCGCTTCTAACTGTCAGCAATGGAACTTTCCATGGGAAAGGACCTACCTCCTATTCTCCAAGACCTTGTTTCTCCCACTTTTTTGTGTGTTCCTCCACCAAACTTGCCTTATCTTTCTCTCTATGGCTTACATAAATGCTACGCAGCCTCTAAATACACATCCAATGTGTCCCTCCATGAAATTCTACCAGATTACTCCATTCTAGAAGTTTCTCATAGCTTCACTCTTCTTCTAAACTACAGGGGGCCCAGTGGTCAATCAGGGGTCCCTAGCATGCAACTTGTGCCAGCTGAGTAGGAAGACACTGAGATGGGGGAAGGAATGTAGGAATGGGGTGTGTCTGGGAAAGATAATGGAGGAAGGAAGCAACATGGGGCAGGAAAAGCCTTCAGATTATAATATAGATCTTGCATCTGTGAAAAGAAAGGAGGAGAAAGCAGAAGTGGGTAAGGCCATGCAGGCTGTGGTGCAGCTCTGGTCCTGCCAGTCAGCAGAGAAGATCAGAAACAAAGATCACCTGATAGAAGAATCTTGCATTGGGCAGAAATGGCCAGGTTCTAGGAGCCTTGCTGTGCTCGGTCATCGTCTGCAGGCAGCCCAGGAGGAGTTCGACATTCACTCAAAAGCTGTGATGGCTGCAGAGGGAGCTGTAACTACAGGCTTCCAGCTAAGTTCCCATCCTGTGAGTTCTTATTGGAAGGGAGATCTCCGGGGCACACTCCCTGGTTGTCACACTCAGACCCTGCCACCCAAACACTATCACTGGCGTCTCTTGTAGCTGTTCAGCACACAAGGTGCAGCAGGCTGCATGATGCTTCTTTTCCCCATCCCCAGCCCCACACAAAAGTTCATGTTCTACTCTGTAAATTGTGACTAAGTTAAAGGGACTTTGCATATGTGAATATATTCAAGACATCAAGACAGGGTGATTGTCCTGGGTTATCCGTGTGCCCATGACAATCACAAGCGTTCTTCTAAGAGGAAGGCGGTAGAGTGAGAGGCACAGTAAACGATGTCAAGGTAAAAGTAAAAAAAATCATGTTGACAGGAACGGGTCATGAGCCAAGGGATGCAGACAGCCTCTAGACACTGGAAAAGGGGAGAAAATGGACTCTCCCCTAGAGACCCCAGAAGGAACACAGCCTTGCTGATTGCTTTTAATTTTGATTTTGAATGTGTTTAGATCCCATGGTCAGGGACATTTTGCTGCCGTGTTCACTGCTCAGTGTATTAGCCCTGTTGACTTTAAGACTTCTGACCTACAGAACTCTAAGATAGTAAATTTGTGTGTTTTTAAGCCACTGAATTTGCTATTATTTATTATGGCATTAACAGGAATCTAATACAACAGATATTTATGACTCGTGGCCTTGTGCAATAGGACCCCTTTATAATGGCTCAAGGGGACAAACAGCTACCAAATTGCTTAGAGATCATGATTAAACAGATTTTATTAGCTCAGGCAATTATGATAGGGAAAGGTAGAATAAAACAGGCAGAGAGGAAAAAGGTTAGGGCCTGAGGTCCCTGGGTGGAGAAAAACATATTTTAAAGCAATGCTGGGAGCATCTGACCATGAGCAAATCATCTTAGGCTTAAGGTTCCTCTTAAGAATGTAACAAACACCATCTGCTCCCCCTCAGATTCCCCTCAGGAACATGACAGTCAAAATACCGAACTGAAATAAGTAAACCATAAAACTTACGGTATATGAGGGACAGTATGACCGTAGTCTGATTCCTCAAGGAATGCAGTTGAGCCAATCAGGAATGGACAACCCAGCACCTAGAGTTATTAAACCAATAAGGATAGGACCTGAGAAGGAACACGGGGGAAAGGGAAGGGAGGGTGACCAAAACCCTTGCCTACATTCCTTGCCTACAGTCTGCGGTATTCACCTTCGAACGCCCCTGTCTTCAAAGTGAGCTTTCATATTACTCTTACTTTTGAATCTTCTATTCTAATAAGCTGTTACCTGCTGCTCATTTTATTTTGTGTCCTCCTCTTCATTATTCCAAGTGGGGAGACAATGAACCCCGGGTGATGAAGGTTTGAGGTGATGGTAGGGTGATCCAGAGCCGACAACTAAGTCTTCAAAAATTTTTTGAAGACCTCTTTGGCACAAAAAGGTGACTTTATTAAAGCACAGGAACAGGACTTGTGGGCAGGAAGAGCCCACCATTGGGTATGTAATGGGTGACTCATCATATGCCCTCAGGTTGGGAGGGAGTCAGTGATAGAGTAAGTCTCTAAAGAATTTGAGAAGCAAGGTTTTCAGGACTTTGAGGGGCTCACTGTTGCTGGGAAAATGCCATTTATTACCATTTAATGAAACCTCAGTCATGAGACCCTTCAGATGCATGGGGGGTGGGGCGCACCATAAGCTTGGAGCAGGATGGCCAACATATATCCTGGGGGGAGTTGAGATAAAGAAAGTAGATTTACAGGTTACAGGATCCCCAACCTTGAGACAATGTTAAGCAAAGGCTCTCTTTTGCCCCTAGCAAAGTATCACCATGCAGCAGATCTCCTAGAGGGAGGTCACTCTGCCAGTTTTAAGGACTGGTCAATGGGCTGCAGACAGTAAGGGAATTTAATTTTTCACTTGCCTTAGTTTCCCACTTTACCATGGCAAACACTTAGAGCCCTTTCCTTTGTTCTTGGGTAGCCGGGAGTGTCCAGGAATATCACCCACACCTGGGGTGAGGGTGGGGTGCTAAGTTATACTTTACCCCTCAGCCTGCCTCATGCTCCCTTATCACCTGGTATTGAGGTAAAAAATCCTCAACACCATGACCCAATACCAGCTGCAAAACTAAGACAACCAGCTTAGCCTTGCTATCTGGGTTATAAAGGCTAGTTAATTAAGCCAAATTCATAAATATATTTTGCAGGAGATTGTAATTCTAGCCCCAGGATCCATTAGTCGAACTGTGTGGATGAGAGACAGAGAGAGAGAGAGAGAGAGAGTGGTCCTCCATCTAGTGGATGCCAATCAAATTAGGAACATTATGAAATAAAATCCACTGTAGGGGAGCAGATTTTACCATCCCCAAATACGTCTCTTTGGCATGAGGATTATTTTAGGCTGATTATTTTTAAGTAACAGCAGACACAGGCAAAGCTCTGAAAATTGAGTAGAGGTTATCTTTTTGTTAGGGAAATTTACATTTACGAGGGAAGTCCCCATTTGCAAGAGTGTCTTCCACTCTGTACCAGGAAGAGGAGGATGAGTAAGTCTCTGGAACCTATCATCTATGGGGAAGGCAACGACTTAGGTCTGTACAACTTACCCTCATTTCCAGGAAAACCTGGAAATCTCTCCTAACTACCCCTCAACCCCTACATCTTTTATCTTTATCTGGAGATGGTATTTTAGATGGTGGCTTGAGCCATTTTGGGGAGTTACTCAGTTTTTCTGGATATCATCCATGCATGCTTGAAGTATACATGTTATTACCCTTGGTATTCTCCTGTTAATCTGTCTCTTATTACAGGGGTGGTTCAACCAAAAGCCTAGAAGGGGAGAGAGAAAATTACTTTTCTTCCCCTATACAACAAAGGGAGCCCAGAATCCTGTGTCACCATCAGTAGATGTGGCCAGATCCATACCCTACTTTACACTAGGAAGTCAACGCTCTCTTGCCTCAAAGCAACCACACTTCCCCATTGGTCAGTATCCAGTTGATTGCTCTGAAGGTAGCCAAATGCAAATGTGATTCTTTGTTGTGGCTCTTGGTGTTATTGTATACAACCTGGATTAACCCGGGTTGCTAGTAGACCCCTCAGGCTTAACAGAGTCCCAGGAGATGTGCTGGAAGCTTAGCCAGGTGCATAACTGCACTGTAGGATGGCTGAGTACCTGGTGTTGGCAGGCTCTATTAGGAGGTTTCAGACAGAGTGCCACTGGGTGTGGCTGCTGAATCAGAACTCACCTCCCTCTACATTAAATGATGCCCATGGGAATGATGCTTAAATAAATTGCTCCCTCCTTATATTATGCCTTGAGTTATATCCCAGGCAGAATGGCCCTCCCACTGTAAAATCAGCCCCATCTGGCTGGCGGGTTTGTGTGCTAATGATTCTACTATCATTTTAATGAAGCAATCTCAAGATTGTAAAACCGCCATCCACAAAAATGTCCTTACAGTGAACTCATCAAGTGTCTTGAATTTGCATGCGTTATGGATAGAGTCCTGGGGTCCCCTACAAATCTCAGTTACAGACAATTTAGCAGTAGAGCTCATTTGTGTAATTCCCTCCTGAAGCCGGGCCTGTAGTGTAGATGCTCAGAATTTAACAGCATCCAGCCACTCCTACCCTTCATGGGTGTCACTTGGGAAGGCCACACTGAGTCCCGCCAAGCTGGCCTCCACTACCCTCAGTACACCAGGGCCCCAGATATTGTTGCCTCAGCCCAAGGGAACAATGAGGGAGACAATGAACCCCAACCTTGTTAGATATTCCAATCCCCCCTCTTCTTGCCCCAGGTCCCATTCCCACTGAAAGAGAAATGACTATAGTGACTGTCAGCCTGGAGATGGATTTGCAAAACTGTCTCCAACTAATGTATCCCATGGATGCTAGAATAATGTACTATTTTTCTGAAGTCCTAACCACTTGCCCCTCAAACATTGCCTTTGCCAAGATGCTTTCAAAGATGTAAGTTCCCTGTAGATTGCCCAACAACACGAAATCTTATTTCACCTTTGTGGAAGGTCAGATCCTAAACCACATTAGCCATGATAAAACACTTTCTCAAATGACCTCAGCCTAACCGCTTAGACTCCATGGTCAGGGTCATTTTGCTACTGTGTTCGGTGTTCAGTGTACAAGATTACAACTTTTACTTTCCATCTGATGCACTCACAACAGACTCTACTTCCCTAGGTGATGGTATTTACTTAGAGAGCATTATGTACTGCATCGGAGTCTCACTTGAAAGACTAGTGTGTTCACCAAGGTCTCTCCATTAAGCTAGATCCAAATTGCCATGTCTCCCCATCATGCTGAGATCTCTGAAATTTATTTTTATCTCTCCGGGTTTTGAGGGGCTCTTCCCTGCTAAGCCCTCTAAAGTCTTTTCCTACGAAGTAGATTTTGTTTTGGAAAATATTCAGGGCTCATTTTCTGCAGGCCCCTCCTCTTTACTAACCTGCCCCTGGTTGCCTTGGCAACCCAAACTCTGATCTTTTTTTTCCCTCAATCTAGAAAGATTTCTATTCTCAGTCTGTATTCTAGTCTGTGTTCTCTTTCCTTGCACCATAGTTTTGAAAAATGTCTTGAAGAAAAAAGCAAGGATATATGTGTATCACCTGTTAAGGGTCTCTTTTCTCAAGGACCTTAGTGTTGATTGCCTTCCAGTGTCTTCAAACATTCAAATGGTATCACAAATATATACAGCTGACCCTTGAACAACACTAAGGTACAAACTTCGTAGGTGCACGTATATGTACATTTTTTCAATAAATATAGCATACTCTGAATGTAATTTATCTTCCTTATGAGTTTCTTAGTAATGTTTTATTTTCTATAGGTTACTATATTGTAAGGGTATGGTATGTAGTACAGATAACATACAAAATATGTGTTAATTGTTTAGGTTATCAGTTTGGCTTCTAGTCAACAGCATGTAGTAAGTACATGTAGTAAGTACAGTAAAAATTTGCGAGCATAATTCATTCTGGAAACATGCTTGTAATCCAAAGCACTCGTATATCAAAGCGAAATTCAGGAGCCATTGGCTCAGTTGTGATCATGTGACATTCAGCATCACATATTGCTCATATTGCAAGACATCGCTCATTTATCAAGTTAAAATATATTAGACATGTTTGCTCATCTTGCAGAACACTCACAGAAGGAGTTACTTGCCATCTAGGGTTTTACTGTAGTTAAGCTTGGGGGAGAGTCAAAGCCATGTGTGGATTTTTTACTGTGAGGGGCTCAATACCCCAAAACCCTGTGCTATTCAAGGTCCAATTGCATTGTCAGGTGCATTAGTTATAGCAGCATGGCAGGTCAGATATCAGCGATTCCGTCAGGGCAAGGAAGGAAGCCCTGCTACTGCTGGTCATATCATTCACTTTTTCCCCCTTTGCTTAAGCTTACGTACCCGTATTCATGAAATTAGCCAGGCAAGCAAGGGTATATTTCCTGATTTATGGCCTATGAATTCAACTTTTAATGTGTCTATATTATCTTCTTGACCTTAACTAAGTTTTTGTGTAGCCTTTTCACACTGAGTTGATCTTAAAAAGGATCTCTGGCATTCAGTCTTGTATGATTTATTTTGAATCTGAATGTGGGGTTATGCACATACTGCTATGGAATTTCACTTTATTAATTTTGCAGCAAGGTTTTCTAGAATAGGATTTTCTTAAAGTTTAGTCTGCCATGTGCTGAAAGAGTTTTTGCTAATACTTACATAAATATAATCATTGATTCTTATTTCAAACCAGAATATAGTTTGTCAGATCCACATGTGATTGGTTTCATCAGTAATAAGGACTGAAAATTGGCTGTCCCCAAAGGGCTCATTAACAGTAAGACATGCCATTCATAATTTTAGCAAGTGCTATTTCTGTCCGAGTGTAAGGTCAGATACCTGATTGATAATGCTATGGACTGACAGCAGAACAGGGGTGAGGCAATTAGTGACTAAAAACCATTAAAGTAATTTGGTGACACAGATGAAATTAACTTTGAATTATTAGAAGACGTTAAAATGATTTGGATGCAATGACTCTTTAAGCAGCACAGTTCCCTCCCTCATTACGAGCAAGAAAATGGTCACTTAAAGTATACAATTTGATATGATGAATGCTACAAACATTAAACATTTATCAAATTAGTAAATATTTATATAATGTCTAATATCTACCAAGTACTTGTGAGTCCTGCTATAAGAAGTACTGCAGTGTGGAAATAAAGAAAAGGGGGGACATGTTATCTCAGAAGTAATGCTCAGAAGTATATTAGTTTTAGTTAGAGAAATGCATTGATGTTACTCTCTCCATTTTTAAATAGGCTATTTAAATGCTTTAAAAAGAGTAAATAAAATGATGCTCTGTGTATGAGTGAGCTACTTTCTGACTAAAGATGATGGAAAACATAATTTTTTAAAGTGTTACAATGTGTTGAGGAGGAAACAATTTTCTAAACTGTTCAAAATTCTTCTGGCTGGTCTGAGAATTTGATTGAGATGAGACAGATTAACTGGAGTAAATAGAATGCAATTATGCATGCAGAGTCCATATAAACATGAGAGATTCCAAAGACAGGCAAAATGAGGTATGTATCTTGAGCTATAAAGAAGGAGGTAGGGATGGGAACTTCAAAGAGAAGGAAAGCAATTCATAGAAAGATGCAAAATAATAAAAGTTTGGTAAACAAATTTTTGTAGGCCATCAAGAAACAATGGGGCATAGAGAGGAATTTTTTAAAAACAGACTTTGCTAAGTCCCCCCATGTCTACCACACATACTTCCTAATATACTATAGTAATCTGTAGTGACAGCTCCCTTCCTGGGCCCTCTATTTATAAATTCTTTTATGCAGTTACGGTGAGGGTCAAAAGTTCTTTCTGAGCCTTCTGTTTCTTAAAAAGTAATCAGTCTAAAATAATCCACATGCCAAAGAGACACATTTTTGATGGTAGATTTTTCTCCTCTACAAATAAAAGTAGTAAATAAGCAAAATGGTGTCATTTATTGCTTCCCAGGATATGTTGAGGTAATATACACATTTTTCAAAAGAGTCGATTGCCTCAGGGCACACTGAGATTCCAACCCAAATGTGCTTGCCTGCAAAGCCTGCTTTCCTGACCACAACGTGTCATTTTTGTAGTGATCTATCTGCTTTCTCTAAGATGGCAGTACTTCATTCTCCACCCATTCAGTGATTTGTTCAGTTCATGTAGCCTTTTGCCTCTTACAGTTATTTCAGGGCTTCGCTTGTTTCAGAGAACGTTGCTCAGGGAGAAGATCTAAACAAGGAGCTCTGATTGAAATAAACTGGTTTTAAAGGAAACTATAGTTCATTAAATTCTTGGATAGCAACACTTCCATTTAGCTGCCAATTAATTTGATGATTCTTGTGACATGTGTCAAAATCCATACCTGAAAAGTGCTCCTTTATGCAAACAGATTGCAAATGTCATAAAATTTGCTTCTTGCATGAAATTAGCTCATGGAATTTGAGTATTATTTCTCATAAATTTTATTGAGCTAAATGATTGTTGCTGATTGCATTCACATGGTCTTTAGTGATGTGAAGTTGCTGTTTCCTACTAAGAGATGGAGTTTTCTTCTCTACCTCCTGTGGAAAAGTATATCTGGGCAGACCCTGCAATTCCTTCGAGAAAAGAATTGAATTAAGGGACACTATGCAGTTTTTATACAGTCCTTAAGAGGATTGGCAGCTTCCTCCCTTCCTCTTAGAACTTTCTTTCTTGGAACCCATCTGCCATGATGTTAGAAACTCAAGTTCATAAAGATAGAATGTGGAGGGTCTCTGGTCAACAGCTCTAACAAAGCTCCCAGAAGACATCCACCAAAAGCAGACGGCCATGTGAGTGCACCCTCTTGGACATTGAGCCTAGCCTCCCTTTCAGATGACCACAGCCTCATCTGTTGTGTGACTGCAACTGTGTGAAATATGGACGCAAATGAGAACCACCTTGCTGAGCCCAGTCAATCCTCAGAAACATGACAGATAATAATAACTTGCCTCTTAAGCCACCAAGTTTTAAGATGGTTTATTATGCGACAATGAATACTAGAATACCCATAGACTTTTTAGTGTTTTTTCCCTCCTATCAACTCGCGAATGTTTGAATAGCTTCAGTTTCAAGTGTTTTGCATAAAGCTACTTATATAAGAAGCCTCATTTTAAAGTAGCAGAATAAAGTGGGTTACTATTTTTATCTTTATTTAGTAGATACGGAAAATAGATGTAGAGAAGCAATATCAATTAACTAAAGTCCTGAGCACATAGTAACGAGTTATATGCTATATTTATTTAAGGATTTTAGTAACTTCCAGATTCCTCAGGCTCCATGACCTCAGCTTAGGTTTCCAGGTGTAAGTATGCATTATACTTACAGGTAGTGATGGTTTTCCATGTCTAGTTCTCCTATATTGTTTACAGTTCTATTTTCTCCTGTTTAAATGACTATGTGATTTCATCCCCTGATGGACATTACCTAACATATTCCAGTTTCCTATCCCTTCAGTTCTAGGCTTTGCAGGTCTAGTGGCCCTTGTTTTCAGAGCAGGAATGGTTTCATCAGGGAGCAAAGCAAGAGTTTCATCAAATGAGAAGCTCTGGGTACCACCTGGTTTATTTGAGCGGTTTCGCAAGAGATCAGGTAACACAGTAAGGTGTCACCATTTTCAATGAGGTCACCCCCTTGAAGACCTCTTGTTACTTCCTGAAAATTTTTGATGTTAAAATTTTACAGGGTTCCCTCCCTCTCTGACCCTCCCCTGCTCACGCTGTCTCTCTCTTTCTCTCTCTCCTAGAAATAAATAAAAGATGTTAAAATTTTATAGGGTAGTCATGATGAGCAGGACTCATTCCTCTTAGTCATTGGGGGATTTGAATTGTCTCACCTAGTAAACCACCTAGGCCAGCATAAGTACTAGCTAAAATTGAGGGGAACCTAGAACAGGCAGAAGAGAGTTATTGGAGTCAGTTGAAGCACCAGGGTCACTAATGTTCTTGTAGGTTTCTCCAGAAAAAGAAGCCAACCCAAATCCCAAGAATAAAGGAAACAAGTGGATCTGAGTGGTGCATGTGTGACCCAGCAGATGCCCTTCTGTTTTGTCCAGATACCTCTTCATGGCACTCATTCCCTCAGCTGCCAGAAGTACTGCCTGCTGTTGGCTCATGGCTGAGTGCATCCTCAGACATTGTCCATGGCCTAAAGAAACTACCACATCCAAAGTTATACCTTCTCCCCGAGGACAGCCCACACAGGAGCTCCCCTTAGGATCAACCAAAGCCTTCGCTACAACTGCATAGAAGTATAACTTCTACTTGTGAGAAATCTAGCTTCCTTTAATCCTTCACAGGTGCGATTCCTGAAAATGCTCACCTGTAAGCTTCTTTGATGCAAAGAAAATGCTTGCTAATCTCTGAAATAATGATATATCATCAAGAACAACCTTGGTTACTTAGCTGCTTTAAGTTAGGGTTGACGATGCAATATGGTCAGCAAAATACTGAAGTCACTCTACAACACTGAAGTGAGGCCTAGGTACTCTCGATTAATTGCTGTTGATTGCTTGTTTTATCTAACAACGTTGTGTTTAGAAGCGTCTGAAGTAAGATAGATGTTACTCCCTAACACCCTAAGCCCACAAAAAATGTAAGAGTTTGGTTTTCTTCATGTTTTTCTCCTCTTGCTGAATTGTATAAGTTAACTAGATGAAGTGGTGCTCTGAGCATTAAAATAAGCTGTTTCACTTCATTCCCTCTACCATGTTAATCAAGTCTCATGATAGGTTAGTGCAGTAGATAAGACCTAGTGAGTCTGTGACATATGGTTTAATTTTTCTGGGGATCTATAGTAACTACCAGATCTCTTATTCAGGGATGATACACTCATTTCCTTCTCTGGCCAACCTCTGGACATATTAACACCTGACACAGCTCCATCCCTCACTGGGAGTTTCCCTCAGCTATTAGGAACTGCTCAATAGGGGCTATAGGTTCTTTTAGGAGGTGGCTTGCTGGTAATAAATGGCTAATGCAAAGAGATAAAGGTCCAGCCCCTTTTTCACAATTTGGGGCAATACTAAGGGTCTATCCCAGCCTCAGAAGGGAATTGGCTAGAGCCTTGGTTGCAACGGAAGTTCAAGTCTTCCCAGTTCTGCCTTTCTCACTTCCATGTAAGTATCATCCAAGAACAACCCCTCGGTAATCCAAGTGTGCTTGGTTTTTGTCTCTGTTTCCAGGAAACCCAGTCTAAGGCAGGTGACAGGACCAGACGATCATTGTTCTGTCACACGGCCACAAGTTACATCTGCAAAAGCTTGGCTAGTTGTCATCCGAAAGCTGGGAGAGATGCAAATTCATCTTTTGTCATGGGCATATGCTTCCGAAGTCAGGCAGAGCGTTCAGCCTATCTCTCAGAGAAGGAGAACAGAAGATAACTTCTGCTTGCACCAAAACATGATACAAAGCACGTTAACAATGAGGGGTATTTGACATTATTATTACCACACCGCATTTGTTTGCCGGCAAAGAAGTGTGGAAAAGTAATCTTAAATTGTTGGTGCAGCAAATGCAAATGCAGATTTCTACACCTACTGAAAGTTTCCAACATAGAAACTGCAGAAAATAAACTGCTATTTTAGCTTTCTATCCATATGTTGGGCAAACTAAGGAAAAAGTTGTGAAGTAGTTAAGTTTAATGTGTAGTGCAGATAAAAGACTAAGAAATCGGGAAGAGGCTAATCTTTGCTAGCATTCCAGGACTCCATCTTTTACTGACATATTTATTGTTTTCGTTATTCTTGTTAGTGCCCTTATGAAGATAGTTCTGCTTTCAAGATGTTTGCTTCCCAGGTGAGCAGGTTAGAAAGCAGCTGTCTCCTCTGGAACATGAATTGCAGGTATGATCAGAACAAGAGGTCACTGATTTGTGGTTTTTGAGGTTAGCCAGGTGAGGTGAGGAGTGAGGACATCCACACTGGTGCACAGATGAATTCCATCTTATCCACAACCTTGTTGGTGTGTCTTTAGTAGACATTTGTTCATGATTCTGACCTCTGTGCCCGGGAACCAGGAAACCAACTCAAAGGCCTGCTGAGCCAAGGAACTAGGTAAGATTCTAGATGTAGCTTCTTACTAGAAGAAGCACAGTTCCAAGAACCTGAGATGTGTTGACTACTTCACAAACGATATCTTATTTGATTCTTAAAACACCTCTTCTGAGATAAGTGTTAAGAGTGTATTTAGAGTTAAGGAATTTGAGATTGTGGAATGTAACTCTTTCGAGGTATTCTGGTAAAAGTGGAACCAGAATTTGAACCCATACCTCCACAGGCTATTTTATTACCCGTACCCAGAGAACGTGAGTTTCTTCCCTTCCTACAGAATTTAGATCATTTTATGAGCAATAAGAGGTCTAGTATTTTTAGGGGAGTAAACCTATCAGTGTGATGATTCAGGACTATTCTCCCCAAAATAGACAGTTGGATGGCTGCTGGGAAGGTTGTGAAGGTTATTATAACTGTTCACATGTAAGGTCAAAAGGCTTGCATTGTGATAATACTGATAATGCAGAAGAGTGGGTGGACATGAGAGATATTTCAGAGTGGTGACTAAATGGGACCTAACTGGTTACACTGTGAGCAGGGCAAAAGAAAGGAAGCTATGCGGGTAACGTTGAGTCAAACAGAAATGGGGAATGCAATGATGGAAACATTAATTTCTCTCTTTTAAAAAATTTTTAATGTTTTTATTTTATTTTTAAGAGAGAGCACGAGCAGGGGAGGGGCAGAGAGAGACACACACACACAGAATCCGAAGCAGGCTCACTGAGGGTGAGATCATAACCTGAGCTGAAGTCAGACACTTAACCGACTGAGCCACCCAGGTGCCCCAATTTCTCTTTATACATTTTGGTGTGGGGATGCTTCATAGACTTCCAGAGAGAAATTAATAATAACCAGTTAGAAATTTAGAGTGATAGTAACAAGTCGATCTCTTAAATATTCTAGACTCTTGCTATTTTGATTAAGAAGGAATTAACTCTAAAGTGTAACAAGCAATTGACAGCATCTGCTTTGATTAAATAAACCACACAGGATATATAAAACCTATTGCTGATCTGCTAAACAGTTAGGCAGTCATCCAGAGACTGAGATGGCATAGATTTGAATGAAATAGCAATGTCACCAGAGGTCTTTGAAGTGTAATATGGAAATATGGAAATCTAGAATCTGGAATACTAGAGACAAATATCCATTTTTCTCTGAGAAAGGATAAGAGCCTTAAACAAATATTTTTTTTGAAGTAAAAAATGAAATGCAACAGTTATGGTTCTTAGCTCAGTTTCCAAAAGCTATGTCCATTGTTTAAAAAAATCAGGCATATTTCTTATCTAAAGCTCTACAATTCTAGATTTCCTCTCCTCCCTCCTAAAAAAATGGAAATCTGGTTATACTGGGCAATATTTATTTTACTTAGTTGCACCTCATGGATGCCATCTTTCCCTACCTTTAACATCTGCCTTTTCCTTTCATTTTATTTTTGCTTTTAAATGTTTATTTATTTATTTTGAGAGAGATAGAAAGAGCATGAGTGAGGGAGGGACAGAGAGAGAGAGAGAGAGAGAGAGAGAATAGCAAGCAGGCCCCACGCTGTTAGCACAGAGCCCAACGTGGGGCTCAATTTCACCAACCATGAGATTATGACCTGAGCTGAAATTGAGTCAGATGCTTAACCGACTGAGCAACCCAAGTGACCATTTTATTATTTTTTAAAATATATTTTTTAATTTTTTTATTTTATATATGGGGAGGAGGTGCATGAGCAGGGGAGAGAGGCAGAGGGAGAGAGAGAGTCCCAAGCAGGCTCCATGTTCAGCATGGAGCCTGACATGGGGCTTGATACTATGATGCTGGGATCATGACCTGAGTCAAAATCAAGAATCAGATGCTCAACCAACTGAGCCACCCAGGTGTCCCCTGCTCCCTTTATTTTGAACCTTACTAATACATGCCTATTTTTTGTAGGTGTTTGAATCTAAGATTCCAGATTTAAAATAAGGCTAAAATATTCTGGTGGATCAAAAGCCTATAAATCTCATTCACATGAAGATATAAAAAATAATTAAAGTCTTGGCTAGTGGAAATACAGTATTTTCTAAATACATTTGAGTAAAGATAGACACAAATGAGTATCTTTGATAACTGAAACAAAATTGTTCCTATAATTTAGGTGATTGAAATATCAAGAAATAAGCAAAGCCTGGCAATTATAGTTACTAGATCACTAGTGTGCAGAAAAAATATGCAATTATTTTAACATTTACTGTTTAAGTTATGAGATGCTATAGTACTTGTCTGGCTTAATGACAATGTATTTGGGTTTAACTACAAGTTACTCCTGGCCAAATAGTTTTAAGGTCATGGCTGTTTGCTTCCAAATGGCCAAAATTGTTCTAATTGTAGTGAGCTGCACCTGGAGTTGCTTTGTGTCTAAGTCTCCCTTGTACAGGCAGCCGGAGGTACACTGAAGCTCAGTGCTTCCAAAGAGTAGAGCTTGTGTAACAGCTGTCTTCTGCTCTGCTACTCAATTCAAAGGATGGCTTCTTTTGCTTTCAAACTTCTTCAGTCTAGTTTACTTTTTTAATGCTTTTCCATGGAGATATGTAGTTCATGTATCACAAAATCCATTTTTAAAGTGTACAATTCAGTGATTTTTATTATATTCTCCAAGTTTTAAAACCATTGCCACTATCTAATTCTAGGATTTTCCATCACTCCAAAAAGACCCTCTGTACCCATGACCAGTCATACCCCATTAAGGCTCCAGCAATCACAAATCTATTTTCTGTCTTTGTGGATTTCCCTATTCTGGACATTTCATATAAATGCAATTATACAATATATGGCTTTTTGCTTTCAAGGTTCACCTATGCTGTAATATGTACCAATATTTCATTTCTTTTTATTGTGAAATACTAGTTTGCTTTATGGATACACCGCGGTTTGTTTTATCCATTCATCTGTGGGTGGACATTTGGCTTGTTTCGACCTTTTTGCTTTTAAGAGCAATTCTGGTAAGAACATATGTGTACACGTTTTTGTGTGGACATACATTTTCAATCTCTTAGGTATACAGCTAGAAATGGAGTTGCTGGGTTATATGGTAACCCTAATATTTAACTAGCTTAAATATTAACTTTGAGAAACTGCCAAACCAAAGTAGCTACACAATTTTACATCTCACAAGCAATGCACAAGGGGTCCCGTTTCTTCACATCCTCACCAACACTTAATGTGCGTCATTTTTATTAAAGCTAGTGCTGCGGGCATGAGGTGGTATCTCACAGTGGTTTCAATTAGCATTTCCCTGATGCCTAATGATGTCAAGCATCTTTCCATATACCTGTTAACCATTTGTATATCTTTGAGGAGATGCTTATTCAGATTCTTTGCCCATTTTTAAGTTGGGTTATTTGTCTTTTTTATTATTGACTTGTAAGTATTCTTTCTATATTCTAGATCGAAGTACTTTATGAGGCCTGTTAATTTATAAATATTACAAATGTCACCCATTCTCTTGTCCTTTCCCTTTCTTGATAGTATCCCTTGAAGCACAAAAGTTTTACATTTTGATGAAATCCACTTAAACTAGTTATTTTTTTCCTTTGGTTACTTGTGTGCTTTTGGTGTTGTTTTAAGAAACCATTGCCTAATCCAATGTCACAAAGATTTATGCCTCCATTTTCATTTAGGTTGTTGATTAATTTGAGCTGGTTTTTGAATACGATGTGAAGTAGGGAATTCAAGTTCATTCTTTCACATACAATAATGTGATTTTTCTCACACTATTTGTTGAAAAGACTACTCTCCACATTGCACGGGCTTGGTATCCTTATTCAAAATCTCCTGACCACAGATGTATAGTTTATTTCTTGCCCCTCAGTGCTATTTCTTGGTCTTTATGTCTACCTTTCTGCCAGTACCATATTTTGCTGTGTGTTTAGAGATTGGTTGAAGGAAGTTTTCAATACTGTGAGTAGTAGGTCACAAATTTCTGTTTATAAAAATCAGATAAAAGAAGAAGATTATGCTGAAAATTGAACAAGAAGATGAAATGCTGAACAAACTCCCTTTGAAGAACCCACATTAAATCCTAGGTTTTCACAGGAAATATAGAAGCAAACATCAAGGGCCATAAGAATCTCTGGATAAAAACCCTTCATTTAACTTCACTACTTTGATGAAAATCTACGCTATTACATGCAGTCAGCCAAATTAAGATGATTGCTCCCAAGTATTAGGATGGTAACATCAATTTATTTGAAATAACAATAGTTGCTTAGTGGGAAATAGATGTCAAACCAGCGAAAGTACTAGAAATAAATGTAGCTAATAAAATCTTTAAAATCTATAGCACTAACAATTCTACTTTAAGTCTGGAAACAATTTGCATATATTTGGTCTGTAAAATGGGTGAGATAATGGGCCTAACAAAATGTCTAACAAATTAGCTTCATGGTTCCAGTGTAAGCTCTGCCTGATTTTAAATTTATGATATTCAAATGAAAAGTGTGTAAGAATTGTACTAAAATTGTAAATGATATTGGAATGATAAAAGAATTTGAAATTTATAGTTTATTTAATTCATGAGACATTAATGTGATTTTTTTTAATGATGAAAAATTTTGCTTGGAAAGTAAGGCTGAAGGAAATGTAAATTAGTTATAAGTGGGAACAATTAATTAATTAATTAGGGAATTTAGTCTATTTAGTTGATAAATATTAATCAAGGACACTATAGAAATTAACTTAAAATTTACTAGATTTTATAAATAGAATACTTTTTGCACAGTATACTCCAGGCTCAAGGAAAATTAAAAATTTAAATTTATAACAAAGTGAGCATTCACTAAGAATCCTAATGGTTATAAATTTTTATTTATGCTAGATCAATAATTTCTAGAGATCATCTGTACAGCATAGTGTCTATCGTTAGCAGTACAATATTGTATACTTCAAAAGTATTAAGAGTATTGTTAAAAGTGTTAAGAGTATAGATATCATGTTAAATATTCTTACCACACACACAAAATGAAACCCAAAACAAAACTAAACAAAGCATAAAGGGACACAAGGAAACTTCTGGAAGGTGTTAGATATGTCTATGACCTTGAGACTAATGATAGTGCCATGGGTGTTTGCATTTGTCCAAATTCATCAAAGTGTACGCATTAAATGTATGGAGTTCTTGGTGTATCAATTATACAAAGCTATTAAAAAACCCTAAATAACAAATAGATTTTTTCTGTATTTGAATATCACACGTGAACATGAAAATAAAGTTGTGAAATTATCCTGTACAACAGCTTTTATTCCACTGAAGCAGATTTAGGATACCACTAACAATATTTATTCCTTAATTTGTATTAGTAGCACAAAAAATATTTATTTCTCTGTATTATATATAATATTAATACAATAAAATATTTTAAATGATCAACATGTTTTTGCTATTTTTAAATGTTTCTATTACAATGTTTTTATATTTTTAGAGGTATAAATATTTCTACTCAATATTATTCTAGTAACTCACTCAACAGGTGTTAGTTGAATACCCGATGGGTGTGTGCGTTGAAGGCAAAGAATAAGGCAGTCATCCACAATATAGTATTGAACTTGATAGAGACGTAATCTGAGAATTTGCTGGCTATCTTTCTCTCTTTTCAGGACACCCCCATTACAGCAATGTTAGAGGAAGTTTGGTGTTTCTTTCAGAGTGACAACAGATTATGACTTTAATGTGCTTCATCTGTTAACATTATTCTGCACCATATCCAGTAGGGGAGGAAGATAGCTGAATATTTAAGGCCCTACCATGTTTTAAGAAATTAAGATGTACCTAGAAGAGCTGAGCCAGGAGTTATTATGAAAGGAATTAGCACCTGGCTTGGCTTGGGCACTGAGCAATGTTGACTCAGCCTTATTGATTGGTATATGTGCCCTTTTGCACTCCCACGCTGTCTTGATCACTGTAACTTCATATCAAGTTCTAAAATTAGGTAGTGTGAGTAGTCCAAATTTGTTCTTTTTCAAAATTGTTTTGGTTCTTTTAGTTCTTTTGCCTTTTCATATAAATTTGAGAATCATTATTTTGGGAATTGTTTGTTAAATGTGATTGGGAGAATCAGCTTGTTGAAAATCTTGATAATGTATTTTGTATAATTTTGTATTAGGAACTAACGTCTTACAGTGTACTCAGATAATTTTTTTTTTTACTTCAAGTAAATGTTGGCAACTTACCAACTTATGGGGTCCTTTATTACCTTACTTATGTTGTAGCTGTTGTGTCTGTATTTACAGACATCATGCACTTCATTAAACAATGAAATACATTTTGTTTTCAATAGCTCTGCCTATTTGAAAGAACATGAGAAAAATAGCCAATTATATTTATCCACAAAGTGATCATTTTGGCTTCCTTCATTCTCAAAGTCTCAAGTTTTCCTATTTTACCAGTTTTCTTCCACCTGAACACTTCCACTAGCATTGCTTTCAAATCAAGTTTACTAGTAACACATTTTCTAAGTTGAATTTCATTTTTAAATGTCTTTATTTTGCCTTTATTCCTGAAATATATCAGCCTTTTTTTTTTAATGTTTTATTTATTTCTTGGAGAGAGAGAGAGACATCGTGAGCAGGGGAGGGTCAGAGAGAGAGGGAGTCACAGACTGAAACAGGCTCCAGGCTCTGAGCTGGCAGTCAGCACAGAGCTCGGCTCGGGGCTCGAACCCACGAACCGCGAGATCATGACCTGAGCGAAAGTCGGACGCTTAACCGACTAAGCCACCCGGGCGCCCCTTTCAGCCTTTAAACAATATGGTTTCATTCTCCTCTGCATTCTTGATTACTGATGGGAATTTTGTATTGTCTTAATCATTATATCTCTATGTAAGGTGTCCGTTTTTTGATCTGTTTTTAAGATTTCTCTTTATATTTGAGTTTTGGTAGTTCAATCAAAATATGTCTGGGTGTGGTTCCTCTGAGTTTATTTTGTTTTAATTTTTTAATGCTTATTTATTTATTTATTTATTTATTTATTTATTTTGAGAGAGAGAGGGAGAGCGAGAGAGCAAGCCGAGGAAAGGCAGAGAGAGAAGGAGAAAGAAATCCCAAGCAGACTACACTCTGTCAGCACAGAGCCCAGTGTGGGATTTGAACTCATGAACTGTGAAATCATGACCTGAGCCAAAACCAAGAGTCAGACAGTCAACTGACTGAGCTACCCAGGTGCCCCAGTTTCTTTGAGCTTAGTCTATTTAAGGTTTGTTAAGTCTCTTGCATCTATACAGTTTATCTTTCACCAAATTTGGGGAGTTTTCAGACATCATTTCATCAAACATTTTTCCATCCAAGTCTTTCTCTCTTTTTCTGGGATTCTAATGCCTGCATGTATGTTTGGTCTTTCGGTATTATCTTATAAGTCTCTGAGTCTCTTTCCATCATTTTCCAAACTTTTTCCCTTTCTTGTTAAATGATTTACATTGATCTAAATTTTAAGGGCACTGATTCTTGTTATCTCTCTTGTGCTATAAATCCCCATCAGTGAATTTTTCAGTTTCTACCACTGTATCTTCTTTCAATTGTAAAATTGCCATTTTGTTATTTTCTATAGTTTCTGTTTCTTGAGAGCTACTATTTTTACATTCATATCAGGAATGCTTTACCCCTGCTTCATGGGACTTGGGTATATTAGCTGCTTCAAAGTCTCCATTGGCTAACTCCACTATCTGGGCTATTTTGGGCCAGATGTCTGTCTATTGATTGCCATTTCGCTTGACAGTTACCCCCTTGGGATATTTTCCTAGTTTGTTCTTTATATGTCAAGTAACTTTTAATTTAAAAAGGTTTAATGTTGGGTATCATGAATATTATGTAATGAAACTCAGACACCTTTGTAATCTTCTGTAAAAGGTTGTTTCTTTTTTCTTTCTTTGGCCAGCAATCAATTCTGTTGGGTTCAGGCTTTAAGTCCCTGTACACCTGTGTCATTGTACTTCACAAAAGCCTTGATAGTGCTGTTCTCACCTACTTCATTTGTGTGCCTTCAGGCTTCTCTGGGACCAGAGCAGTGGTCTGCATCTGCCATGGTTAATCTTATGGGTCAATTTCACTGGGCTAGCATGTGCCCAGGTATTTGGTCAAATATTCTGGGTGTTTCTGTGAGGGAGTTTTTGGATGAGATTAACATTTAATTTGAATACACAGTTGGGTGCCTGAGTGGCTCAGTTGGTTAAGTGCCCAACTTCAGCTTAAGGTCATGATCTCCCTGTTTGTGATTTCCAGCTGTGCACGGTGTCTCTACTGTCAGTACACAGCCCACATTGGATCCTTTGTCTCCCTCTCTCTGCCTCTCACCAGCTTACTCTATTTCTCAAAAATAAACATTTTTAAAAAATGATAAATTGAACACTGAGTAAACCAGATCATCCTTCATGATATGAGTGGGCTTAATCCAATCAATTGAAGACCCAAATAGAAAAAAAGGCAGACCCTCTCCCAAGTAGAAGATTTTTCCTGTCTAAAGACTTTCAAACTGAGGCATCTGCTTTTTGTTTTGTTTTGTTTTGTTTTGTTTGTTTTGCTTGTTTTGCCTTTAGATTTGAACTGAAACATGGTTCTTATAACTCAAACCTGCTGATCTTTGTGAACTTTCGACTGGAATTACATCACTGACTCCTAGGCCTTCAGACTTAGACTGGAACTCAGTCCATCTGTCAAAGTTTTATGAGGCTGAATAGTCACCACTGCCACCAGCAAGTGTACCTTCATGCCTGGGCTTTGCCTCAGGACAGGTCCAGGAGAATGAAAAAAGAAAACAATCACATGAGGATTTCTCTCACCCCCTTATTTCCATGAGGGTTCACTCCTTGTTCTCTGACCAGAAATAAAGGATTATTTCTTGGAGAACCTTCTATGCATTCCAGGTGTGCCATTCTGGAATCCAGGTCTCTCTAGAGACTGGGTCAGGAGATAATGGGAGAAAACAAACAAACAGGTTATTCATCATCCCACCCGCTTCAAGTTTTGATCCCCTGCCCAACCCAAATCTACTTTTCAGAATTCTCAGATTCTGCCTTATGTAATCTTCCCGGAATTTTTAGGTGTAATCAGTGATTGTGCCTTTTCCGTTGTAGGCAGATCTAGAAGTCAGTATTGTTGTATCCTGAGTCTACCAGCTTACTTTCCAGAATCTGTCTCCAAATGCAAAGTCAAAGAACAGTGTACCTGACAAAGCTGTTTTGAGATGATTCCTGGAATTAAGGCGATCTTATGCAGCCCAAAGCTTACTGGGTCTTATTTTGAAGGAATAATCACCAGCATACCCTTAGCAATTATTAGGGATTCATGTGTTTCTGACTCTATTTTTGCCTCTTAGTTGAGATTCTTGCTTCCCTTTGTTCGCCCCTGGTCCCTAATTTCATACCATAGCTGAACTTCACTTTCAGGAGCACCATGCCACCCATAAGCCTCGCCTTCATCCTATCTTGGGATCTCACCCTATTTATGACTCTCAATATTTGCTTGAAATCACCTCATTTTTGAGTCTCAGCTCTTGTTAAGCCTTATCTTATTTTTTTGTCCCATTTGATCCCCTCACTTACCTTGAACATCAGTGCTTATTCTAGGAAGAAAACTTGTTATACATTTTATGTGGTTGCTCAAAGCAAAATTTCTACATTTTTATGCACCTGGACAAAGAAAAATATTTAATTTGAAACTTCCGTTCACAAGCCTGTTAATTTTATCCAGCAATGGTCTGTTATGCTGTTAACATTACTGAATCTGTAGGTGAAATTATCAAACTGAATACTGTAATGGCAGCATTTTGTGGTTAACTTACTTTTCCTTATTTTTCTCCTTCTCCTTCTCCTCCTCCTTCTCCTTGAGTGGTAACAACAGGATTCTGTAATTGTGTTGGCCACAAAATTTTACTTGAATCTTTCGTTTCTTGCAGGTGAAGTGGTTCACGGAGTTGTTGCTTAAAACAGGATATTTATTTAAGACTCTGCCAAGGCACCAAATTGGATTTTCTTCAACAGTGTTTTATGATATATTAGTTTTGTTTGTTTGCAAAAAAAAAAAAAATGTAGTTTTTCCAGTCATTGACTTTTGGTACCTCTCTTAGTTCAGGCAGCTGTAACAAAATACCATAAATGGTTGGCTTGGACAACTAACATTTATTTCTCACAGTTATGGAGGCTGGAAGGCCCAGACCAGAGTATCAGCGTGGTCTGGTGGGGTCAGACCCTGCTTCCTGGTTTGTGGACAGCTGCCTCTACATGTGTCCTCAAGTGGCTAAGAGAGGGAGCTCTAGTGTCTTTCTCTTCTAAGGACACTAACTCCATCATGGCGGCTCCACCCTCTTGAATTATCTAAACATAATTATTTCCCAAAGGCCCAACCTCCAGATGGCCCCATTGGGGGTTAGAGTTTCAACATATAGATTTGAGGGAGGACACAAACATAGTCTTTTACAGACACTAAGTCCTTGGGAGCAACACTCAATGCCTAGGAAACAAAATGGAAGGTGAGGCATAAATGTTGCCAAGAACATACTCAAGTTAACATAATCTATAAACTGAAGTCTCTAATTATTCAGATTAGCTTAATTGTTCATAATGCTGATCAAACATCAAAAGAAAGTTTACTTATGTTAAATTATAAAATTTACATATTTAAATTTTCGTCCTTCTTAGCAAACATTAAGACAACATAGGTTAAAATGTTAATTAGAAGAATATAGCTACCTGATTAGAGAGATGGATTTTCTGAAACAACTTCTTTTATTTTTACATAAAAATTCAAACTCTATAGAGAAAAAGTTCCTGAAAAGGAACATTCAATGTATATTATCCATTATATCTTAAAATTCTAGAAAAAACAGTAGTTTGTCAGATTAAAAAATTAGTTTTTAGTAATAAAAATAATCATATTAATAGTTATAGCAATAATCATATTAAACGTGCAAAGCTGAAAAAAATAAGTAATTGGTGTTTGGGAATGTGTGATATTTAAAAAAATACTTGTAAAAATTTCATGGTAATTCCTATTGGTAAATGTTGTAGAATCACAGTATAATTAAATATAACACTCATAAAGCAAATGATAATTGAAATGTTTTATAGGGACACTTTACTCTTCTGTATATTTTGTATTTTAAGTCATTAAATAACATTAAATTTACCTTGATTTATTTATTTTTCATAACTTCTCCAAAACAATTTTAAAATAAGAAATGAAACAATTACAGATATATTTGCAGTCCCCTTTGATTCCTTCCCAACATCCACTGCCTCCTCTTTCACCAGATGCCCTTGATTTAATTGATTTTGCATTTATCATTCCAAAATTTAAAAATTATGTATATTTCATAATAAACGATTAATTTCTCTTTAAAAATTCTTACAAATGATAAAATGGTGTAATTGGAAATGTCTTATAGTACTTCTAGCTTTCATACTCTTTCATTTTAAGATATCCATATTATATATGTCTCTATGTCCAGTTTATTTATTTTAACTCTACATCATACTCCACGGTGTAAACATATCATATTTCAATTATTCATTCCCCTGCTCAAGCATTGTTAGGTTATTTCCAAACGTTTTTGCCTGCAACAATGCTACAGTAAATATGCTTTCACACGTGTGGGAATATTTTGGGTTATATACTTAGAAATGGCTTCTGTTCTCATCTTGGCAGAATGGATTGTTCTCCCCCATATCTGTGGTTCCTCTACATTTTCCAGCCGTATTTGCCAGTTGGGTTGGCCATATAACTGAGTTCTGGCCAAAGAAAAATGTGTGGAAGTAATATAGGCCACTTCCATGAGAGATCCTTAAAAATGTTGTGTCTTTCTTGCAATCTTTTTATCTCACTGGATACCTAAATGCAGAGTGTTAAGTACAGGACTTTTAAAAGGACTAAAATAGGAGGCAATAAGGTGACGATTCCTGAATTATATGTGGTTTCCACTTTTACACACACACAAATTGACTTTCTACCACATATTTAAAAGTTCGTAACAATAAAAGACAACTCAAAATCAAACTGTATTTTTTTCAAGAGTCACAAATAGTAAGCAAGTCCTTAAATCAACCCATTTCCACCACCATCATCAGAAATAGACAGTGAACCTATAATACAATATTTATATTAAAAGGGTAGCACTTTTTAATGAAATGCATTATAGAAGATTTACATCTGTAGTGATTTTAAAATATGCCCACAAATTCTTTAACACTCCCCCCCCCAGTGACTTACTTCTATTGAATGGAATGTGGCAGAAATGATACTCCATGATATCTAAATCATATAAAAGATGGCTACCGTGCAGCTCTCTCTTGGACTGTTTGCTTTACAAGCTCAAGTAACCAATGGAGGAAGCCAAGTGGGGAGGAACTCACGTCTCCCGCAAATACTCAGCATGCCCATGACAGCCATGTGAGTAAGCCACTTTGGACATGGATTCTCCAGTCGCAGCCAAACCATAGGATGACTACACACCCAGCCAACGTCTGCAACTTCATCATATCCTGCACCGGAAGTGCCCAGGTAATCCGCTTCCTGAATTCCTGGCCCACAGAAACTGTGAAGATAATACATATTTATTGTTTTCTGAAGCCACTAACTTTGGGAATCCTTTATTATATACTGATATATAATTAATACGATTATCTCAGGTATTCCTTGAACTAAAAACACCAAACCTGTTTCAAGGAAGGCTGTGACTAGAAAAGCTCCAATGGTTTGGAAGTGGTAGTGGTAGTGTATGGACCGGTGGACTGCCCTTCCCTGGGGACAGTGGTTAGGAGAACAAGGTCAGGAAACCTGGGACTGAATTCCTGTGATGTCACTTATTACCATGTGACCTTGGACAAAATCAGATACATATAAGTTGTCTAAAGGGGTGCAGTAGGAATTGGAAACATGTCAGGCACACTCAGGCAAAGCTTGACTGACTTGTTCAGTGAAGATTAAATGATTCAGTTAGTTTATTACTCACATACACACTGGCAGGGTGAGCAGCCAAGGGTGCCATCTCCCAGACCCTCATCCCGCACACGCACACCCCAAAATCACACCAAACAAAAGGAGTCAGAGGGTAATGCGACATGAGTCGTGGGAGCGTCTGATGCTGAGGATCTGATGATACACTATGTGAAATTGTACAGTTGCCCACTGCGGCTATGTAGTTTATGGCCTGCAGCAATACCTTGAGGGGTGGGACATAAAGCCTCATGCTCATATCAGAACCTAGAGGTAATAAAATACTGTCCCTTGGCAGCACCCCAGAGAGTTAGGAAGGTAAGTAGGAGGTAACTCCAGGCAGCTCCTCACTCCTCACATGCTCTCATGTTCCCAAAGAAGCACAGGTGCTCTGCCAAGATTCAGATTAGCTATGGGTCAAACCTTGTCTATGTGCCCAATGTGGATATCTACAAGGCCATCAGGGCACCTGGGTGGGGGTGGGGGGCATTCCCATTAGAGACCTTTTGATTCCAGAGCCCACACTCTTTTTTTTACAATGTTTATTTATTGATTTTTGAGAGAGAGAGAGAGAGAGAACAAGTAGGGGAGGAGCAGAGGGAAGGAGACAGAGAATCCCAGGCTGGCTCTGTGCTGTCACAGCAGAGCCTGACACTGGACTCGATCCCATGAACCATGAGATCAAGACTTGAGCTGAAATTAGGATTGATTAAACTGAGCTTAATCAGCTGAGCCACCCAGAAGCTCCCACCCCCATCCCCTGAGCCCACAATCTTAATCATGGCTTCTTAATTTTAATATGTAATATATCTTAAAGAGCAACAAAGATACTTCTTTTTTTTNTGGACTGGATCTCATGAACCATGAGATCAAGACTTCAGCTGAAATTAGGATTGATTAAACTGAGCTTAATCAACTGAGCCACCCAGAAGCTCCCACCCCCATCCCCTGAGCCCACAATCTTAATCATGGCTTCTTAATTTTAATATGTAATATATCTTAAAGAGCAACAAAGATACTTCTTTTTTTTTATTTTTTAATGTTTTATTTATTTCTGAGAGAGAGAGAGAGACAGCGTGAGAAGGGGAGGGTCAGAGAGAGAGGGAGACACAGAATCTGAAGCAGGCTCCAGGCTCTGAGCTGTCAGCACAGAGCCCGACACGGGGCTCGAACCCACGCACCGTGAGATCATGACTTGAGCGGAAGTCGGAAGTCGGACGCTCAACCGACTGAGCCATCCAGGTGCCCTAATAAAGATACTTCTTATGTGATAACATTATACTAAAGATTAAATGAGTTAATATGTGTTAAATACAGTAATGTCTGAGATATAGTTAACATCTAATAAACATGAGATATTTATCATTTTCTTGAGAAGCCAATTGCATTACCCGAGAATATTTTTGGAAATGAAAAAGGACAAAAAAATGTCAGGACTACCTTCTGAGTAAGATATCCAAATGCTTTCAAGATATGAAAATAGATGAAGTCAAATTTTAGATGGTAAATTTCCAGATAGTATTATAGTTCTCTTAAAAGAGAATTAACATTTATGGTAACAGGGAAATAAAAAACTTAGTATATTCAGCTTTTGATCATGCTAGGTAGCCATGGGTCTCATGCAATGCCTTGTATTTATTTTACTGCTTTTCTTTCAAAATATTTTTAATTTTCACTTTGAAATCTACAAGTTATTTTATATCGCCATCAAAAAGTACATTAAAAGTTCACCATTGAAAACTTTGAATTTCAAAAGGAATTATGAACACCCTCTAGGACACCCCATCAGTCAGTTTCCAGCACAGTATTTATTCACAGGCTATTATTCATGTGCATTATATTATGAATGGCTTACTGTGTTTTTCAAGGAGAAACTTTAAATCAACTCACTATGATAAGCTTTTGAATTTGTTTTAAACTTGAAAGGAGATGGTTTCAATGAGCCGTTAGCTTGGGTCGTGAAACCATAATTTTGAAAGCTTAAGCCTGAATGGTACTAATGCTTCTGTGGAGAAGAGTGGGGAAATTATGCCCACGTTATTACAAAGGGGTTCGGATGTTATATATTTCTCCTTGCTGTCATGTTCCCATAAAAATGATGACTGAGGGAAGAAAACAAAACCATTGTTAATTTTTTCTCCTTCATTGTGCTAGTCTTCACACCACATATGTCTGTGTGTATAAATATGTGTATATATATGTACATATATACACACACATGAATATTATATAAGAATGTTATATAAAAACCATTAATTTATCTAATATTATTTATTATTAATAATATCAACTTATTGTGAACAAATGCACTGCCAGTCAAATCCTATATAAATATAGGCATGAGTTGAAAAAGCAGACTAAAAGCCCTAGGGAAAACCAAAGTCCCTTTTACTTAACTTTGTGTTACCTGCTTTTCCTTCATTAAACTGATAAAAATAGGTATGAACCGCACAAAGTTCTAGGTGGTAGTTTTGTATTTAACTATGGATAAAAATAATATTGAAATTTGCTTTACTTAATCAAAAGTATATGTTAATATTAGATTATTTAGCAGTAATGACTTTAAATTTTATTACTGTGTAATGTTATTACTTGAAGAGAAAATGCAGAATTTAACCTTTTCCTTATTAAAATATTTCTAGGCCATAGTTTGGCATATGTGAAGGCTCTTGACATTTTAAATCTGGACACTCCTAAGAGAATCTGGTGAATATTGTCAGGTCATGCAAAAGAAAACTTCGTTCCTTAAGTATGGGATCTGATGGAAAAGCAGTATTGTATTTCTTTGAATATTTTTGAAGTGCTGGGTTTTGATGGAAAATTACACGCTTTCTGCCAATTTTTCTTAGTGTGTAAGTTAATGTGAAGGTGTCAGCTTCCTCTGGGGAACAACGCCTTTAACATCGTTTTGGAATATGGCAGGGCTGTAATAATAATTGGAGCTTATGTGAAAAGTGGAGCCAGGAGGGTTTCAAGCTGAGGATCTTAGGGACTTGTTAAGTTCTTTCCCTTAAGTGCTAAACTGAAGGACAGTAGAGCAATATAAATGAGAGGTCCTTTCTAGCAGATGGGGGGTTGTGATAATATATCTCTCCTCTCTACAGAACAATATGGATTCTATAGTCTTGTTGGATGTTTGCTTTTCAATTAAATTGATGATATTCGTATTACACATTGCTACCACTTGCTGGACACTTGTTTTGTTCGAGGCACCATGCCACGTACTTCATGTTTGTCATTTCCGTAAAGGCTTGTAATTCTGCAAGGCAAGTACTATTGTTTTTCAGATTTCACAGATGGTCTAGACCCAGACAGTCTCATCCCAGAGCTCATTTTCTTGCTGATACATGTATGGATTACCTATGGATATAAATTGCTTTCTTAACTTGTGGTGTTACTACACATTTAGGTGAATTGATTATCTTTAGTTTAATCACTAATTTGTGGAAAGAATCAGGTTCTTTCAACCAACCCAACTGAACCTTCTGCCCCCATAATATTCCTTTTGTGCACAATATCCCACCTCTATTCATAACTTACTATTTTTGATTAATTATTAAAATAAATTATCATGAGCATTTATTTTGTACAGGGAAATATTACAAAGCACACTTAAAATTTCAGTCTTGACATCTTTTCTTTTTAATTTCACTGTCCATACATGAATGGCTTAAATTTGCTATGGAATAGGTCTTTTTAAGAAATTTTTTAATGTTTATTTTTGAGAGAGAGACAGAGCACAAGTGAGGGAGAGGCAGAGAGAGAGGGAGACACAGAAACAGAAGCAGGCTCCAGGCTCTGAGCCGTCAGCACAGACCCTGGCGAGGGACTCAAACCCATGAACTGGGGGCTCATGACCCGAGCTAAAGTTGGGCACTTAACTGACTCAGCCACACAGGCGCCCCTGGTATAGGTCTTTTTAAATAGCCTCCAACAAAATTTTACTATTTTCTCCAAAGGCTCTTGTATATCTTTTATTAGATTTTTACCTCTGCTACTTTTTAAAACTATATAAATTGCATAGTTAGATATTACATTTTATTTTTGTATTTTCATATTTGATACAGCAGGTATGCTAAGCTCCCTCTTTGGTTTTCAACATAGACTATCTTACTGTGTAATTACAGAAACAAACACTCATACTGATTCCTCCAACTCCAATTCAGCCCAACAGGGATTATTCTTAGATTTCATTTGACTTCATTCAACTTCCTTCTCAAATATCTTCTATTTAAAAATAAAAAATTAAGTTAATTTAGTTTTGAGAAAGAGAGAGCATGAGTGCAAAGGGGCAGAGGGAGAGGGAGACACAGAATCTGAAACAGGCTCCAGGCTCGAAGCTGTCAGCACAGAGCCTGATGGAGGACTCAAATTCATGAACCATGAGATCATGACCGGAGCCGAAGTTGGACGCTTAATGGACCAAGCCTCCCAGGTGCCCCTCAAACCAGCTTTTATTATCTACAATATGCTTGTTTGGTCAATTCTAGTATAAAAGTGAAGAAATATCGGAATTGCTAACTCTTGCTCCATTAGAAACACATTTACCAACTAGAATACAGTGTGCACGTTTTAAATCTTTACCCTACCCACGTCTGGTCAAACATTGCTTTTTAAAGTTATTTAGGTCAGCTCCTTTCTTCTTTATAAAACTAAAGAAGTCATGTCACTCATTTGTAATATAGTTAGATTTATTTGCCACAGTGTGTATCTTTATTGATGAACTTTTTAAAATTTGCATAGAGTAAAATCCATTCTTAGGGATGTACGTATGAGTTTTGGAAAATGCACAGAGTTGTGAACCTATTAGGACAGTACTATGTAGAACAGGGCCATCACCTCAAAAATTTCTTCCTGCTGCCCCTTTGTAATCAACCCTTTCCCGGGACACCAACTGTGACTACTGTAATTTCTTTTCCATTTCTGTAGTATTGCCATTTTAAGAAAGCCATATATATGGGAAATTATAATATGTGGCCTTCGGTTCTAGAGTCCTTCTGGCAAAATGAGTTGAAGATTCATCCATGTTAGGGTGTGAACCAATAATTTGTTTCTCTTTATTGTTGAGTAGTATCCCAAAGTATGGATATGCCACAGTTTATTTATTTACTAGGGTTGTTTTTAATTTATCGTGACTATAAATAAAGTTGCTGTGAACATTCCTACACACGTGTTTCTGCAAACATACATTTTTATTTCCTTTGGGTAAAAGCAAGAATGACACTGCTTAGTTTTATAAGTAAATGCATGTTTTGGTTTATAAGAAACAATGAAAATGATTTCCAGGTGGCTGAATTGTTTTATATTCCAGTTATTTTTCTTACTCACCGAAACATAGTATGATGAAGTTTCTTTTCTTCCTTACTCTAATAGTTACGTGGTGGTATCTCATTGTGTATCTAATTTGAATTTCCTTTATTTTCTTGTGTTGCATATCTTATTTATTTATTTACTTACGCTCATTTATAACTTCTTTTGTAAAATTTCTTTTCCAACCTTTTGGTCAATTTTCAATTAGGTTGTATGCATTCCTATTAGCAACTTGTGAGGATTATTTTATGTGATCTGCAAATATTTTGTCCCGCTTGTGGCTCATGTTTTCAGTTTTTAGACAGTAGCTATTTCAGAGTAATGTTTATTTTAATAAAGTCTGATTTATTGATATTTTCATTAGTGGAGCCTGCTTTCAGTAATATGCGTAAAACATTTTGCCAAATGCAAAATCACACAGATTTTATGTTATGTTTTCCTCTGGATCTTTTATAGTTTTACATTTTGCATCTAAATCAAGATCCCATTCTTAGTTCATTTTTAATAAAAGTTCAAGATATAGGCTAAGTTTCATCAATTTTCAAGTAGATGTCCATTTTTTCCCATATCGTTTTTGAAAAGAATATCTCTGTAGAATTGCTTTTCTACCATTACAAAAATCAATTGATAATATTTGTTTGGTCTATTTCTTGCTCTGTATTATTTTACAGTAAACTATGCCATATTTGTATGAGTCAATTTCTTGTTATCTATTATTTTGTAGTAAACGATGTGTTACTCATTTTTTTCATCAATTGTACACTGTCTGGATTATTATATCTTTACAGAAAGTAGCAGATTCAAATAGTATGACTCTTCACAATTTAGTCTTCTTTTTTAGAATTTTTTTGATCTTTCTTATTCAGCTTGTAGCTGTATACAGAAACTTGCTGTTATTTTGACTGGGATTCTGTTACATTTATAAATCCAATTGGGGAGATTGACATCTTAACAGTAATGAGTCTTCCAATCCATGAACTTGGTACCTTTCTGCATCTTTTTAGTTCTTTTTTGATGATCTGTAGTGTTTGGCATGTTGACCTTGGACATCTTGTGTTATGTTTATATCTAAATATAGATATATGTATATATATGTTTATATGTATATATATATATTTTTTGAAGGAANGTGTAGACAGTCATAGGGTCTGCAGTTAGAAATAGTTTTATTTCTTCCTCTGGGATTTCTTATACTTAAAAAAATTCTTTTTGTCTTTGTAAAGTGGCTAGGACTTCCATTGTGATATTAAAAATGAATGATGGGGGCGCCTGGGTGGTTCAGTCAGTTAAGGGTCTGACTTCGGCTCAGGTCATGATCTCATGGTTCATGATTTTTTTNTTTGATGAGTTCCGTATAGATTCTGGATATTAACCCTTAATCTGATATGTCTTTTGCAACTATCTTTTCCCATTCCGTTGGTTGCCTATTAATTTTCTGGGTTGTTTCCTTGGCTGTGCAGAAGCTTTTAATCTTGATGAGGTCCCAATCGTTTATTTTTGCTCTTGATTCCCTTGCTTTTGGGGATGTGTCAAGTAAGAAGTTGCTGCGGTGGAGGTCAAGGAGGTTGTTTCCTGCTTTCTCCTCTAGGGTGTTGATAGTTTCCTGTCTCACGTTCAGGTCCTTTATCCGTTTTGAGTTTATTTTTGTGCATGGTGTGAGAAAATGATCTAGTTTCATTCTTCTGCATGTTGCTGTCCAATTCTCCCAACACCATCTGTTAAAAAGGCTGTCTTTTTCCATTGGATGTTCTTTCCTGCTTTAGCAAAGATTAGTTGGCTGTATACTTTTGGGTCCACTTCTGAGTTCTCAATTCTGTTCCATTGGTCTATGTGTCTTTTTTTGTGCCAATACTATACTGTCATGGTTCATGATTTTAAGCCTCCTTTGGGCTCTATGCTGACAGATCAGAGCTTGGGGCCTGCTCTGGATTCCATCTCCCTGTCTCTCTGCCCCCTCCCCCGCTCAAACTCTGTCTCTCTCTCTCAAAAATAAATAAACATTATCAAAAAACCAAAAAAGAATGAATGGTGAAAACAGGCATCCCTATCTTTATCCTGATGTTAATAAGAGAGCATTCCAGTTTACATGTGTGCTTAACTATATTTGTGTGTGTTCGAAGCTTGATCTTGGTTCGTAATATTTCTAATTGTTAATACTATTATTCAAATATTTATAAGCGCATTATTTGGAGTACATTTAGGAAGTTGACTTATTGTTTTCCAGCTGTGTGAAGCTCAATCGAAATTACCATCTTTTCCAGGTTTTCACATTCTGATATTTAATGTCCTTGTTTTATAAGATGATCAAGGAAAAAGTAATAGGATTAAAAATAAAAGTAGAGTGAAATTTGTAGAAACAAAATGCTTATAGGGATTAAATTTTAAATTGATTTTGTTCTTGGGGAAAACGCTGATGATTTATCTTAATTTTAAGTGACTGATATCTCAGTGTATGATTGGGAAGTAATGGATCTAGGCACATAATTATTAAGCAGTCATTACTATGTGCAGAGGAAGCTTATTACATGGATACAATTATGGTAATGTAAACAGAAAATTTCAAGAATAAAAGTGTTTATGGGCACCTGGGAGGCTCAGTCAGTTGAGTGTCTGACTTCAGCTCAGGTCATGATCTCATGGTTCATGGGTTCAAGTCCTGCACTGGGCTCTGGGCTGACAGTGCAGAGCCTAGATCCTGATTTGGATTCTGTGTGTCTCTCTCTCTCTGCCCCTCCCCCTCAAACTCTGTCTCTGTCTCTCTCTCTCTCAGAAGTAAACAAACATTTAAAAAACATAAAAAACATACAAGTTTTTATGATATTTTACATGATAGATATTGTAGTTGGATAACTTATATTGTGTTTTCCTATATGCCATTTGAATTTTTTTGAGTGTGATGATGTGATTCTCTTTTCATCAAGAGTATTTAAGTAACACCCAACTAGTAATTCAGGTACTCCCACTAAACTTTTCCACCTATGAAATCATCTTCAATAAAATATGGATTGAATTTCTACTCTAGTTTATCTAAAATATTAGAAAGCAAAACATGAATGGTTAACAGCTTATAAAACATTTAAAAGAAAGGCTTAGAAAAATACCCATCATGACAAATCCTTTTCTTTAAAAAACAATGAAAATTGAATTTTCTTTCATTTTAATATTCTATATCTACATTTTTATAAAAAGCTACCTTACTGCACAAACATGTATGATAACTTTGAATTTTCAAATGTTCGAACCATGTAGCTTTTATTATTAAATAGTACTTTGGAACATTTTGATTCAAAATCATGTATTTGAACATACTTGGCAGAATATGTGACTTTAAATAAAAGTGTTTCAGATTCAATTTTCCTTAGATTTTGGTCCTTGTCAAAAACTGACATAAATTTAAGACACTGTTTTACTTCTGTTCTTAAAAAAATATGTGTCATTTAAAAATTTTTTAATGCTTATTTACTTATATTTTGAGAGAGAGAGAGAGACAGACAGAGTGTGAGCTGAGGGAGGGACAGAGAGAGAGGGAGACACAGAATCTTAAGCAGGCTCCAGGCTCCGAGCTGTCAGCACAGAGCCCAATGCAGGGTTTGAATCCACCAACTGTGAGATCATGACCTTAACTGAAGTTGGATGCTTAACTGGCTGAGCCCCACCTAGGCACCCCTGTCATTTTATTTTTCTAAAGGTAAACGTAAGAAAAAAGTTTAGTCTTAGATCAAGCTAGGCAATACATGTAATCGCAATTTCCAGCTCTATGACGGAAAACCAAAACACACTGAAAACAAGGCCTGCCTTTTCCTTCTTAAAGCTTTGGTTTTTATTCCACTACATTAACAATCTATATCTGAATGAAATGCAAGTGACATCTGTTTACCTTGGATGTGCAGTTTTCTAGATTTTCTGTTCTGTTGATCAATTCAACTGTATAATCTAACTTTGGTTTCTTTAATGTGACCTGAAGAGAGAGTTTTCTCTGTCTGTGTGTCAGTTTCTATATAATACCCTCATTTTATAGAGATTTTAAAATGTCAAAATGTTTTGATATATGCAACTTTAAGTTATCTACCTCCATTTACACAAAATTCAACCACTGTAATGCATCTATGTATTATCGCATTTCTGCATGAACCAAGCCTATCTTTCTCTCTCCTCTCTCCTCTCTCTTCCTCTTGCTTTGTCTCTACCCTTTAACAAAATAATTACTTCTATCCTATTCTACACAATTCTTTGATTGTGTGATTATAGGTTACAGCTCTTATTACAATGCATTTTTCTATAATTGAATGAATTTTCTATTTATGCTACAAATTTTTTGGTCAATGTTCTGCATTTTAGAATGCTGCATTGGAAGTGCTTTATCTACATTTAAATGATTAATTGCTTTATAAAGATGATTTTCCAAGATTTGTTTAACATGTTATAACATATTGCTTAAAGCTGTATAGTTAACTCTTTTGCTATTCAATAGGAATTCTTTGCTATTAAACTGTTATTACAGAATTCCATTTGAATATTCTCCTTGATTCAAGTTTACTATTTTTTTTCATTTTTTTTCTTTTTGGTAACATGGTGGTAAGTGTAACAAAATATCCTCACAAATTTTTTGGTATTAAAGCATAATAAATCATCATTACTTGAAACAAAGGATAATAATGAATATAGATGTGATCTTTTCTCCAATGCTTCCTATGTCAACACAGTTCAATATATAACTAAATCAAGATTTGGTTAAATTTCATTGTCATCATTTATTTTATAAAATGCTGTCATCTTACAGTAGTGAAAATTTGCTCATTTCCTTTCTTTGCCTAAAATAGTATGTAGTCTTTGGTGTTTTTAACCCTAAAACAGAAAAATCACTGAGCAGGAAAACATAAGATTTAAGAATATCTTAAATTTTTGTCATTTTAGGAGTTACTGATTGGACCCCTCCACCCCCACAATAAAAAAAAAAAGGGCCAAATAAAAATAATTGTAGCAAAAACCATAACCAACTGAAGATTAACAAACAATAACAAATCAGAGATTGATGTACAATTATTAAAACTGTGTCTTTTTCCCTTTGAAATCACCTAGAAACAGTGGTAATTAAAGTTTGTCAAGGTTAAGACCAGTCACTGGCATTTCTAACAGACTGTTCAAATACTGAATAATGCAGCTTTATTTCCCATAGCCACTGGGAATTTCTTCCACTAGAAATAACAAATGGGCTCTTTTCAGCTAATAAAAACCCAGGACAATAGGGGACGACTATCAATTTCAAGAGGCTGCTAGTGCTACAAACAAGGTATTTCTGCCACATGAACCCCCAGACTGAATGGTATTAGCCATATTCCATTATATATATATATATTTTTTTTTAATTTTTATTTCTAGGAGAGAGAGAGAGAGACAGCGTGAGCAGGGGAGGGTCAGAGAGAGAGGGAGTCACAGACTCTGAAACAGGCTCCAGGCTCTGAGCTGGCAGTCAGCACAGAGCCCGACGCGGGGCTCGAACCCACAAACCACGAGATCATGACCTAAGCGAAAGTCGGACGCTTAACCGACTAAGCCACCCAGGCGCCCCGGTATTAGCCAAATTCCTAAGTTCTTTCTGCACACTCACCCTCTTCCTGGACCTTTACTTGTTTCATCCAGCCAGCTTCCCAAATTCTTGCTTATCATTAAATTCTTAATACAAAAATGTTCTTTTTGCCACTTCTTACAAGGTGTGGTGGTTGAAAGGTCTAGAGCCAAGATACCTGGATTCAAACTTGGTTCAGCCACTTATTTGGGCAGGTTGTCAACTTCCGTGCCTTAGTTTCCTCATCTCTCTGTTAATGATGGTACCTTCTTCATGAGTCCTGCAGGGACTGTTATAAGAGTAATTATGCATGAAGCTCCTGCATGGCACACCAGCATTCATTTTTATTTCTGGTGCTCATTACTTAAATGATTTAAAATCCTATTACTTCTACCATTTAAAAATTTTCCCCCCATACTTTACTATAATTGAAGCCTACCTTTTCCTAGACAGCGTAACTTTTAACCCGTGTTTTGGATAGATTTAGTAAAATTGATCTATATTAAAGAAGTCCAAGTCCTTGCTGCACAGACATAAAACTCTGAGCATGAATCTGTTGAGCTGGGTGAGGACAATCCGGTGAGCCATTATCTCTACCACTCGGTCTGGCTGATGACGGTGGAGAAACACAGAGAGCCCTGCGTGATGGAATGTCTGTGAGTGTTTTCCTCACCACCACTCAGTTCTCCAGAGAGAGATTAACTGTTTGAGTTGTTTCCAGCAAGTAATAGACAACATCCCTCTGGAAAGTCCCTTTTCCCGTTGGGCTCTGTTTCCCATGAACCTTCAGGAATCAGACAGATGTATCTTTATCAGTGGTGTATTTCTCCAGTCCATCCTTTCCTAACCCAGCACAAGGATCAGGGAGAGACGTTACACAATAGTATAAATTATTTTCTTACTTAAAACACGTGTAGACATTTTATAATACACAATAAGTAGACATACTGGTAAACAGATCTATAGATTGGATGACCTTATTTACCAATTTGGGGGAGATGTAGTTTGTATCTTTTTTATATTCAAATTAGTATCTCAAGCTACGATCTGTCCAGGTGAATAGGCAATCCAATATTTTTTATTTTGGGGCCCAGAAGAGTTAAACAAGAATTCTGGATGCTTCTTACATTCCTAGAGGTCTTTGCTTCTCTTGTATTAGCATAGATATTTCAGAACTCAGAGGTACTTTTTCAGTGAGGCTGCAAGCCTACAGTTACTTCTGAAACCTTTGCCGTAGAGCTGACTGAGGGTGTCAGAACCTCCAGAAGTGAAGACCTCAAGGACTCTCTGGTCATTGTTACAGCTGTTCCAGAAGTTTCATCTCTGACAAAAGTAGTTGAGAAGCATATGTGACTGGTACTGTCTCCTGTCCTTCTACCACCATTGTTCTTGACACTGTAGCCAAAGCCCATTGTTATCATGTGTATCTGGGTAGAAATCAGCTATACAATGTGATAGAGTCAGACTTCCACCATCACTGAGGAAATATTTTTACTAAGTAACCAAATATTTAGGTTGTTCCTTAAATTATGCCAACCAGTTCGCCTCCCCCATCAGCCCTTTCATATGTGAGAACATAGGGTCTTTCCTATGTTTTTATTTGAAATGATGCTGGGATGAACAGCCTTCTACATAAATATTTGTATATTTGTGCAATTATATTTTACGATTAAATTTTGGAAGCTTTATCATGGAAGCAAAAATTAAATATATTAAAAAACACTTTGGTACATATTTCTATAAGACTTTTAGACTTGATATACACTTCACCTTTTTGCCGATGTTACGTGAGAGACATACCGCACCAATTTAGCTGTTGCATCTTAGAAGCATCTTGTACTTTCCAAACAAATCATTTGTACCTGCTTCAATTTCCATGCCAATCCACTGAGACTGGCAAAAGGAATCTGATTTTACCCATAATAAAAATGAAGTTCAGAAGGTTTAGCTATCATGATTAAGATCAAATGGATAATAATCGGTTGAGGAACTATTTGAATTTGGATGAGATGGATTATATTTATTGATTGGTCCAGTCTCCCATTTCATATGCACTTGCTGAGAGCACTTATCATGCATCAGGAACCGTGCAGCTGTGCATGGGTCTTTGGCTGGAAGATCATCTCTCTGATACACACACCTTAATTTAAAGAGGAAAGTAGATATTTAAAAAGAAATAAATATTTACTTCTTTATTACTATTGCTATAACGATAGGTACACATTGGAGACCTCCGGTGCACTGAGGGTCTATAACAGGGAGGCCATGGCCTAGGAAGGGCAGGCAGCATGGCGCCAAGAGAATGGAAAGCAGAGGGAGCACCCTGGTGGGCACTGTGACAGGAGCTTAAAGAGCTGACTCCACAGGCATGAGACAAAGCAGGAGAAGTCGAGGCCGGAATATGCAGAGCCCACTGGTCCAGCACTTGCCCAATTTTCTGCGGTGAAGGGCCAATTTCTTAAAAAAATTTCATAGTCTAATATTTACATAAAATAAGATAATAATAAATTATTTAAATGGTGGAATTTAAAATAAAAAGATACATAAAAATAAAAGCCCCACATTTATTTTTTAGTTTCATCACCTATAAAATTATTTCGAAATGCTATGAAAACATCCAGCTAGTTGCTAGAGGGCTTAGTGCTCCTCTCCCAGAGTTGCCCGGGTAGCTGTAGAACCTGGGTGTAGACAAATCTGGCAGCACCACTTTAGGTCACAGCTGTACTTACAGGCAGTAGGAAGCATGTGGTGACATGGGCAGGTGTGTGATTTGAGATGATCATTCTGGCTGAAGCGTGAACAGACTAGAGTTGGGGAAAGAATGGATTTCAGTGGGTGAATGAGGAGGTCAATTCATTATACAGAGAAGGACGATGTTAGGTAAGGCCAATGTGATAGGCAGAATTTCTAAAATGTTCTCCTAAAGATATCCCAGCCTAGTTCCTAGAATCTGTTAATGTGAAGAGAGATTGCACCCTTGATTGCATTATATGGTTACGTATAGTTGACTTTAAAGATAATGAAGTTGTCCAGGTGGGCCTGATCCAATTACATGAGCTCTTACACACAGAGCGCTTTCTCAGCTGGTTGCAGGACAAGAATTCAGAGATGGACAGCAGAAAAGCCGCTGCACCATTGTTGACTTGGAGTTGGAGGGAACCATGTGAGCAGGGAGGTGGATGACCTCTAAAAGCTGACAGCAGTCCCCTGTTGATAGCCAGCGAAGAATTAGAAACTTCATCGCTCTAACTGTAAGCTCAATTCTACCAATTCAACCAACAGGAATGATCTGGGGTGGGGGGCATCCTGAGCCCCAGATGACAACATGGCTCACTGACATCTTGATTTCAGAGTCAGCAGAGAACCTGTCCACACACTGTGGATTTCTGACCCACAAAACTGTCCCCTAATAAATAGGTATTTGTTTAAGCTGCCAGGTTTGTGCTCATTTATTACATAGCTATAGCAGATTAATACATCCAGAATGGTGGCAATGGAGATGTAAAGAAGAAGATCGATGGGTTTTAGCAATATTTAGTGAGTCAAGTGGATAGACAATAGTGATGGATTTCATCTTGGAGATGAGGGAGAGGAAGAGGTGCTGAAGATGATTCCTAAGTGCTTGGCTTGTAAAACTAGGTGAACGATGGTTCCATTTACTGAGCTAGAACATGGTTGAGGAGGATCTAGTTTGGCGGGGGGTGGGGGCGGGGTTTGGACAGGTCACCGTTTCATTTCGGGGCCGTATTTGTTTCGGAGTGACTGTGATCCATCTGAGAAGGGCCGTCAGGCAAGCAGTTGTATGCGTTAACCTGGTACTCAGCAAGAAATACTGGCTTCAATTATAAATGGGTGAGTTATCCGCTTAGAGCTGGTATGTAGAGCCCCGGATGAGGCTAGTATAGAGTTAGTAGGAAACATGTCTAGGACAGAGCATGAGGATTCAAAGGCTCAGGAAAGGAGGGTCTGCGTGCAAAGCTGGAATAGCCTGCGAGGTGGGAGGAAAGCCAGGGGAGAGTTACATCAAGGGATCTGTATTAGTTTCCCACTGCTGCTGTAACAAATTACCATAAACTAGGGGGTTTAAAACAGCATAAATATATTTTCTTACAGTTCTGTCTATCAGAAGTCTGGCCCAGATTGAGATAGAGAATCAAGGTATCTGCAGAGCTGCACTCCTTGGAGGCTCTTGATGGGTCCATTCCCTTACCTTTTCCAGCTCGTGGAGGCTGTCTGCATGCATTGGCTCTCAGCCCCTTCCTCCATCTTCGATGCCAGCAACAGTAAGCCAGATGCTTTTAACAATGCCATCTCCCTGGTCTCTCTTCCCTCTGACATTCCTAAAGGCCCTTCTGATTACATTGGTCCATCCTGGCTAATCCAGGGAAATCTCCCTGCTTGAAGGTCACCCAATGAGCAAACCTAATCCCATGTGGTGTCTTAATTCGCCTTTGCCATGTAACAGAGCATGGTCAAGGATCCAGGGATTAGAATGTGGACATCCTTGGGGGCCATTATTCCTTTTTTAAAAATTTTTTAAATGTTTTTATTTATTTTTGAGAGAGAGAGAAAGAGAAGGAGACAGAGTGTGAGCAAAGGAAGGTCAGAGACAGAGGGGGACACAGAATTAGAAGTAGGCTCCAGGCTCTGGGATGTCAGCACAGAGCCCGAAGCAAGGCTGATGCGAGGCTCAAAATCTGAACTGCAGGATCATGACCTGAGGCACATTTGGACGTTTAAGCCACCCAGGCACCCCAGGGGGCCATTATTCTGTCTACCTGGAGCTTAAGGATGAATCCAAGGGCTGTGCATTATGATGATCTGGGAGAGAGCAGGTTGGGTGAATGCTAGACAGGGAAGTAACAGTTTGGTGGGTGCAGAGTAAAGTGGGAGATGAGGAATAGAGTGCTGATGGAAAACTCAAGGAGTTGGGCTGTGAGTGCATGAAAGGAAATGGAATGTCGCTGTGGTGGTTTGGAATCGAGGAGTTATTTTATGGGCAGTTGTGAATGTGGCTAATAACCAATGTGAAGTACCCCGTAGAGAGAGGCTGTCCATCTCACAGAGAGAAGTAAAACTCATTAGCTAGAGTTTCCTGAAAGAGTAGGAGCTAAGCTGAAGCCTGCATTTGCCCCCAGTATGGACAGAAGAAATGAGGGTGAGCTGGAAATCCAAAAGGTTCACGTTTTGTGTTCTCTTGTGTCACTGTAAATGCCATCCAGCAAAGGATGCGAAGCAAGAACACAGTCAGTAAAAATAAACATGGCCTATAGCAATCGTATTTCCCCGGTGTATGAGACGTTCTGCCTGCTAACTAGAAACTTCCAGCTCACATGGCACATAAGCGAGCTCAGTCCCTGGTGCAGCCATGCTTTATGTCCCATCAAGTTTTATGGTATACTTAATGCTGTTTGGGAAACATAAACCCCTTCCCATTAGTGCTATCATCTTAAAACACTTGGATTTTTGAGTGAGTAACTGAGAAAACAGCAGTTTGTTAGAAGAATGATGTAGCCAAGTGATTTTTAATGAAGTCTCAGAAGATTTTGAGAGACATCTGCAGATGGAAACAATCATGGACGTGCAGTGTCGCATACACCTTTCCGCATCTTGGGCCCAATTCGTCACCGAACTAGGGGTCAAAGCACCCATGAAGACCCAGGGTGTCAGGCCATCAGTGACTGTTCTTTTATATTCAGGAAGTCTAGGCAGCAAGAACCGGATACTAACTTTCCATGCTTTAGGGTAGGTATTCTAAGTGAACCAGTTAGAGAAAATACTGCTTAGCCATGGACCTTAGTCTGGTTTACTAGACGAACTATAAGCCTTCGAGTTAAATTTGAACTACAGATAAACAACAAGTAATTTTTTAGCCTAAGTATGTTCCAGATATTGCACAGAACACACTTCCATTAAACTTTTGTTGTTGTTTATTTGAAACTCACACTCAAATACACTCAAATATGATTGGGTGTCCTTTTTTTTTTTTTTTTTTCTAAATCTGGCAGCCACAACCCTAGCAAACATCCATTGAGCTTTTATTTAAACATATTTTGTAGGAAGACAGATCTGGACTCACGGACTAAACAGTGATATTTGAACTCTTTTCAGACTTGGGAAGTCTGAGCATATTGTTTGGAAATCTAAAACACTGTGTTTCTGAACATTGGGTTCATGCAGACAAGCAACAGTATGTTTGCAATTAAAACAGAATTAGAACAGCTATTCTGGGAATACTCTTAAGGTTTTATTTTGGCCAAGGGTTTCCTTGAGGTCTTCCCTGATAAGATTTCAAGTCTAATTTTTTATGTTGTTGTTTTTGTTGTTCTGATGTAATACATAGCAAGCACTAAAGTGAGATTGATTATATATTTTGTGTGTTCATCAGTCCATCAATGAACTGGCCAAATCAAAGTGGATTTGCCATAATCCTAATCTTTTCAGAATTGGCTACTTTTCCAGTCCTATTTAGAAACCAGCAATGACTCAGGAGAGTTGACACTAAGCAATATGACCAGTTTAGATGCCAATTTCTTAAAATCTCCCTTATGAGTATTATTTAGTCATTCATACACTTAACAATTACTGAATGACTTCACTGAAAGAAGTGAAGATAAAATGGCAAACAAGATAGACAAGAACCTAGACTGGAGAGATCACTACATTATGTCAGAGAGGCACCAATAAGGGGAAAGTATCCATGAAAAAAAAGCAACACAGAGAAATAAAACAGGTTTTGTTTTATTACATAGTAGTGGCACACTATGGTGACCATGGAGATTTGGCCTTCAGGGATGCTGGTCTGAGGGGGTGTCTTTACACTGAGATTCTGAATTTTACATTGTAAATGCCATCAGGAAATTGGTTGGTGAGATTAAAATAAAGAGAAGAGGCCCCATGTGTCTAGAGGAAAGTGGGGAATACATAGAAGAGGAAGTAGAGAAGTCCATGCATGGCTAATCCAGGTAAGGAGTTTGGTTTAATTCCTTCTTTGCTGGGAAGGCTTTGGGGTGCTTTAGGCATGAGAATAACATGTCAGGGCCGAATGTAAGAAAACAAAGTGAAAATCTTGAAGGTTTTGGGTACATCATCGTGGCTTTGTATTAAATACTCTCTGTGTCAAAATAGAATGTTTTTGATATGCTGGTATGGTAAAATACAGAGAATACCAAAACAGCATTAATAGATGTAGCTATAAATCAAAGAAAATAGAAAAACGTGCAAAAAGGTTTACAATAATGACATCAGTTATCATGATAAATGTAAGTGAAATAAACATTCTTATTAAAAATAAAAATGCTCTCATATTAGGCAAGAACAAAGAAACCCAATAAAATGATTACAGATTTGTTGACTCATTAAAAAGCTGTACATAGACGTTGCTATTGAACCTTTTGAAAATCAGTTCCCATTTCTAATTTATTTTTTAAATAAACAAAATTATTATATAGTAAGTCTAACTTTTTAAAAAAATTGTATTTACTTATTTTGAGAGAGAAAGAGTGAGCGCTAGCAAGATAAGGGCAGAGAGTGAGGGAGAGAGAATCCCAAGCAGGCTCCATGCTGTCCGTGTGGAGCCTGATGTGGGATTCGATCCCATGAACAGTAAGATCAAGAGCTGAAATCAGGAGTCGAATGCTGAACTGACAGAGACACCCAGGTGCCCCTGACTTTCTAAATTTTAATATAAAAATACTGATTTTCAGACATTCTGTAATAATTAAAATACTAACTTTGCATGTGAACTAGACTTCTTATGGTGATCGTTTTTGCAATGTAAAGAAATATCAAATCATTATGTTGTACACCTGAAACTAATAGAATGTTATGCGGCAATTACACTTCAATAAAAATAAATAAAATAAAATAAAATAAAATAAAATAAAACAAAAGCACTCATTTTCTCATACTTGAAAAAAATAACTTTTTGTTCCATAGTCATCTGGGGAAACATTTGAATGTTCCACTTTTGAACCGATATCTAATAAGCAACATTTCATTCCTAAAGGAGAAATTTTTTAGATTGGTAATGAGGAAGTGAAAATAGAAATTTGTAGGGGGAAATCTATATATAACCTACATGGTTACATGAAATTGAAATCCTAAAATACTCCCAGGTCTGCCAGGATACCGACAGCTAATTACCGCCGTGAGAAGAACTGACCTAAGTAAGAGTGACTTCAACATCCCTCCACCTGCAAGGTGCTCCAGAGATTCAGGTGAGGTCATTGTGTGTGCATGTACCTGGGGTGGAGGAGGGGGAGCAGGGTGGCAGGGAAGAGTGTGTTAAAACCATAAAGTGGTGATTATTTCAAGTCCTATATTTTCCTGTAGTGAAATGACTGCCTCAGAATTTGTTGCAGGCTGTACTCAGAAAGCAGTTTTTATTTTTATTTTTATTTATTTTTATTTTTTAATGTTTTTACTTATTTCTGAGAGAGACAGCATGAGCAGGGGAGGGTTAGCGAGAGAGGGAGACACAGAATCTGAAGCCGGCTCCAGGCTCTGAGCTGTCAGCACAGAGCCCCATGCAGTACTTGAACTCACGAGCAGTGAGATCATGACCTGAGCTGAAGTCGGACGCTTAACTGACTGAGCTACCCAGGTGCCCCTCAGAAAGCAGTTTTTAATTTAAATGTTTTTAAATGTTTACTTTTGAGAGAGAGAGAGAGAGAGAAAGAGAGAGAGAGAGAGAAGGGGCAGAGAGGGAGACACAGATTCCCAAGCAGGCTCCAGGCTCTGAGCTGTCAGAACACAGCCCTCAGGTGGGGCTCGAACTCACATACCACAAGACCATGACCTGAGCCCAAGTTGGACACGTAACCAACTGAGCCACCCAGGCGCTCCCAGAAAGCATGTTTTAAGCGAGAAAAGGAAGATCCAGGGGGACGGCATGCAGTTTTAGTCAACTGATCTGACAGAACTAAGTGTGGTTTAAATTAATGACATGAGATTACAGAGGAAAATTTTTGTGGGGACATCACACTTCTGCTGTGTCATACTCCTATAGGCCATGCTCCTGCGAACTCCTATGATATGAATTTGGAGTTCCATGTTATCATTAAGGGGAATAAATCTTACGCAGATTAGTTGGAAAGTTTATTATAATGGGCATTCCCCACTTGGCAATTTCTGTTGAAATTGTATAAATTGAGGAGATAAGTGATTGACTGGCAGCCAATCTTGATTTTCAGGTGACAATGACCCTAAAATGGAAAACTGGTCATTTGGTTCTACATCACCTTTCCTTGCCATTACCAATATTTTAACAAGTCCCTAACCTAAAATAAATTTCATTTCAAAATGAGAATTTGTTCCTTTCATGCACATGGATGGCAGTTTATAGTCCTTAAAGCTTCTCAGTGGGAACAGTTTCCAAAATAACTGGAGGGCATACTCTTTCTCAGTATCTGCTAAGTGAAATAAAGAAAATTAGCTGCAAAATTTTGTTGAGTTCTAGGTGATCTGGCAAATCAAGACAAAGCACAAAGGATATGTTCTTGCTGAACAAGAGACAATTTATATTTCATGAACAAAAAGCAGACTGTGGTCAGAAGACAAATGTTTTATAGTTACAATTATTCCGAAAAGGATGCCATAATTACAGTGCAGTGTTCTTTCTCCAGACCACATCCGTGCTCAGGAAAGCAGGTCGTCTATGAGGCTCTGATGACTTTCTTACCAACTGTGAGTCACGTCTTTCATCTGTAATTAAGGCCTTTGATATGCACGACCCTCATTAGCACTGAGATAATGAAACAAATCAGACCAAATATCCTGTTGTTGAGGCTGGAAAAACTTCAACAAATGTTCATCTTCTTTTGCCTCCATTTGTGCATATGAAAAAACAATGTTATTCTAGAAATCCCTCCCCGCATTTAGATTGGGAGGGATTTGACAGAGTCAAGATATTGTTCATTTTTTGAAAGATTGTATATTAAAATAATTGCAGACAGAGATTGATTCCTTTATCTGGATATTGTGTATTTTACACAATAGGATACATTCCTACTATTTTTATGGTGACGTGATTTACTATTTGGTACTGTTGCTGTATTTAATGTTTTCCATTAGATGATAGCTCATGTTAGAAACCTTGCTATTCAAATTAAATGTATTGTATTCATCCACTCACGCTAGGTGCCAGATATTGGGATCAGTGTTTTCCATGTGTGTTTTCTAATCCTTGGAATAGCTCTGCAAGGTGAGTTTTATTATTCCCATTTTATATATGAGGAAATTACGCTAAGAAAAAATAAGTGGTTCCCTAAAGAGAAACAAACAATGTGGCACAGCTTACCTTCAAATGAGGAAGTATGGCAGGGAGAAGGATGGGATGAGCAGAGAGAGGAATGTCTCTTAGAACAGTGATCTGTGAGCCCCAGTTTTGATAAGACAGCTATGGAAAAAAAAACATCAGAGGAAACATAGCAAAAGAGGCAAGTGAAATATCAGACCAGAAGTCCTTTAAAGAACGTAAGCAATGTAACTGACATTTAACTTTTATTTATTATTGAGAGACAGAGAGAGACAGAGCATGAGCAGGGGAGGGGCAGGCAGGGGGAGACACAGAATCGGAAGTAGACTCCAGGCTCTCGGAGAGGTCAGCACAGAGCCCCACGCGGGGCTGGAACTCACAAACCGAGAGATCATGACCTCAGCCGAAGTCAGACACTTAACCAACTGAAACACTCAGCCGCCCCAGCAATGTAACTTACATTTAAAGAATGTAAAGTGTCAGGTATCTTTACTGTGCTTGTCCCCTCTGCCCCCCACCACCCAAAACCACACCCTCAGTCCTACCTGCCGTAGAAACTGCTGTTTATTTTGGTTCAGACCATAGCCTTTGTTATTATAGATGTCACTCTTTTTTAACCCCTTAAATCACACAATCCTGGGACATCTGGGTGGCTTAGTCTGTTAAGCATCTGTCTCTTGATTTCGGCTCAGGTCATGATCTCATGGTCGTGAGATTGAGCTTTGGATTCTGTCTCTCTTGCTCTCTCTCTGCCCCTCCCTGCTGTTCTCTCTCTCTCTTTCTCTCAAAAATAAGTAAATAAACTTTTTTTAAAAAAAAGTCAGACAATCGCAGTGGGCCCACAGAGTGGCCCTTATCTTAATTTCATTTTTGGGTTCCTATTTCGCATATAGGCTGTACCTACATTCACTATGCTGCCTAAAACATGCTAACCCACTACTGCATGATATGCAGAGGGTTTAAGAGTCTCGAGGTAAATATTAGGAGTATAATATATGGACTTCGGCACATGGAACATATGACATCTATTTTATTTATTTGGAAGTTTCTGAAAACTGCTTCCTGGTATTTCAACCGTGTTATGAACAAGCAAGGCTGCGAGACACCTGAGTTTCACAGACCCAGTGCCACGGAGTGTGGTGCTGAGGAGAGGCCAGGATGATGGCTTCAGTGGTCACGTGGGGCTGGTTTCCACAGAGGCAAAAGCTTAAACCCATAGACGCAGATTAGCTTTAATGCTGGTTTGTTGTGTATCAAATGAGCTTGGTATCTTTGTGCAGGGCCCTGTGGGTAACAGTTTATCATAGGGTTTTCCATTACTATGTTACTGGTCTATTTCTTTCAATTACATGTAGGTTTCTTGAGGTCAGTAATGATGCCCTATTCATCTCTGTAACCCCAGAAAGCAGCAGGCGTCCTAGAACTCAGGGAGATGCCAATTAAGCAAGGGACAAGATACCTCTGTAATAGATGATACAGTGTAAACTTTTGGGAAACTCAAAATAATGTAACTTTCATATAAAATAGACCACACACATATTCTGTAAGCAGTTTAGCTATTTCAGCCTTAGGCTATTTAAGTCAGTCATTGTCAAATAAACCCTTTAAGAGACTATCACAGAACTCATTGTCGTACAGCAATAACAATGTCTATCTCTTTAGGGCATCTGGATGTCCTCTAGGATTTGAGTTAGGTTGGTCTCAGCTCTGAGCTGTGAGTTGTATTAGCTAGGGCAGCTTCGTTAGTCTGTCATCTTACTTAGATCAGAAGCTACCTGTGGCATGTTCTTCTCATGGCAAAAGGTAGGAGTGCAAGGGAGCAACTAACCACACAAACCCATTTCAAAGTTTTTGCCCACGTCATGTCTACAAACAACCTATACGCCAAAGGTTGGGGGATATACTTTGGTCACAATGAAACTATCATATGCTTACTGGTAATCATTCTGTTAGAAAGAAGTCAGTCATTGGAACCCATAGTTTAATCTATTTCAGACACTTTCACTGGTATGTAAACAAAGGGACAAAATATTGTATAGCTCCAGGAAGTATGTTTTGTGGCTGTTTTCTAGGATTTGATTTTGCATTTTATTCTATGTGATGGAGTCTTTTGGAGCTGTGTCCCTCATAGGTATGATTATCTAGTGGAATAGAGCTAGAGAGCCAAGTATTGTGGTTTTAATTCATTTTAAATTACTAGAAGTGTGGGATGACTGGATGGCTCAGTTGGTTAAGCATGTGACTCTTGATTTTGGCTCAGATCATGATCTGATAGTCATGAGATCAAGCCCCATGCCAGGGTCTGTGCTGGGCATGGAGTCTGCTTAAGATTCTCTCTCTGCCTCTCTCTGTCCTTCCCCTGCTCGCACACATGTGTGTGTGCACACACACTCTCCCAAAATAAATTACTAAAAATGTACACCAACAAAGTGGGTTTGTAAAAATAATCAAATTAAATTTTTATTTAGAAATATTCTCTGTTGTATGGCAGTTTAAATAATTTTGACTATTTCACCCACCCCTCCACTTAGCCAAGGTAATAGATAACTTCATTTATTTACATGATTTGGTATATGTAAAATACTGAGCATAGTATGGCACATAATAGATTTCTGCTACAACAGAATGATAATAAAAGCTTAAATGATTATGAAAAGGACAGAAAGCAGAGAAACTATTGGTATGTGAGGATTGGTACGGAGCCAAGAAGCATGCAGATCTGAGGGGGGTTAGTCTGTGAGGCCAGTCTAACCAGTATGACTTTACTGGTTATTTGGTAAACAAGGTAATAAGCAAGAAAGAAGGTGCATTCAATGATGTCATTGATAGTATAACCACATTGAGTATCTTAAAGAAGTAACACTTTCTTCTAGCTCTGCACAGCAGGTGAAAAGGTAGTGTCAAAAGTAGAAAGTGCAATACGAGCAAGACAAAATGAAAATACTAGGCAAAGCTACATAGAATTGTCACTTTTTTAGTCCCAGAGTGGTCAACACTGGCAACTTCAAATGGTTCAACCAATAAAGTCGATTAAAATCAAGACTCTAGGTGTTTCTGAATGGTCAGAAACATTTCCCCTCCATCAGGATTTTAAAAGTAAACATTTGAGAAATTATCAAGAGAAGATAAATGAAAACCAGCTGCGGTATTAGAGGAGATCCATCCATTAGAAACTGACTTAAGGGGAAACATCTGGTTTACCCATTAGTTATCTCCAGCAGTTCAGAAGATGAACAGTACAGTGAGGGTAAATGTAGGAAGAAAAAATTAAAAACTGGTTGAGAGTACACCCACAAACACTAATGTCTAAAATACGGTAGCAGTTACTTGATGAAGAGGAATTGGTTAAAGAGGTTTTAGCCTTTCTATATATTGTAATAAGCTATTGGTTATACCATACACAGTCCACATGAAATATTGTTCTGCTTTATCTCAATTAGCGATGCCTTCCTGTGCAGAGATCAAAGTTAAGGAATCTCTTGCAAATGTCGTTAAAGCAGAAACGTCTGCTTCCAGATGCATTCAGCCAAATATCTGATCGTACTACTACGTATTTAAAGGTGGTGTTTTCCTGGGTCTGCCAGACTGGGTTATATAAACGCTGTTTATACAACTAGTCTCTTTGCAGGAATTGATTTTGATGAGCATGATCAGATAAGTCAGTTTTATAAAAGGAATGAATCTATTCTTTTACTGATAGCTGTCACCTCTCTGTTTTTCCAAAAACTCTCTTACTGATCACTACTATTTCCATTTAAGTGGGCTCACATAAACACTGGAGTTTTAATGGATCAGCCAACTGTGTTCAGGTCTGTGAAAGAAACTATGTAGCATCAGCTAAAAACACTCCAAACAGATTTGCATTCCTCCCTTAAAAGTGCTAAATAAAATGAAGGCTAGATACAAGTGCATCTTCTTTCTCTTCCAGATTAAATGGTAACTGAAAAACTGCAGTACATCTTAAATGCGTGAGCCCCAGAAGGAAGACGACCTCGCTGGAGGGAAGATTTAAGTGCAGAATACAGAAGAGAATGTTCTGTTGGCCATATGCTCTGTGGGTGTGCCCCTGGCAAAGTACAGTGTTGGAAAGAAGCTGAACTTGAATGTGACACACGTTTTGTTTTCCTTGTACTTTGGGGAAAGCACTAAGTGAGAGTGATTATAAAATTGTATCCTAGAACAGAGAATATTTGTTACTGAAGACAGAATAGAAATTATCTTTGTCCTTTTATATATTTCTCTTCTTATAACCATTTTTCAATAACTGATGCATCCGCATGAATTTCCCCTCTACCACCAATCTCACCTCTTATGAAACCGGAAATACTCTTCATAACTGACATTGAGAAAAAATATTTGTGGCTGGCATCCTGCTTAGTTCCTCTTGTGCATCATGCCACTGACTCATGAGTACAGTGTTAGGAGTTCAGTACTGGTAACTTACTGACAAGGAAGCAAAGGCTTAGAGAAGTTGTGTGACTTTCTAAGGTTCACGTGACTGAGTGGAAGAACTCAGTTTTGAATCTTGGTCTAAATCCAGACTGTAACCCCAAACCACTTGACTTTCTCCAGTAGAATTTCAAATCTACAGTCAATGAGTCAATGATTTGTGGAGTTCTATGGCCACATACTAATTAGGATGATATAAAGCTAATAACGTCAGATTCTATGTTGTCAGTCTGCATAGCGATTTGTTTTTGAAAGTTTATTTATTTATTTTGGGGGGGGAGAGAGAATGAGAAGGGGAGGGGCAGAGAGAGAGAGAGAGAGAGAGAGATTGGGGGAGAGGGAGAGACAATCCCAATTAGGCTCACTGCCCCCAGCATGTAGCCCAATGTGGGGCTCAAACCCACTAACCAAGCCGTGAGATCATGACCTGAGCTAAAATAAGAGTCGAACGCTTAACTGACTGACTTGCTCAGGTGCCCATACTTTTCAGAGAATTAAATGCTGCTAGAAAAAATGTAAACTTGAGGTATCTGTCCTTCATGAACAGCTTGAGTGGAAATTATATATCATCACTTCTTGGTGTGTGTTTATGTACATTTGGTTTTTCTTCACTGCTAATGTTATATGTTATATCATTGTCGTATAAAAGATGATTTGTAGAAAAACAAAATTATTTATAAGTGTTTAATAATTTACAAGACTCTAATTTTCAAATTACTTAGGGAGGTTATTATTATTGTCATTATGACCTTGATATCTTGCATTCGATTTATAAATAAGCTTGCCCATATCTACTCTTGGATATTTTTGACACCTTAATTTCAGGCATTATTACAATACTAGTTTTGGGGGATCACAAGCCATGTTGTGGATATAAGGAAAGGAAGAGATACTTCATTTTTAAATTTATGCTTAGATTTTTCTGTGTGGTAGAAATATAATTTTGAACAATAAGATATATGAACTTAATTCATAATGCTTTTGTGTTTCAGCTTTCACATTTGTAAAATGAGAATACAACAGCTTCAATTGATCTAGCTATTGTGAGGATGAGATGAGATCACATCTACACACATAAGTGAGCATATCTTATCAGCAAAGATTTTATTTATGTATTTATTTTTAAATTCCATTATAATTTATAATTGACATACAGTGTTAGATTAGTTTCAAGTGTACAATATAGTGATTTGGCAATTCTATACTCAGTGCTCATCAAAATAAGTGTTCTTTTAACTCTCTTCACCTATTTTACCCATCCCCCCTCCCATCTCCCCCTTAGTAGCCATCAGTTTGTTCTCTGTAGTTAAGTGTCTGTTTTTGGTTTGTCTCTACTTTCATTTGTTTTGTTTATTAAACGTATATATGAGTGAAATCATATGATATTTGTCTTTCTCTGAATGACTTATTTCACTTAGCATTATACCGTCTAAATCCATCTGTGTTGTTGCAAATGACCACATTTTATTCTTCTTTATGGCTGAATAATATTCCATTATACACATATATGGCACATCTTCTTTATCCATTCTTCAATCAAAAGACACTTGGGTTGCTTCCATAATCAGCTATTGTAAATAATGCTGCAATAAACACAGGGGCATAAATATCTTTTCAATTAGTATTTTCATAACCTTTGGCTGAATTCCCAGTTGTGGAATTACTGGATCATATGGTAATTTTATTTTTACTTTTTTGAGGAAACTCCATATTGTTTCCCACACTGACTGCATCAATTTGCAATCCCACTGATGGTACTTGAGGTTTTCCATTTCTCCACATCCTCACCAACACTTGTTTCTTGTGTTTTTTATTTTAGCAATTCTGACAGGTATTAGGTGATACTGTGGTTTTGATTTGCATTTCCCTGATGATTAGTGATGGCGAGCATCTTTTCGTGTGTCTGTTGGCCATCTGAATGTCTTCTTTGGAGAAATGTCTGTTCTTTTTTTTTGCCCAGTTTTTAATTGGTTTCTCTCTCTCTCTCTCTCTCTCTTTCCTTCCTTCTTTCCTTCCTTCCTCTCTTTCTTTCTTCTTTCTCTCTCTTTCTTTCTTTCTTTCTTTCTTTCTTTCTTTCTTTCTTTCTTTCTTTCTTTCTTTCTTTTATGTTGCGTTGTATAAGTTCTTTCTGTATTTTGGATATTAATCTCTTATCAGATATGTCATTTGCAAATATCTTCTTCCATTCAGCAGGCTACTTTTTCTTGTAAGGCCCTAAGCTTTAATTCTTTTAGAAACATATTACTATGTTACTTTGATTGGTGTAAAAATTAGGAAACAACCCAAATAAAGCAAAAGTCTCCTTGGATAATATCTGTTTGCCTGGCGTAGGGCTTATCAACTAGGCATAAAAAGCTTAGCTGAATATAATTCCTACACTATTTGTACAGATTTGTAAGCCTGATACAGGTATACATCAAAGTTAAAATAAAATATGAAAACTTTAACAGTTAGTTATATACTTAATACTCAACAAATTTTACGTGTAATCTTAATATGTACATAATTGTTTTAAATGTGGTGTTTAATAAGACACGCTGCTCCATCCATGTTCATTCCAGGAGATGAACTGCAGTAATAAATCATTGGCGGTCATAATCTGTAGCTTACAGGATCCTTGAAGAGAACTGAACGGCAGGAGCTGATACTTATTCTAAAAATCAGACATTATTAAACTCCGCAAGTTACTAGCATAAAATGAAAACTATAGCAAAAGGGATGAATTTTATTATAAAATTCTTAGGTGGTAGTATGGGAAGGCTGATTTTTCTGGTTTTGTGCAGTTTCCATTCAGACTAGAAAATCTTCTGTTTATAACTGGCACTGGCCCATTTCTATATTCAACATGGAGAGAATTTCAGATTGGGGCTGTTAATGTTTTTATTTTACAAAATGAAAATAGCCTTCTCTGTTTTTTTAGCCTTCTCATTTTATTATGAAAAAGAAATTATGCTCATTTTAAAATGTAATTCAAATAGTACAGAAAAAATATTATGAAGAACGCAAAACTCAAAGCAATATCTACCACTCAGTATTCAACATTTTGGTGAATATTCATTTAGGCATTTCTTCAGGTATTTATATTTCTATAAAACCTATAATGTATATAATTGTAAAATTTAGAAGTAGGATCATGTGTGGCNGCATCATGCCATGTCACTAAATATTTATTTACATATAGTTTTTCTGAGATCTTTGGTAAAGTTTTTATTGAAACAGCACATGGGGGGATAAATATACAACTCACAGGTGTGCAGCGAGAGGTGTTTCTAGATAGTGTCCCGTGGTGTTTCATTTAAACGTGGGACATTGTTTTATGGAAAATTGAAGAGACTCTAGATAGCATTTTTCCTTTTTCTTTTTTTCTTTCTCTTCCTTCCTTCGTTCCTTCCTTCCTTTCTCCCTTCCTTCCTTCTTTCCTCCCTCCCTTCCTTCCTTCTTTCCTCCCTCCCTTCCTTCCTTCTTTCCTCCCTCCCTTCCTTCCTTCTTTCCTCCCTCCCTTCCTTCCTTCTTTCCTCCCTCCCTTCCTTCCTTCTTTCCTCCCTCCCTTCCTTCCTTCTTTCCTCCCTCCCTTCCTTCCTTCTTTCCTCCCTCCCTTCCTTCCTTCTTTCCTCCCTCCCTTCCTTCCTTCTTTCCTCCCTCCCTTCCTTCCTTCTTTCCTCCCTCCCTTCCTTCCTTCTTTCCTCCCTCCCTTCCTTCCTTCTTTCCTTCCTTCCTCCCTCCCTCCCTCTCTCTCTCTCTCTTTCTTTCTTTCTTTTCTTTCTTTCTTTCTCTCTTTCTTTCTCTCTCTCTTTTTTCTTTTTTTCCAGAAAGTTTCACTCTATTCTCTGGCAGACAGCTTGAGTATCAGGCCACCACAATACAGTGAAGAAGAATCTGCCTTGAGCTGGGACACAGTTTTTTGGAAGGCTCAGTGTACACCTAGTTCATCCTGCTTCCTAGGAGCGAAGGTGTCTATGGGACATAGCTCAGACCTAGGATGTTCACGAGGGACACGTTTTGGGAGGTACTAACTTGAATTCTTGTCCTTAGACCATGCCACTTTAATATCTGTTTGTATGTCTAGCAGAGTGTTGCTTATATTCCCAATATCTCCTCCTGCTCAATTTAAGAATAAAGCAAATGCCACAGTGCTGAAAAGCATAGTGTTGTACTCCCTTTTCTGCATCTCCCTTAGGACTTGACCCTTCAATCTCACCACATAGGGAAACCCAAATGCCACTTTGTATCCTCCTTATCTCTTTGGGATTTGCACAAGCCCCTCTCTCTTTTCCACCCTACTGTCATGGCCTCCTATCGTATTGTGATTCTCAGTTTCTTTCCACACACCAAGGACCTTCAAAACAGTGATGGGAAAAGCACTTGTAGAATATCATTTCCTTCTGATCTTTTTTCTCCTGGATTTTAGTTGCTTCATCAGGCCTCCAGGGGCTTCAAGTAGATATTATTTGTGTTTGACTTTGTTTTCCGATTGTTTTCGGCAAAAGGATTTCTCAGCCACAATATTCTCCACCGTGGCTGAGTAGAGAAGTACAAAATTATCTTTAATGCCTGAATAATAGCACATCGCATGAATTATGATAGGTGCAAAGTGATATACCTTTTTCTTATTGTTTGGATTTCTATTCAGTTGAAATCGCTTTTTATAGGTATAGTGACTCTTTTCTGTATTTTATTTTGTTGATATCCTTTGCCTATTTATCTATTGGTAATTTGCTTTCTTTTTTAGTATTTAAGAGCTACTTTCAAATTAAAGATATTAACCTTCTAAGTTTTATACACATTAACATCATTTTCCTAGCTTATTTTTTTCCAGTTGTGGCATTGTTTGATGTATAATGATTCAAAATTGTATATGACCTTCATTTTTCTTCACTAAAGTTATGATATTCATCTATATTTTATGAGTAGTATTATTCAATATTTTATATTCAAGGATTTGATACACTTAGAATTATTTTTTATAAATTAATATAGTAATACATAATTCATTTTTCCCCTTTATTTTATAGAAATTGCTGGTCAGTCATTTCAGAGCCAAATAAATCATTCTTTTGTATTTATTTTTATTAGCAATATTTTCTTATATTAATATATATTAAATTTCCATATAAATTTTTAAAGTTTATTATTTATTTTTGCGAGAGACAGAGATGGGGGAGAGGCAGAAAGAAAGCCTTAGGGAAAGCGTAAGCAGAATCTGGAGTGTCAGCACAGAGCTCGATGTGTGGCTCAATCTCATGAACCATGAGATCATGACCTGAGCTGAAACCAAGAGTCAGATGCTTAACTGACTAAGTCACCCAGATGCCCTAAATTTCCACATTATTTTAAATGGATTTTAAGACTTTCTATATGATTTTATTTATCTCTACAATCTTGTTTTATGTGTCTTTTAAATATATTTTGGGAACACCTGGATGGCTCATTTGGCTAAGTGTTGGACTTCTGCTCAGGTCATGATCTCATGGTTCATGAGTTTGAGCCCCGCACTGGACTCTGTGCTAACAGTGTGGATCCTGATTGGGATTCTCTCTCTCCCACTCTCTCTGCCCCCCCCCCGACTCGTAATTTCTCTCTTTCTCTCAAAAATAAATAAATCAACTTAAAAAATATGTATTTTGATACCTGAAAAGGTGTGTCTTTTTCCTTATTCTTACTCTCAGAATATTCTTGGACATACTTACATGTTTACCCTCCCAAATCAGTCTCATTGACTTTTCTTCTTTTCTTTATTTTTTAATGTTTATTTATTTTTGAGAGAGAGCACTCATGCAGGGGAGGAGCAGAGAAAGAGGGGGACAGAGGATCCAAATTGGGCTCTATGCTGACAGAATCAAGCCTGTGTGGGGCTTGAACTCACAAACCGTAAGATCATGACCTGAGCAGAGGTTGAATGCTTAACCGACTAAGCCACCCAGATGCCCTTATTCTTTTCTAAAGAAAGAAATTCTTTAGGAATATTATTGGAATTGTATTGCATTCAAATATTTATTCTTCCTATTCGGTGGGAATTACTGCTTGGGGGAAAAGTACATCAATCAGTTATTTTGCACCTTAATTCATTATCCCTCTGAATTAAAAAAAAAATCCACTTCATGACTTTTTTAGTGTGAGGTCACTATGAATTATGAATCCATTTTCTGAAACCACACTGAAATCATCAACTCTCTAAGCATAGTTGAAACAGATCAGACGAATTTTATTTTTATCTCATAGAATGTTGAGTATCAAGGAACTGTAAATAATATTGTTAATTATAATAAGAATAAAAACACAGTAACAATGACAAGAATCATTATGCAGTATGTTTACACCGCAAAAAGTGTAGTGAGATTGCTTGATCCCACTGCAAATGGAACCTTACCCCAACTGCACAATTAATGCCAAGCTGGCATGGGGGAGATTTACTCTTCTGTGTCTGAATTAACTCACCTTTAAAATAAAGTTATGATTGGGGTGTTTAGGTGGCTCAGTTAGTTAAGCATCTGACTTCAGATCTTGGGGTTTGAGGGATCAAGCCCCGCCCATGGCTCTGTGCCGACAACTCAGAGCCTGGACCCTCCTTTGGATGTGTCTCCCTCTCTCTCTACCCCTTGCCCACTTATGCTCTGTCTCTGTCTCAAAAATAAACATTAAAACATTTTAAATAGTTATTATCATTATTAAATGAAATGATACTGGTTGGCATTCATTGTTCTTATTATTAATAATATTACTGCTGTTATTAGTTATTAAGCATCTGTCAGTTACTTGTCACTATACCAGAGGTACCAAATAATTCATCTTCAATCTTCACACGTTTATGTAGCTATCTTAGAAAAAAAATTAGATACCCTTCCCTTGTATTTATCATGGGAGACATAGGTAAATGTCCATTTGCAGGATAGAAACAGACAAGGGAGCAAATTCATCTGGAAGTCAATATATGCAAATAAAATTTGGGATAATTATAAAACTCCATTGATATTATCAAGACTTTCTGCCTTTCTCTCTCCATGTTGATGGAAACCCAATCACTATTTTTTAGCTCCACATCGTCTCTGCTACCAATCCCTCTGCCATCATCACAGTTAGATACCGAGGATAATTGGGAAGTGAGAGAATTAAGTCTTCAAGTGGGGGAATAAGCGGCAGGAACAGATGGAACATTTTAGAAACAAAGATTGTAATTTTATGGCCTCTCCAAAGCCACATAAACTAAAGGAGGTTAAGGAAAAAGGAAAATTATTCCCCCATAGCTTATTTTTCTGAGTTGGTTATAACTGTATAAGGACAAATCAGAAACTCTTTTATATCTTCTTTCATTCAAATCTGTACATTACATAAGCAAACTCAATTTTATTTGTAGTTTCATAACTTAGAGATATGTTAGCCTTTTTTTGAAGTTTTTAAGTGAAGCTTTGGGTAAACTCCAAAGAAAGAATGGAACTTGGACATAGAGGTTAAAACAATGGAATGATCTGCACAGATATAGGAATATTGGTGTGATCATCATGAACATAGGGCAAGTCTTCATATTTAATGTTTTAAGAAGCTTGATTTTGGGGCGCCTGGGTGGCTCAGTCGGTTAAGCATCCGACTTTGGCTCAGGTCATCATCTCAACGGTTCCTGAGTTCAAGCCCTGCATCGGGATCTGTGCTGACAGCTCAGACCTGGAACCTGCTTTAGATTCTCTCTCTACCTCTCTCTCTGCCCCTCCCCTGACTGTGCTCTCTCTCTTTCTCTCTCTCTCTCAAAAATAAACATTTAAAAAATTAAAAAAAACAAAAACTTGATTTTGTTAGGTGTCCAGAATAATTTAGATCCTCCAATCAATGTCACAGTAGATTAATACAGAAACCACAAAATCAATTTGTATATTAACATACAGCAATCAATGGGACCAAACACTGTAGTCTATTGGTCAATATAAACTCTCTAGAGTCTACCAGTTACATCTGGTATAAGATGTTATTTGGCATTTAAAAGGTTGCTAAGTGAACGTGGCATGTTAATCAATTGTACCATCCAGCTGTCATCCCTCCTACACACTTTCACTAAGATGATATGTCTACCTAACACCCATGGTATTGAGGTCTTCTTGCAGATTATCCATTGCCTTGGAATATGCTGCTACCAGAATACTCTGGGGGTCCTTCTTTGAACTCTCCAAGCTGATAATCATCCTTTCTCTAAATCCATCTTTCTTCAGATGGAGCAAAACAAAAGGGATAAAATGTTGTTGTTACCATTTGTATTCCAGTCTTTCTTCTACATCAATAAAATTAGAATAGGAATATTTATCTAGCTCCTTGGGGATTCACTTACTGATTATTAGTTAAATGTGAGTCACTTTACTTTTAGTTGACCTCATTCCTTTTATCCCGTTGTCCTCAGTTTTATCACAGATGGTTACATAATTCAAGTTTAGGATATATCTTGCTGTTATCCTATAGTGTTGTACATTGGATTTAATAAGGATATAATGGATTTCAGGCCATGGATTTAATCAGATATATAATGAGTAAAGTCACTAAATAACTCTTGGGGATATCTGTGGGATCTCCCTACAGCTGTTCACTTTTTCACATTTCTTTCTCTTAACTCTTACCCTCTCATTTCCTTTTTCTCTCATTGTTTCTTCCTCCTTTTACTCATTTAATTTCCCCTTTTCCCCCCTTTCTTTCTTTCCCTTCCCTTTTTTGTCCTTCGCCTACACAATGTCAACAAGTGATATTTATAAAAATAGCTGTTGGATAGAGAAAAGTATTTCTACTAATAACCAGCCACAGGTGATTAAATATAGAACCTTTTCCCCCTTCAAATACCTGCTAGGATGGAGACAAAAGAAACTTCATCAAAATTTTGTTCAAAAGTAGAAAATAATTACAGTTTTGAATCATTAGGGACTAGATAAAATCGTAAGTTTAGGATCATGACTATCTTAAGACACTTATCTCATCTGATTTCATTTTGGGTCTTAAAGTCACCCAGATGTTTGATAAATATTATCTAGGTCTCATAAAGGATCTACTGGTTTCAGATGAAACACACTCCCACAGCTGAGCTTTTTAGCTGTTCTTAACACATTCTCCCAATGATGTGATCTCTTTTTAAGTCACAGATTTAATAGATGTCTTGGAAACAGTGTGAACTGCTATTGATTGAATTTTGATGCTCAATTTGTGATGGGTGAAAGTTTCTATAAATGAGTTATTTTGAGAATGTTTCCTTCTGAGATGCATGTTTCTGCAGATGAAATTTGGGTCTCATTACCTAACACTTTACTGTAGCCCTGTCTCTTATTACTACAGATATGCTCTCTGCCTTTTTCAATATGGCTTTTCAAAGACAAATAATTTCGTAATGAACATGGCCAGGAAGACTTGCCACGAGGTTGCAGGTTTCATGAGGATGGAGTTATGTATTTGTGCACAGATGGCCTTAAACACTGCTCCTTCTACATCTTAGTTCTGCAAGCAATGTTTGTTGGATAAAATAAATACACAAGAGCTTATCATCTCAGAATTCCTAAGCTGAAGTTTCCACAGTCACCCAAGAATCCACAAATCCCTGATTTTATGCAAACTTTGGTCTGTAATACTTGTTTGCATGTTTTTATAGTCTTTTTGAGTCAGACTCAGGGAAAAAAACAAAACAAAACACATGATCCAAAAATTGTAGGGTTGCTTGTAACCCCTATCCATGTTCTTAATTGGATTTTTTGATAGACTTTATTTTTCAAAACCCTTTTAGATTTACAGAAAAAATAAGCAGAAGGTACAGAGATTTCTCAGATCCCCTCAGCCTCCACATATACACTGTCTCTCCAACTATAGGACTTTTTAATGTATTTATTTTCATTTTTTTAATGTTTCTTTATTTTTCAGAAAGATACAGAGATAGAGAGAAAGAGAGCAGGAGAGGGGCAGAAAGAGACGGGGACACAGAATCTAAAGCAGGCTCCAGGCTCTGAGCTGTCAGCACAGAGCCCAATGGGGATGGGGCTCAAACTCATGAGCCTTGATATCATGACCTGAGCCAAAGTTGGACGCTTAACTGACTGAGTCACCCAGGTGCCCCAAGAATTTTTTTTAAAAAGTCACACCCAATGATGCTTACTTTTTTTTTTTTTTGCTTAATTTAACTGTATTAGCATGTTAAGAGTCAGTCCATTCTGAATCATTTTTACTTTTATCTCCAATGTATTTTCTCTAGAACAGAGGTTCTCAAAAATTGAGGTGCATAAAAACCATCAAGATGTCAGAATAAAGAACAGATACTGATTCATGCAGTTTGGGAGCTCAGGATCCTTCTTTCCTCACAAGTTCTCAGGGAATGGAGTTCACTCAAAGCGTGTCCCTAGTCAGGGATCTGCACTGGCACAACTGGGACACTGGGTAGAAATGTCCATTCCAGTCCCCGCCCAGATTTTCTGAGTCAAAGTCTGCATTTCAATCAGATGCTGCGCAATTTATGTGCACATGAAAGTGTGAAAACCACTGATCTGGAGCTGTGCTTCTCAATCCTGGCTGTACAATGGAATGACTCAGGAAACTTTAAAAATGGTGCCCAGGCCTCGCTCAGACAATGAAGTTAGAATCTTTTTGGGGGGGGGAGTGGGTGGAGGAATCTGAAAATTAGTGGTTTTATTTAAGCACCCTACATGATTCATTTTCTACCAAGTGCTCAGTACAATGAATGCCCAACAACACCTGGCACCAACAAGATTCAAATTCCAAAGAAAGGACTGAAAAAAGAGGAAATGCTAAGTTTCACAAAAATTGGGCATCTGATGGCATCAGACTTCCATACAGCCGCAACATGAGCAAAAAGATGAAGAAGCAGGGTCTTCACAAGGGAAGAAATTATTTCTAACTTAGACTTTTTACTAATCTAAATGATCACTTCAAGTGTGAAGGAAGAGTAAAGGTATTCAAATGTATCTACCTTTCTCAGAAGCTACTAGAAAGATGCTCATCCCGAGGGACAAATTAAGGCAGAGGAAGATATGAAAGTCTAAAACAGGCAGGATGACATGTGGTAGGAGTGAGAGCAAACAAACCATCACGGGGTCCTGGACAGTTGTCTCCAAAAAGACAATGAACGTATAGTTACAGTTAGTTATAGGATTTAACCACAATAAAAAAGGTTGAGGGGCACCCGGGTGGCTCAGTCGGTTGAGTGTCCGACTTCTGCTGAGGTCATGATCTCACCAGTTTATGGGTTTGACCCCCACATTGGGCTCTGTGCTGACAACTTAGAGCCTGAAGCCTGTTTCTAATTCTGTACCTCCCTCTCTCTCTGCCCCTCCTCTACTTGCACTTTGTCTCTGTCTCTCAAAAAAAAAACCCAAAAACCCATATTTTAAAAAAATTTAAAAGAGGTTTTGAGCTTGAGCTACTATATTGTGAGTAAGAGCCCATCATCTATCTATCTATCTACTTATCTATCTTTCATCTATTCATATACTCACATACACACATATACAAGTGCAAGAAGCCTATATATATGTCTGTATATGTAGGTATATATAAGCACACATATACGAAATATATGTATATATAAAGCTAAGTAATTTAAAAGGAAACTGTTGCCACCAAATTTTTAATACATGTTAATTTATAATTAGCATGGTTTTTAATAATGCCTGCATGGTATAATAATAGCAACAGTGAATATTGATGTAACAAATAATGTATCATATTAAAGATGAGAAGGGAATATGTAAGTGATTCAAGAGGGGAATCATGGTTAGAACAAATAGATAATGTCTAGATCAAAAACTCAGGAGACAGGGTAGTAGCAGGTTTTTTGGACACCTGGAGGTAATAGATGAGACTTCTAACAGTGGAGGGTTTGCCTCCAAGGTCAGGAATCAGGATTTGGGAATGATTAGGAAAGAGCTTTACTTCTTTCATTGTTTCTTATTGTCTTAAAAATGTATGTATATCTCAAGAAATTAACCTCAAAAAATTAACCTCGAGAAAAATTAAAAATCAGATTTCAAAAGAAGATGAGGCCATTAATCATAACAACTCACGGGATTTATTGAACATTTACTACAATGTTGCATCAAGTGTGGTGTGGAATATGGAGAAGGGTAAGCATAGACCCTGCCCAAAGTCACTCCACGTGTGACCACCATAGTGCTCCTATATAATATTTATTGCTACTCTGATCCTATGGTAGTTGTATTGCTGTTGCATTTATAATGTATTGTATTAACTTAGACACCTCTGATTCCTAACTGAGGAGGATCTCTTTGAAGAAAGGTTCTCTATATCTTATTTAGTTCCTCTTTTTTTATGCTTCACCTATAGTAAGTTTATAAATTCAAAGCATAGTCTTAAAAAAAAAGCCCAACTATGTATCAGAGTCAAACTGACAACCTTTTTTGAAAATATAAAAGCCTTGCCTCGACTTTCTGAGAATCTGATTTAAAGTGATTCACTAAATGTGTATTGTTTCAAAAGGGCGACATGTGATTCAGAGGTGCGACCAATCCGGAAGTGGAGTATATGCATGCTTTAGCAGAATGCTGTGTGCAAAGCTAAGAGATTCTGAGGAGAGCGAGAGTTGTTTGGGACAGGGGAATATGGACGAAGGAGTCAGTGTTGGAAGCACCAGTCTCAGACTGCCCTGTGAATGCATCTTTGTGTTGTGGCTCTGGCTGTTGTTGTCAGTGTCTGTTGTTATTTAAAGTAGAAATACTTAGAGGTAGGTTCACCCTGAGGCCCCACATCATAGCTCCATTTGTTAAGGGTTACATAACAGAGAATTTTCTCATCGTGCTTTTTATCCAGATGGATCGCAGCAGGTTTCTCCCAGGTCTCAAAATTATTTCTATGCTTTTCCTTATAGCTTGAGAAGTTTTAATCCTGCAAATACCAGAAAGAATATGGCTGGTATTCAAAACTTAATGGGTGCCGGTCCCCACTCTGCCTATTTCTTGCTAATGTTATAACCTCAAGCGCAAGCCTTTAACCACCCTGAGCCTGTGTCTTCACATATTAAATGAAATGATGATTACAGACTATTTGTTTTGTAGGATTCTTATGAGTATGTAATGAAGCCGTGGATGGAAACGCTTCATATCAGCTGTAAATTACTACATATCTAAGGGAATTTTGTGACTACAACTATTATTCAGTATTGTTTATCCACGTTGCCATCGCTCAATCATTTATTCTTCAAACTTGATTGTCCAGATTTGGTCTGTTGGGAGAAGGACTGCTTGGTGATTCACATGAAAATAAAAAGCTGGAAATATTATTCATGAGAATAAACATGAATGTGGATGATAAAAGTCAAAGTTGAGAAGGCAGATTAATAATTCATCCCACTGAATTTAAATATTTTATAATTGCCTTGGTCACTAATGCTGTAAAAAAGAAAGAAAGAAAATGGTTGTTCATGAAAAATATAACTGCATTTTGATACGTTTTAACAGAGTTCAAAGAAATAATTTGTGGGGTAAGAATCCACTATACAGGAGACACATAACACCTAGACATAATGTTCTAGGATATTAGAAAACTGGAAAAATGTAATCTGGTGGTTAGAGTGAAGATTATCTAGCAGGTTCCTTTTATAATGATCTTTTCCTAATCTCTGTATGCATTTCAAATGAAATCTAAAGATTCTGTTTATTGTTATGAATGATGTAAAGCTTCTTAAACATGTCACAAAGAATAGTTCCTTTCTGCATAACCTAATAGACACATTTCAAGGAAGATAATTTAAAGTCAAATGGCAGCCTACATTTAAACTTCCAATTTCAAAACAAGTCAATTAAAAATATGAATTTCAGACTCTCATATGAAAAAACCCAGGAAACTCAAATTGTGAATCTTTGAGCTCAAAAGATAGAAACCAGCTGGAGCTAGATATGATGACCTAGTTTTCAATGGTCATTTTTCATAACAATCATAAAAATGGTATTTTTTTCTCACAGCATACTTTAGACAAGTCATTTTTTTAAGGAATAATTTAGTTTTGAGATGCAAGAGAAACACTTCTCCACAGCGTATGTATTTCACCCAGGAGGCCTTGAGGATAATATCATCCTTTTTTTTTTTTATGTTTTATTTATTTCTAGGAGAGAGAGAGAGAGACAGCGTGAGCAGGGGAGGGTCAGAGAGAGAGGGAGTCACAGACTCTGAAACAGGCTCCAGGCTCTGAGCTGGCAGTCAGCACAGAGCCCGACGCGGGGCCCGAACCCACAAACCGCGAGATCATGACCTAAGCGAAAGTCGGACGCTTAACCAACTAAGCCACCCAGGCGCCCCGGTATCACCCTATTTTTAAAGCAGAAGTTGAACTGTGCTATTTTGATACCACCTATTGATAGGTACTATACTTCTCTCTCTCCTGGAAAGCATCTCTGGCTGCAGGGAAAAGCAAAATATAATTTTATTGTTCTTCAAAATTGCTATCTATATTTCTTTCATAAACATCAAAAATAAATTACACTTATAGAGGCATGTGGGAAGTATGAGAAAAAGAAAACGCTTTACTCCTGGTCATAGATGTCATCGTCCAATGTGAAAGTCACTTATATATTCTGGACTTCTTAAAAAGGATGCCTCTTTACACCAGTTCAGACCACAGAGACCTGTGCCAGGACTGGCCTGCACAGAAAGGCATTTCTTGGATCACATGAAATACTCTTCTAATTGCTAGATAAAATACAAGATAACCGGTTAAATTGGAAATCTTTATTTGCAAGCATAATTTGTTCTGGAAACATGCTTGCAATCCAACGCACTCATATATCAAACTGAATTTCAAGAACCTTTGGCTCCGTTGTGATCATGTGACATTCGGCCTCAGCTACTGCTCATATGGCAAGACATTGCTTGTTTATCAAGTTAAAACTGTTAGAAATGTTTGCTAGTCTTGCAGAAAATTCCAAAACTTGTTACTTGCAATCCAAGGTTTTACTGTAATTTTTTTTTGGTATCAGTATGGCCTGATTCTTTTTTTTTTTTTTTAACATACAGGGTTTTATTAGTTTCTGGTGGACAATACATAGTGATTTAACAATTCCTTACAAAACCTAGTGCTTATCACGACAGGTGCACTCCTTAATCCCCCTCACCTATTTAACCCATTCCCCCTTCCCTCCCTTCCTAGTAACCATCAGTACTTTTCTCTGTAATTACGAGTCTGTTTCTTGATCTCTCTCTATATATTTTTTCCCTTTGCTAATTTGTTTTGTTTCTTAAATTCCCCATATTAGTGAAATTGTATGTTACTTGTCTTTCTATGACTTTTTTTCACTTAGCATTACACTCTCTAGATCCACCCACATCGTTGTGAATGGTAAGATTTCATTCTTTTTTTATAGCTGAGTAATATTCATACATCCCACATCTTCTTTATCCATTCATCAATGGCTGAGCATTTGGGTTATTTCCATAATTTGACTATTGTAAACAACACTGTTATAAACATAGGGGTGCATGTATCCCTTTGAATTACTATTCTTGTATTCTTTGGGTAAATGCCCTGCAGTATGACTACTAAGATCATAGGGTAATTCTATTTTTAACTTTTTGAGGAAACCCCATACTGTTTTCCACAATGGCTGCACTAGTTTGAATTCCCAACAACAGTGCATGAGTGTTCCTTTTTCTCAACATCCTCACCAACACTTGTTTTTGCTTGTGTTGTTGATTTTTACCATTCTGATGGGTGTGAGCTGTTATCTCATTGTGGTTTTGATTGGCATTTCCCTGATGGTAAGTGATAATAAACATCTTGTCATGTGTCAGTTGGCCGTCTGTGTGGCTTCTTCAGAGAAATATCTGTTCATGTCTTCTGCCCATTTTTAAATTAGATTATTTGTTTTGGGAGGATTTAGTTGTACAAGTTCTTTGTATATTTTTGGTACTAACCCTTTATTGAATATACCATTTGAAAATATCTCCTCCCATTTTGTAGGCTGACTTTTAGTTTTGTTGATTGTTTCCTTTACTGTGCAGAAGTTTTTTTATTTTAATGTAGTCTCAATAGTTTATTTTTGTCTTGTATCCCTTGTCTTAGGAGACCCATCTAGAAAGAAGTTGCTATGGCCAATGTCAAAGAAGCTACTGCCTCTATTCTCTTCAAGATTTTTTTTATGGTTTCAGGTCTCACATTTAGGTCTTTAATCCATTTTGAGTTATTTTTGTGTATGATGTAAGAAAGTGGTCCAGTTTCTTTCTTTTGCATGTGACTGTCCAGTTTGCCAACACCATTTGATGAAGGAAATTTTTCCCACTGGATATTCTTTCCTGCTGTGTTGAAGAGTAATTGATCATATAGTTGTGGACTTACTTCTGAATTTTCTATTCTGTTCTATTCATCTATGTGTCTATTTTTTGTGCCAGTACCATATTGTTTTGATTACCACAGCTTGACTTTGAAATTATGATGCCTCCACCTTTGCTTTTCTTTGTCAAGATTACATTGGTTATTTGGGGTCTTTTGTGGTTTCATACAAATTTTAGGTTTGTTCTAGTTCCGTGAAAAAGGCTATTGATATTTTGACTGGATTGCATTAAATGTATAGATCGCTTTGAGTAGTATAGACATTTTAAAATATTTATTCTTCCTATCCATGAGCATCCAATGTCTTTTCACTTTTATGTGCCATCTTCAATTTCTTTCACTAATGCTTTTTAGTTTTCAAAGTACAGGTCACTCACTTCTTTGGTAAATAAATAGATTTATTCCCAGGTTATCTTATTATTTTTGGCATGATTTTAAATGTGACTGTATTCATAATTTCTCTTTCTGCTGCTTCATTATTGGTGTATGGAAATGCAAGAGATTTCTGTAATTGAATTTTTTAAAGTTTATTTATTTATTTTGAGAGAGGAGAGAGAACAAGCATGAGGAGCAGAGAGAGAGAGAGAGGGAGAGAGAGAGAGAGATTGAGAATCCCAAGCAGGCTCCACAATGTCAGCACAGAGCCCAACATGGGGCTTGAACTCACAAACTGTTAGTTCATGACCTGAGCTGAAATCAAGAGACAGATGCTTAACTGACTGAGCCACACAGGTGCCCCATCTGTACCTCAATTTTGTATCCTACAACTTTACTGAATTCATCTATCAGTCTAGCAGTTTTCTGATGGAGTCTTTCAGGTTTTCTATATATAGTATCATGTTAGATACAAATAGTGAATGACTTACTTCTTTCTTACCAATTTGGATGACTTTTATTGTCTGATTACCATCCAGTACTACACTGAATAAAAGTGGTAAGAATGGACATCCTTGTTCTGTTCCTGAACTTAGAGGAAATGTTCTCAGTTTTTCCGCATTGAGGATGATGTCCACTGTGGGTTTTTCATATACAGCCTTATTATGTTGAAGCATGCTGCCTCTGAACCTATTTTGTTGAGGCTTTTTATCATGAGTAGATGGATGTTGTACTTTCTCAAATGCTTTTTCTGTGTCTATCGAAATGGTCATATGATTCTTATCTTTTCTCTTATTGATGTGATGTATCACACTGAATGATTTGTGAATATTGAACCAACCTTGTAAACCATGATTAAATCTCACTTGATTGTGGAATAAATTTTTTAATGTATTGTTGGGATTGTTTTTTGCATCTATGTTCTTCAGGGATATTGGAGTACTGCCTAATTTTTTTAATGTTTTATTTATTTCTGAGAGAGAGAGAGAGAAAGAGAGAGAGAAAGAGAGAGAGCATGAAGAAGGGAGGGGAGAGAGGCAGGGAGATACAGAATCTGAAATAGGCTCCAGGCTCTGAGCTAGCTGTCAGCACAGAGCCTGATGCAAAGCTCGAACCAACGAACCGTGAGATTATCACCTGAGCCGAAGTCGGACGCTTAACTGACTGAGCCACCCAGGAGCCCCAAGGAGTACTGCCTAATTCTTAAAAAATATTTGGTTTTGGTTTGAAATTCCAGTTTAACTGGTTGTCTTCTATTTTATTTCCTAAATCTAATAACATTTGGTTTGGTATTGTTTTAGTTGATAGTAACCTTTAGGGTATCAAACATTTTCTGTGGACCATGTCACAGAGCCAAGTTTCTATTAATATCTTTCTTTGTGCTATATTTACCCTCATGAGGTGATCTCAATTCCAACCAATGTCAATGGAAATGTAACGAGGTAGCCAGAATTCTAGTAGGGTTTATATTCCAAGGAAATGATGAGTGGGCTTCAGGACTGATTTCCACAATAGTGAAGGTCTGGCAAATCTGGCATGGTTGTGAGATCTCCTTTCCCAGAAAAAGTGGGTGGAACCATCATGTGAGAGTGTAGGCAACTCATGTGGACAGAGAGAGCACTAGCAGGTGCATTCACGGGAAACCCTGGGCATAGGGATGTCCAAGGAGAAGTTTTAGGAAACTCGTGCATGTTGTGATATGCTTGGTGAAAACTGCTGCCATCTTATCAATAGATCATCATACTTTCAAGGCTTCTGGGTAAGACTGCTTTCTTTCCCTTTCTTTTTATTTTCCTTTCCAACTAAATGCATGCTTTATTTAAAAAGTGAGCTCAATTCTTCAAAACAAAATAAGGAAGCTAAAATAATTCCAAGAAGTTCCATGTCATCATTGTGTTTCTATCCTTCTGTAAATCTTTTCATTTGTAAAATGCTTATTTTGTTGGTTTGTTATATAATACTTATTATAAGGTTTTTGAAATTTCATTTATTTTCAAGTTAGCTAGCATGCAGTGTGCTCCTGGCTTTGGGAGTAGATTCTAGTGGTTCNTTAACTGACTGAGCCACCCAGGAGCCCCAAGGAGTACTGCCTAATTCTTAAAAAATATTTGGTTTTGGTTTGAAATTCCAGTTTAACTGGTTGTCTTCTATTTTATTTCCTAAATCTAATAACATTTGGTTTGGTATTGTTTTAGTTGATAGTAACCTTTAGGGTATCAAACATTTTCTGTGGACCATGTCACAGAGCCAAGTTTCTATTAATATCTTTCTTTGTGCTATATTTACCCTCATGAGGTGATCTCAATTCCAACCAATGTCAATGGAAATGTAACGAGGTAGCCAGATTTCTAGTAGGGTTTATATTCCAAGGAAATGATGAGTGGGCTTCAGGACTGATTTCCACAATAGTGAAGGTCTGGCAAATCTGGCATGGTTGTGAGATCTCCTTTCCCAGAAAAAGTGGGTGGAACCATCATGTGAGAGTGTAGGCAACTCATGTGGACAGAGAGAGCACTAGCAGGTGCATTCACGGGAAACCCTGGGCATAGGGATGTCCAAGGAGAAGTTTTAGGAAACTCATGCATGTTGTGATATGCTTGGTGAAAACTGCTGCCATCTTATCAATAGATCATCATACTTTCAAGGCTTCTGGGTAAGACTGCTTTCTTTCCCTTTCTTTTTATTTTCCTTTCCAACTAAATGCATACTTTATTTAAAAAGTGAGCTCAATTCTTCAAAACAAAATAAGGAAACTAAAATAATTCCAAGAAGTTCCATGTCATCATTGCGTTTCTATCCTTCTGTAAATCTTTTCATTTGTAAAATGCTTATTTTGTTGGTTTGTTATATAATACTTATTATAAGGTTTTTGAAATTTCATTTATTTTCAAGTTAGCTAGCATGCAGTGTGCTCCTGGCTTTGGGAGTAGATTCTAGTGGTTTGTCATCTACATACCCTGTGCTCATCCCAGCAAGTGCCCTTCTCAATGTCCATCACCCGTTTCCCCCCCCATCAACCCTCAGTTTGTTCTCTGTATTTAAGAGTCTCTTATTGTTNCTTTCAAGGCTCTGGGTAAGACTGCTTTCTTTCCCTTTCTTTTTATTTTCCTTTCCAACTAAATGCATGCTTTATTTAAAAAGTGAGCTCAATTCTTCAAAACAAAATAAGGAAGCTAAAATAATTCCAAGAAGTTCCATGTCATCATTGTGTTTCTATCCTTCTGTAAATCTTTTCATTTGTAAAATGCTTATTTTGTTGGTTTGTTATATAATACTTATTATAAGGTTTTTGAAATTTCATTTATTTTCAAGTTAGCTAGCATGCAGTGTGCTCCTGGCTTTGGGAGTAGATTCTAGTGGTTTGTCATCTACATACCCTGTGCTCATCCCAGCAAGTGCCCTTCTCAATGTCCATCACCCGTTTCCCCCCCCATCAACCCTCAGTTTGTTCTCTGTATTTAAGAGTCTCTTATTGTTTGTTTCCCTCTCTGTTTGTAACTATTTTTCCCTTCTCTTCCCCCATGTCTTCTCTTAAGTTTCTGCAGTGCTATCAACAGTAGCCAGATTATGGAAAGAGCCCAAGTGTCCATCAACTGATGAATAGATAAAGATTATATATAATGGAATTCTACTCGGCAATGAAAAAGAATGAAATCTTCCCATCTTCCCTTTCTTTTACCTATTTTATGTTTATTTTTATTATTGCAGTATAGTTGCCATACAATGTTGTTTCAGTTTCAGGTGTACAACATATTGATTCAATAATCCTATACATTATGCAATGCTCAGCATAAGTGTGGTCACTGTCCATCACCAGACAATGTCACACTATTGGCTATATTCCCTGTGTTGTACTTTTAATCTCCATGACTCATTTATTTCTAACTGGAAGTCTTTACCTCTTAATCCCCATTCATCTATTTCACCTATATCTCCATCACCCTCACCTGTCAACACCAGTTTGTTTCCGTATTTATGTGTCTGTTTCTGTTTTTTTTCTTTAAGTTTATTTATTTTTGAGAGACATAGAGACAAAGAATGAGCAGGGGAAGGGCAGAGAGAGAAGGAGACACAGAATCTGAAGCAGGCTCCAGGCTCTGAGCTGTCAGCACAGAGCCCGATGCAGGGCTCAAACTCACAAACTGCGAGATCATGACCTGAGCCGAAGTCGGCCGCTTAACCAACTGAGCCACCAGGTGCCCCGGTTGTTGTTTTTTAATGTGACACCAAGTATAGCCAGATAATGAGGAAGAAGGCCACTTTGGGAATGAGCAGAAGAATGCCCCACCTAGGACAGTTTTTCTGTTGACAGAATGATGGCAAAGACGAAGATGAATCAGACGTGAGCTTGCTGTGCTCTTGAATGATTACCACAAAGCTGAGGCTATTCTACAATCACACTTGCTGTGAGCATACACAGCTTGTTGTGAAAGATTCCAAGCAGATGGTTTGATTTAAGCAGCATCATGTGACGTCGCTAAATTAATATGAAAGGCTCTTGTTAAAATAAGCAAATTTAAATTTAAATTGTTCGTTAACTCAGCATCTAGAGCTTTTAATTTCTCAAGAAATTAGAATCCTTTCATTAGGTGGAAAGGCAACTGGTGGCAGACACGTCCAGACTCATTCAAGGCTTTTGGTCTATTCTAGTAGATCAGCTCTGAAATGGGTCGTGGCTGCCTCTATGGAGCTATCAGTTCAGGCTTTGTTTCCAACTGCCCTTTCCACTTTGGAATAATTTTAGATTTACAGAGTGATTGTAAAGATAGCTCAAAGACAGCTGTACATCCTTCCCCCAATTCCCTCTAGTCTTCTATAACAATGGTACATCACTATTATTGACGCATTAATATCACATCAATTCCAGACTTCATTGAACTTCACCAGTTTTTCCACTAATGACTTTTTTCCTGTGCCAGGATCCAATCCAGCCTGGGGTATCACACTGCATTTATGGTTCAGGTTTTTGCTACCAAATGCTGGAGAAATTTGAGATGCGTTGTGCCAGGGAGAGGAAAAAAAGACTTTGGGCCATTGAAACTAGTCTATACAGTAGCCTGGAATGTAGCTAGATTCCTACACTTCTCCACATGTGTGGATGAGTTGTTTGACCCAATGATTCTCAAACTTGGCTGCATCTTGAACACCTTAAAGAGATTTAAATGGATGCTTGGGCTCCACCCCAAGACCGCTGATAAAAACCTGGACATCCATATTTATAAAGTTTTTCAGGTACAACAAAGCTTTAAAAACTTTCTGCTCTTTGAGCCACGTTGGGAAACCCTGGTTTTAGGCTCAGGGCCACAAATAGAGATGCCATTGAGCCAGCTTCCACCAGGGGGTGGTGGAGAACCGCTTGGTGTACTCTGCACTCCTGGGTCCAGATCTGGGAGAGGATAATCCTGAAGGCTCCTCTGAGTTTCTGTTGTTTGTGAAGAATTCCAGGACTGAGGAGGGAAAAAAAATAGAGGCAGATCTGGTATACTTAGTCAAGTCTAAATAGAGCTACCGTTGGTGGATCTCAAACTTGTACTAGTTTCCTACTTACTACAAATTTAGTGACTTAAAACAGCACGTATTCATTACCTTATCAGTCTGGAGGTCAGAAGTCTAAAATCAAGGTCCGGTCAGGAGCATTCTTCCAGAGGCTTTAGAGTGGAATCCATGTCCTTGCCTTAAACTTCTGAAGGTCACCTGTACCTTCTGGCTTCTGAGCCCTTTCTCATATCATTCAGACCTCTCCTTCCATTTTTGTGTCTCCTTCTCCAACCCTGGCTCTCCTGCCTCCCTCTTTCACTTATGACATCTTTGTGATTCCATTCTGTTTACCAGGTTAGTCCAAAATAATCTTCCCATTTCAAGCTCATTATCTTAATCACAACTGAAAGTCCCTTTTGCCACATAGGGTGACATTCTTAGGTTTGGGGGAATAATGCATGGACATTTTTGTCCATTATTCTGTGTACCACATAGGGAATCATAAGTGGGGCAGATTTAAATTTTTTTTTAAGTTTATTTATTTTGAAAGAAACAGGGAGAGCATGTGTATGAGCAGGGGAGGGGCATAGAGAAGGAAAGATAGAGAGAGAGAGAGAGAGAGAGAGAGAGAGAGAGAGAGAATACCAAGCAGGCTCTACACTGCTAGCACAGAGTCCGATATAGGGCTCAAACTCATGAATCACAAGATCATGACCTGAACTGAAATCAAGAATTGTATGCCCAACCAAATGAATCACCCAGGCACCTAGAAACAGATTTTCTAAAATGTTTTAATGTTTATTTACTTTTGAGAGAGAAATAGCATGTGAGTGGGGGAGGGGCAGACAAAGAGAAAGACACAGAATCTGAAGTGGGCTCCAGGCTCTGAGCTGTCAGCACAGAGCCCAATACTGGGCTCGAACTCAGGAGCGCATGACATCATGACCTGAGCCCAAGTTGGATGTTTAACTGACTGAGCCATCCATGTACCCTAGAGGCAGACTTTTAAAAGATTCCCAATAAGCAGTGCCTTGGGGTTGGGAATAAGGTCAGGAGGCTACAACAGTATATACTAACTTGCTTCCAAGGTATCAAGTTCATGTATTCCCTGACATGTCACACACTTTAGTAGTGGGGGGGAGATGTGCCCACTTTTGCCAGGAGCCTGAATTGGTAAGGACTCCAAAGCTATGGTCTTTTTGCTCAACCTGCATAAGGCAGGTACTTAGAGGTACAGGGGATTCAATTGTGTCCTGATTTAACCACGTCAAGGGGCTCTAGGAAGAGCGCTGATAAGCACGAACAGGAGGAGCAGGTGGTATCTTCAGGATCCTGCGGAGGGGTGGTCTCCGCATGCGCAGCACCAGTGGGACCAGGAGGACAGGCAGCAGCAACAACTCACAAGGGAAAGCCCAGGCCTCTGAACTAGTAGGAGCCTCCCCTCGAGCGAGGCCTAGAAGTATGACGCACTCTCCGGTATGGCTGACTTCCACCAGCCAGACGACCATACAGACCACAAAGACCCTGTGGTTTTCAGCTAGAGTGTGTGTCCTTGGGCTCTGTGTGTGTGGGGGGGGGGGGGGGGGGGATGNCCAATTACACAAAAAGAGCAGTAGGTGGAGGCTTTCAGAACCTGTAATGAACATGATATTTGAGAGACAGAAGAAGATGATCAAATGGGATTTTGAGAACCTTCTATTGGGTAGACTGGGTGAACCACTGTATTGTGCCCTGAGGAAAACCTCCACTAAAAATACACATCGCTCATCAAGGCTTGGGAAGCTCATGACTAGGTCTTTGTATACAATAACAGGCAAGACTGGCTCAAGAAGAGGCACCGGTTTTACAAGGATTACAGCTATGGTAGTGATTCTTGAAATGCATTGAGAAGGAGGTTATATTTTTGCCCGATACCAAAGTTTGGAGAGTATCTTTACCATAACTCTTAAGAACTCAACAACTCTAAAAGCCAATGTTATGGGAAAACAGGTAAATATCTAAGATCATTAGCATCCCACTGCACATGTAAATAAGAGAAACCTGATTAAAAATGGCCTCAATTCTGACATTATTTTCACACACAATAAAAAATCCAGAGGTAGAGTGCGCTTCATGTTTTTATTTGTTTGTTCCTCTCCCGGCTATGCCGTCATTTTAGTTAGCTCTGTCTGAGGCTGGTTGCTTTGTTGTTACAACATACCTTCTATAACAATAGGGGCGAGTGGAATATAATCTCTAACTTAGGTCGTGTGGGGATTCCTGGACCCAAAGTCGGGCCCAATAGAATAATTCTGGAGTTGGTGTAAACTATCAGAGACTTCTCTTGCATCTGGGTGGGGCCACATTCCTCTGAATCCCATATATAAAATTGCGATTAGGTAAAAAAAAAAATGTTTGGGAGAGAATCAGCACTGTCCACCAGTGAACACACCTCCCTGTTGCCTTTTGTGCTGAATAAATGGTCTTTTGATTCCTCTTGTTTCTCAGATGCTTTGCAGAGGTGAGAGTTGATCTAAATCCAGTTGACGGCATCAAGGGTCAGTTGGATCTTAGCCCAAATTTCAGTTGTTAGATCCAATCTGGAATAGATTGAGTTTATGTGACATCTATTATGTGAACATGTACTATCTCACATGTGCCTTATTGCAACTGGAAACACCAGCTGCAACTTCATGTTGAAGTTTTCATTTGGCACCGTTGCAAACAACGCTTCAAAATGGAGTAGCCTTTGCAAGCCGAGTGAGTGCAGCTGGCTGACCGCACAGTGTTATTTCATACTTCATTTGAATTTCCTACAGGGACTTCACAGCGCCAGTGTGCTTGGAGAAACTTAAACTCTATCTAAATGGAAAAAACCAACCACAATCAAGATTCAAAGTGGGTTTTTTGTTGTTGTTGTTCATTCTAGTATTGAAATCAAGACTCTCTTCAGTAACTTTGTCTTGCAGAGATTTAGATCACGTGATTGTTTAATCTCAGGGAAATGTAAAGAATAAAAACTTATCTCAAGTCGGAACTCCATGATTTTTAAAAATGCTCCTGAAAAATCAGAATGGAATGAATCTATCAATTATTCTGGCTGCCTTTTTTTTACACTGTGATTTCTTTTTTTTCTTTTTTTCCAGCTTGCTCTGTAGTACAGTGTATGTGTTTTCTGTTGTTGCTGTAACAAATCACCATGAATTCAGTGGCTTACAAGGACACAGTTTTGTTATCATACAGCTCTGAAGGTTAGGTCAGACACACTGGGCTGAATTCAAAATATTGGTATGGCCATGTTCCTTAGGAAGGTTCTAGGGCTTCTCTAGCTTCTCAGGCCTCCTGAATCCCTTGAGTCTTGACCCTTTCTTCCACCTTTACAGGAAGCAATAGCAGATCATGGCATTCTCAAGTTGCTACACTCTGAGGCCCACTCTCTCCCCTCCCTCTTTCATTTATAAGGATCCTTGGGATTGCATTGGACCCATCTGGAAAATTTAGGCTCACCTTCTCATCCCAAATGGCTTGATTTAATCACAACTGTGAAGTCTCTTTTGCCAAGATAATATATTTAGAGGTAGTAGAAATTTGGATGTGGATATCTTTTCTTTGGGGCCAACTACCTATGAGATAGGTTCAACCATCTCTGGTATTTAACCCATATATTTGCTCATCTTTTCATTCAACCAACACTCAAGAAGCCACAATGTGTTATATTCACATCTTTTTCTGTTAGTCAAGATTGCAGACTTTTTCTTGCCTACATGCTTTCTGGCATCAAGTAGCTCTGGATGGAACTTTTTGCTTCTTGTGATTTACCTGTAGATACAGTCAAGTTAACAGCTGTACCCCCCCATGCAGCCCAATTAACAAAAATTTCTCACCTTCCACTTCCCGTGCGCTTTTCATTCGAGCTGCAATCATACTGCTGTCTTTTCTGTTTCCTCACTTGCTTAATTTTAAGGCACAACTCAATTTTTAGCCTCTTTGGGAAAACTTTGCTGACGTTCTCTTCTGTAAAAGTTACCTTCTCTCTCCTCTGCTCTCACCCCACTGCCAACCTTGTCAAATGACCAGTTATTATTTGCAGATCAAATGTGCTGAGAAATATTGGCTAAATTGACCTAAGAATAAAAAACAAATTCATCCTAAAATTATCCAGAGTATTTTAAAACTAAATGTTAATGCTAGTGTCAATCTCCAGTTTTTTTTTCAGTTCTCATCTCTAGCACATCGTTCTTGGGAATAACATGTTCCAGTAATAAGCTCTCTGCATTGGAGTTTGAAGCCCAAATGAATATAACAATTGGAATGTAAATTATGGATTTGGTTTGGTTCACGATATTATTTGAAACCCATGACACAAAGCTTGGCACACTAATACTCAGCAACTCTATGCTACAAGGAGGAATAAATGTATTTCTACTAGAAAGATCTCTTATGATGGAATCTGCTTTTGAGATTTTTTTCTTACCTTTTTTCTTTTTTTGTGAATTAAAGTGTAATTAAATCATAGTTCACATTTTCCAATGCTTTTTATGTGACCTGCCATGAAAATACGTTCACACATTTGCACAGTTCATTCATCGACCATTGATCAATTGAGGCCACATTGTGGTGTTGGTGGCAAACACCTCAGACCCAAGTAAGCCTCGGTCAAGACCTGCCTGGTGAGATCCTTACGTGGTAAAGGGGACTGTTTAATTGGTTTGGCCAGTTTGTCTACTGGAATCTTAAGTACTAGGCTAGCACCTATTCTAGAAATTTCTTAATAAATTTGTTATTAAGACATTCTGTAATAGGAGTTTAATAAAAACAACAGAATTTTCCTTGGTTTGTTTTGTCTATTTTGGAATGAGTGGACCCACACTTCAACAGTTTTTGTTTAGTATCATTTACTGTTTGAGTCCCATTAGAAGTATTTATATTAGCATGAAAACATGAAATAATTTAGTGACCTTCCAATATGTTTAAAATTGTTATTAGTAATTTGCATATCTCATTTATCTCTGTGGGCTATCTTCCCTGAATTATCCTAATTATCTTTTGGTATGCTGTTAAAACTGTGTTTAGAACAAAGTGTCAGTCTTCCAAGTGAGCAATTACAAAAATGTGATGGATAGGAAGTGCTACTCTTGGTAGGACCTACGAACATATGGTAGTGTTCTGAGGATATTACCCTTACTCAACGTTTTCCTTTTTTGACCCTCTACCTTGATGCTATTTGCCTCTTACACCAGCATACGATGCAGAGGAGATGCCAAGAGTTCACATTTTTCCTTAGTTTTGTTGCCAAGCTACATTCCTGTACAATGAAGCCAGTGGAAGAATCTTGGGCATTTTGGAAAGGTGTATTACTCATCCAAGCTGTTCACTCTTCTTCATTCCCAGCCTGGCCTCCATTTTCTTATTACATGTTTATTCTTAGCTCAGTGAAAATCTATGCTTTCACAACTCTCCACAATTTTATTTTTATAGATCTCATGAAGAATTTTAGTATATATAAAAAAATCTTTTTTTTTAATGTTTTGATAAAAAGGTTCACCATAGCTGTATAGCCAGTTACCAATGCTGAAATCTTTGCTATCTAAAATGACATTCTCGGAATGCCTGGGTGGCTCAGGCAGTTGAGCGTCTGACTTTGGCTCAGGTCATGATCTCATAGTTTGTGAGTTTGAGCCCCATGTTGGGCTCTGTGCTGACAGCTCATAGCCTGGAACCTGCCTTGGATTCTGTGTGTCTCTCTCTTTCTCTGCCCCTCCCCTGCTCACACTCTGTCTCTTTCTCTCTCAAATATAAACATTTAAAAAAAAATTTTTAATAAAATGACATTCTCTATCAAGAGGGACCTCATTACTTCATTTTACTGTGGTCTGGTGCAAATCAGGTGACTAATGCATGCAAAATAAATAAATTTCTTACCAAGTTTTAGCCATTGTTTTTGTACACACGAAAGGGAACTGAGATTAACCACAATGTTTTTGTGTGAATGGAAATGGATAGGGCACATAGTTTTTATTTCAGATAGGAACTTTCCAGAGCGGAGGAAGCACATTTGCAGGATGTATTGACTTGTTAGAAAATTCTCCCCACAGTTTTCCCAAAGACATAAAAACTTCAGCTCTTGCCAACAACAAATGCAGTCAAATTCCAATTCAGCATTTACACAGTAGGAAAATTCTGGGAGCCTCAACAGTGCTTCTGGGGTTTGCTAACGGCTTTCAAACTAGAAATAGTCTTTGACGTTCTCCCATTTGTTTATTTAAAGCCACATAAAAACAAAGGAGTGACAACAATGGGTGTGCCGTTGGGGATCAACTTGATTGAATCACTTGCCAGTAAATAACTTGGCAATGACAATCTAATGGCAGAAAACATTCAGTCAGTGCTTTAAGCATTCATAGTGCAGGGACTTAGAGAATCCATAGCAATTGAGTAACTTGTGTCAAATTAACCCTTTTATTGGCAGAAGTGATAGCGTTTAGATATAAGGAGCAACTATTTGGAGGTACTGGAGAGTGACTACAGGAAGGCAGAGACCAGAGGGGTTCTTAGTCTTGAAAGAAGGGAAAGTCAGGGGGGAGAGATCCACACTTAAATGACCGCCCCTGAGGGGATTGCACTGGGTAGTGAGCAGAATAGAGCTCCGGCACTGGGCTAAGAAGTTAGGAAACAAAGTTCAGAGGCAGTAAGAAAGTAAGGAAAGAGCAGTAAGAGCAGTAAGAAAGTAAGGAAAGAAATCCAGGAAATGTCTGGCATTTCTTTTTCTAGCATTGCTTAGCTCAAGTACATCAGTCAGACTCCAGGGCTCCCTTCTGCATCTCCCCTAGGCTTTCTCTCTGTATTGCTCCCTATTCTCCAGAGTTTTACCCTGTGAAGTGTAGCCACCTCATCTCCCTGAACTCTAGCTCTGGGAGATTGCCCACTGTGGGCTGTGGTCCTGACACTCCTCTCACAAAATTTTCATTTGTTTCCCTTCTCGGAGACCAATGACCTTCTCTGCTAATTGTCTACTTCCTACTGCCTTATTCTCTCTCTTTTCTGCTTTTAGGACACAATTGCATGTATGTTAGACCACTTATCATTGTTCCACAGCCTTTAGATGCTCTCTTCTTTGTTCAGTACCTTGTATGCATGTGTGTATTTTAATTTGAGTAATTTCTATTAATGTATCTTCAAGTCCGCTGATTATTTCTTCAGCTGTGTCAAATCAATAGATGAGCCATTAAAGGAATAGTTTATTTTCCTCCTCTCACTGTTATCATTTCCATCCATTTGCTGAAATTCCCAAACTGTTCCTGCACGATGCTTACTTTTTCTACCAGGTGGTTAACATAGTAATCATAGTTGTTTTAAATTCTTTCTCTGATAGTTCCGACATCTAGGTGATCTCCAAGTCTGATTTTGTTGAAGCTCATGTATCTTGACTGATGGGCTGGTTTTTTGTTTTTTGTTGTTTTTTTTTGTGTGTGTGTGTGTGTGTGTATTTTTGTACATGTCACACAGTCCAAGGATTGTGTGTGGAATGGGAAGGACAAAGGCAAGTAGTATTTACACTTAGAAAACGGCTTTCCTATCTTTCTGTCAGGCTATTTGTGTGGGGTGACGCGTAGCCAAGAGTTGTGCTGAGTTTGGGTTTCGTTTTTGCTCTGGTAACTTTCAACAGTCCAAAAGCCTGAGATTCCTCTGGAGTCACTTTGTGCTTAGGCTGTGGGCTGAGATGCCAGAAGCTTCCCTAAGTTTTTGTAATGCTCCCTCACTGAATGACTACATCTCAGAGAGAATCTGTGTCCATGTTCTTGGGCCTCAGAGCCCACTAGGCTGGTGGTGGGAAGGCTGTTCTCTGTTGTCCTGGTTTATCCTTAAGCTTAGGTTGATCCCATGTACCTGGGCTCTGCAGGCAACCTAAGCCCTCCTGGCCCCTCATCATGGCAGTCATGCTCTGATCTCTATCTGTGGCATTTCCTATGCAAGAGATCCTCCTGCCCTTTCCTCAGCAGAAGGAAATCACTAATGGTATTGGATAGGACCCTAGACCCAGGATCATTTCCTCCCCTTCACCCCAAATACAGGATTATTTTTTTCCTTCTAACTTTTCCTAGTGTGTTAAGAGCTGTTCTGATGGGTTAAGAACATTTTCTGTATCTTTTCAGATGATTGCAATGCTTTTCTTTTTTATTGACTTAACGTGAAGAATAACATTAGATTTTAAAATGTTAAGGCAGCTTTGCATTTTATGACTAAATCCCACTTTGATATGATGTATTATTCCTTTTATGCTTTGCTGGATTCAGTTTGCTCAGTTCTTGTGGGATGATTTGAATTTCAGAATTAATTTCTGTTCTATACAATGGTTTATTCATGTTTTTATGGATTTGTTTTAGATCCATGTTGCTGCTATTTTTTTCCGAGAATTTAAACATTTTATCTAGATTATGAAATGTATTGACATATAGTTGTTCATATCACTCTCAAATGGTTTATACCACATATACCCATATAGGTAGATATATCATCTTTTTCTTTCCAATGTTGGCAATCTGACACATTTTCCCCCCTCCCTCCCTCTCACCCTCTTCTCTTCTCTCCCCTCCCCCTTTCTCCTCCCCCTTTTCTCTTCTGTCCTCTTTTCTCGCTCTTCTTCTTCTAGATTAGACTTGCCAGAGACTTAACGAAATTTATTAGTGTTTCTAAAATACAATGTTTTGGATTCGTTGCTTTCCTCATCATGTACTTCTCTCTACTTCACTGGTTTCTGCTTCAGGTTTTATTACTTCCTCCTACCTACAGTCTTTGGTTAATGTGATGTTCTTGTCTTTGTTTTTCTTTTTTTAATATGTCTTTGTTTATTCATTTTGAGAGAGTGCACACGTGCAAACGGGAGATGGGCAGAGCGAGAAGGTGATAGAGAATCCCAAGAAGGCTCTGTGCTGTCAGCACAGAGACTGACATGGGGCTCAAACTCACAAACTGTGAGATCAAGGTCCGAGCTGAAATCAAGAGTCTAACACTCAACCAGCTGAGCCACTCAGACACCTCTTGTTGTTTCCTTAAATTCATGAGATGGATACATAGATCCTTGATTTTTTCAGCCTTATTCTATTGTAATTATGCATTCGAGGCATTTCCCCTTAAGCACTATTTATTGGCATCCAGTGCATTTAATATGTATGTTTTTAATAATTATTAACATTAAATATTTTCTAACTTCCATTTAATTGTGTCTTGCAGTCCAGGGTTGTTCAGTGGGCATTTCTTTGTCTATTTATTTAAAAAATTGTTTTTAATGTGTATTTAGTGTGTGTGTGTGTGTGAGAGAGAGAGAGAGAGAGAGAGAGAAGGAGTGGTGAAGGGGAAGGAAGAGAGGGAAACAGAATCCCACGCAGGCTCCACATTTTCAGCACAGAGCACCGTGTGGGGCTCAAACTCATGAACCATGAGATCATGACCTGAACTGAAATCAAGAGTCAAACACTCAATTGAATGCGCCATGCAGGCATCTTTAGTAGTTATTTCTTAACGTCTAAATATTTGATTTTTAAAAACATCTTTTTGCCTTTAATTTTTTTCCTGCTGTATAAGCTCATATTTTGAATTATTTCAATTCTTTCAAATTTAAGTAATTATTTTCTTTATTGAGCTTCGTCTGTATGATGTAAGTCAATGGTCCTTCTATACTCGAAGATAATGTATTTTCCATGCTATGCAATTTCAACAGGGACACATTTATAAATGGATATGTTCACATTTTTATGCCACTTTTTGCTGCTGTCACTTGAATGCCTAATTCCTGAGAGAGGTGTGCAAAAGCCTCCCAGTGAGTCTATGAAGTTGCCTATTTCTCCTTTTAGTTCTGTCCACCTTTTCATATTTGCATATTTGTAAGTTTGAACATATTCTGAGCCTTTTTCATCGTATGCATCCTAATTAAGACTTGGACAATGTAAGCAGAGTTGATCATGGGCTTCAGCAACATGGAACTGCTGGTGACCTTAACAAAATGAGTTTCATTGGAGTAGTAAGAAGCAAAGGCTAATTGGAATGCAGTCCAGGGAGAATAAAAGAAGACATACAGAATAGAGGTTGTAAACAGCTATATCCAGAGATTCGTTCTTTTTTTTTTTTAATATATTTTTATTTATTTCTAGGAGAGAGAGAGACAGCATGAGCAGGGGAGGGTCAGAGAGAGAGGGAGTCACAGACTGAAACAGGCTCCAGGCTCTGAGCTGGCAGTCAGCACAGAGCCCGACACAGGGCTCGAACCCAAGAACCGCGAGATCATGACCTCAGCGAAAGTCCAACGCTTAACTGACTAAGCCACCCAGGCGCCCCTCTTCTCCTTCTCCTTCTCCTTCTCCTTCTTCTTCTTCTTCTTCTCTTCTCTCTCCCTCCCTCCTCTCTCTTTCTCTCTCTCTTTTCTCCACACATACACAGAAAACTTACTTTCTCTATATCTCTGAATAATACTGGGGTGCATGGATAGGAAAAAGCACTTAACTGAGAACCTATTGGTAAATTATTGATGTAAAAACTTTGATTCCCCAAGATCTTCAAATCTCATATAAATATTGTCAGTAGGATCTTTACAAATGAAACCTCTAGAAAAATTTACCTTTCATCTTCATTCAAAAATGCATCTTTTCATTTTCACAGAGCCCAACGTGGGGCTCGAACCCACAAACCGTGAGATCATGACCTAAGTGAAAGTCGGACGCTTAACCGACTAAGCCACCCCGGTGCCCCTCCAGAGATTCGTTCTTGAGATGGGGACACAGAAATGTGATACTGGCTGGAGAAGGAGTGTGAGATCAAGGGTGTGTGTGTGTGTGTGTGTGTTTACAGAGGGAATTTCTATAGTGTGTGCTCATGCAGATGAGAATGAAGAGGTCAAGAGAAATTTGACGAGAAGGAGAGAGGAGGGCTAACTGCAAAAGCTGGCCTTTGAGAGAGTCTGGAACCCAGTTTACGATGGCAGAGGGCTTATCCATCATAATGCGAGGGAAAGAAGAGAAATTGGACACCCTTATGGGTAGATCGGTCAGCTTGGTGGTGGGTGCACGTGGTAGTTCTCTTTTCACTGTTTCTTTGTGAAAGAGGAAGGGTCATCACCTGAGAATGAGAAGTGGGGATGGTGAGGATTGAGAGCAGAACACAGCATTCAGGACAGCAGAATAAATGGCCAGGAAAATGGAGCAGCGAGGCAAGGCGTCAGGGGGGCCTCCCTGAAGATGGCGGTTATGAAGTAAAAGAGGCATCAGCTTCATGTCCCTCAAATAGAGAAGCCTGAACAGCAGAGGAGAAGTATTTTACATCTGCACCTTTCCTGTCTTCTAGAAAACGTTCTGCTCCTTGCCCGGAGGTTTACCACACTGGGATCATCGACTTCATACCTCAGTCAGCGCCATTCGCCAGACCACTGGATTTGGTGAGTCTTGTAGACTTCCTGCAGATTTTGACAACCAGTTGACGATCAGTCTTCATTCGCAGTGTTGAAAGGTCTTGATTTTTTTGTTTTAGGAGGAAGTTAAGAAGGATTGAGCAGGGGATTTTAATAGATACCATTTTCAACCAGGAAAAGCCAAGAGACTTATTTATTATCCACCTGATAACACATTTCTACTTAGTGAAAATGTGTCACTGTTTTTTCTTTGCAGAAATATCACATGTACTCACCATCATTTTTTTCCTTCTATTTTGCACCTTCCTGTGTCCTTTTCAGTGAATCTTTAAAGGCCTGCCTGACTGTGACTCTCCTGGAGTGGTCATTCAAGGCCCAGGTGGTAGTTCTTCACAGCCCAGGGTCATCTAAAAGTCAACTCACTTTCACCATGAGATCGCTCTATTCTTGTGCTAACTTAAAGTCTCTGAAAAACTAATTTACGTGATAGATTAAAGTGACAGAGAAAACACCCCAGGCACAGTCACTTCACATAGTACAACAGATTTCCAAAATAAAACAGCTTTTATTTCAACACAGTACCCTCCAGAGGATTGGATACTGTTTGGCTATGAAGTCCTTCACACATCATCAATTTCCAAGCGAGAAGGTGATAAATCTCACCACAAAACTAGTTTAGTGCATGTAGGGAAAAAAAATAGAGCTGAGAAGATATCTGACTTGAGGAAAGACTGTAAGCATAGTCAAAAATAAATACTAAGTTTACATGCAAATTCTGGCCAGTAAGGAAAATGTAATCCATGTAAAGAGTACAAAGACTAGTTAGGGCGCCTGGGTGGCTCAGTCGGTTGAGGGACCGACTGCGGCTCAGGTCATGATATTGCAGTTGACAAGTTTGAGCCCTGTGTCAGGCTCAGACAGCTCAGAGCCTGGAGGCTGCTTTGGATTCTGTGCCCCCTCACTCTCTCCCCCACCCATGCTCTCTCGCTCTCTCTCTCATCCAAAAATAAACATTAAAAAAAATTTTTTTTTTAAATGGAGTGTGTAGGATAGAAACTGAAGCCTCCCTTCATCACATGCTCCTCTGTCTGCGTAGCAACAAGTCCACTTGGCAGTTCTTTTTTTTTTTTTTTGCTATTTTTTCTATTTTATTTTTTTATTTTTTAATATTTTTGCAAATAGTTTATTGTCAAGTTGGTTTCCATATAACACCCAGTGCTCATCCCTACAAGTGCCCTCCTCCATGCCTATCTCCCTCCTACCAAAAGTATACATCCAACTAATCTTTGACAAAGCAGGAAAGAGTATCCAATGGAAAAAAGACAGCCTCTTTAATAGATGATGTTGGAAGAACTCGACAGAAACATGCAGAAGAATGAAACTAGATCATTGTCTCACACCATAGACAAAAATAAACTCAAAATGGATAAAGGACCTGAACATGAGACAGGCAGGTCTTAAAGGACACACTTTTGCATGTATTTCATGGCCTTGATATGCATACTTAGAAGCAAGCATGGTTATTGCTTCCATCCTTCATAATTACCTGTCTGGGCATGGCTTTCATTGTGGACCAAGTCAGAGACATTCTCTTGGAAGGGTCTATTCCGACGTTACAGCACAGACGACTTCTACTGGATAATCTGGCATAGAGTGAACCCCAAAGCCATTCCAGGGAAGAAACATTGTTGGTAGTGATGTGTGGGATAGAAAACAGGGTGGAAAAACCCAGGTTATTGATGATTTTCTGGATTTCTTTCATTGGGTGAGGTTTTACAGCTCAGGAAGACAATCAGTGACAGTATGAGCATCAAATCTCTTCAAAATGCTATCTTTCAAATGTTATATTTTTAAGAGGCAATATCAACTATTCAGCGACACAGAAAAAAAACGCTACTATTAGAACTCAGTGGCAAATTATTCTTTCCCTATGACATTTTAACAGCAGAACCCAAATTCAGTATACAAATGATTAAAGCATCCTCGAACAAATCAACAAAACCTTTCCCATTTTACATTCAATTGATCACTACCTAAATGGGAGAAATGTCAATTATGATGCAGGGAGATATGTTTTCATTTTCTTCTAGTTTATTTCTGACATAATGGTTGCTTGCTAAAATATAACAAGAAAATACATCTTGTGCCTCAAATTACTAGGTTCAGCTTTAATGGGAGAAAATGTAAGATAAATGAAACATACCATTGTGAAACGTTGGTCAAAATAACATGAGTTCACAAAAAACATCCTTGACTTTGCTCTCACATCATCAAGTACTTTTTCCACTTCAAAAATACTTTTTCCACTTCAGTTCTGCAAATCTCTTTAGTACCAGCTGTGCTATACCAGCCATGGGCTTCAACACAATTATTGATGATGATAACAGAATAAAATTATCCTAGCAGGGAAAGTGCAAACCAGGGAGGTGGCAAAAAGGAACCTATTTGTCTCTATGATTCTTAATGGGACATATACTGTACCACAAAATGAAGAATATAGTAGATCTGGTATTATGTGACATAAGAGACACCATCATGACAATGATTTAAGGAAACCTTCAAGGGGCGCCTGGGTGACTCAGTCAGTTAAGCATCCAGCTTCGGCTCAGGTCATGATCTCATGGTTCGTGGGTTCGAGCCCCGTGTCGGGCTCTGTGCTGACAGCTCAGAGCCTGGAGCCTCCTTCAGATTCTGTGTCTCCCTCTCTCTCTGACCCTCCCCTGCTCATGCTCTCTCTCTCTCTCTCTCTCAGAAATAAAATATTTAAAAATTTAAATAAATAAAGGAAACCTTCAAGGAGATTTCTAGATATTGTGACATGAACAGCTTGGAAAGTTTGCAAAGCTGTTTCATTATTTTAACACGAATGTAATTGAGGCACTCTTGTTCAAGATTCAGTTCCATCTGAGAAATAAAAGAAAGAATCATCCCTAATAGGGTACACCATATCATTTTGTTTCTGAAAATATGGTGCCCTTTTAGTAATTGTGCTGAACTGAGATCTCATAACTCATATAAAATGTGAAGTGGCTATTGGCTGACATTGGTATCTAAACACTGGAATAGCCACCCCACCCATTTTTGTGCAATTTGCTCATTCATTTATTCACCCATAAAGGATTCAGCAAACATTGCTTGATAACCTTTTCTGTTACAAGCAAAATTGCAATCTCTCAAGGAAGCCATGGGTTTTTTTTTCCAAAATGGTTCCCATTAAAATAAATTTGCAAATATTATTTGGTAACAGAAGATACCAACAAATACTTGCTCTTTAGTTAACGCTGTTTTCCTCCCTATGTCTTTATTAATTTGCATGTATATTTTAAAATATACCGGTACATGCAAATGTTACCCTATATGAAATGTTTGGACTCAACCAAAATGTAACCCTTTATCATTTTGTTCAGTTCTGTTTCTCACTTTATCAGGGTGTGAAGGGAGAAACACATTTTATAAGCCTACACCAAGTTCAGACCAAAACACTCCCTGAAACCATAACAAAAATGCAATAAAATGAAAGGAAAAATATATTTGCTTTTTACCCTACCCCCCAGTCCTTGACTTTTTTCCTTAAAAAAAAAAAAATGCTGCCTTTATAATTAGACAAATTCCTTTTAGACTCCAGACACTTCTGGCTAAACTAGCATGTTGTTTTGTTATTTTGCTTTGAAGTACGACTTTTCTGAATCTAAGTGTAATACTTCTCCCTTGCAGAAACATTGGAAAATACTGGAGTGTACAAAACAAAAAAGATACTGATATTTCCTTCTAGCCTTTAAATACAATTTAGAAAGTTCTCATTCTCCTAAAATAATAGGTACTAGAAAAATGACACAAACAAAATCCAATTAAAAGGGGAAGTAGGATATCATTTTATTGAGGTTTCTATTTAGCAAACATAAACATGAGACATCTTGGGGCCCCTGGGTGGCTCAGTTGGTTAAGCATCTGACTTCAGCTCAGGTCATGATCTCACGGTTTGTGAGTTCGAGCCCCGCATCAGGCTCTGTGCTGTACATTTGCTCAAAGCCTGGAGCCTGCATCAGATTCTGTGTCTCCTTCTCTCTCTGCCTCTCCTCCACTTGTACTCTGTCTCTCAAAAATGAACAAATGTAAAAAATAAAAACAAAAAAAATAAATATGAGACATCCAGGTAAATTCAATGTTGGATAATTGGATAAGCAACAAGCAATATGTTTAATATCCATGTGTCCCATGTAAACGTTGCATAAGACAAATATATGGGACATATAGATACTCAGTTTATTTTGTTGTTTATATAAAAATAAAATTTAGCTTTGATGTGGCAATCTTGTGATACATAAAGAAAAAGGATGATTGTGACTTGTTTTGAAAACTAGTTACAAGTTATATTTTGCATTTAACCAAAATATATGATATATTCATCATAATGTATCATTTTTTAAATGAAACACGTGTTTTTTTCCTTTTTGGATAATTTTTACTTCAAAATTGTATATAAACCTAACAGGACATCTTCTACTTTACATATTACTCCCTAAAATAAAATATTAGGGGTGCCTGGGTGGCTCAGCGAGTTAAGCATACAACTTTGGCTCAGCTCATGATCTCACGGTTCACGGGTTCGAGCATCGGGCTCTGTGCTGACAGCCAGCTCCAAGCCTGGAGCCTGTTTCAGATTCTGTGTCTCCTTCTCTCTCTGCCCCTCCCCTTCTCACACTGTCTTTCTCTCTCTCTCTCAGAAATAAATTTTTAAAAAATTACATGAGTAGATTTTACTAATGTAGAATAATGCTTTAACTTTTGATATTTAAATTGTTTTACTTTCAAGCACTGAGAGCTGCATTGCCCGAGTCCACTTTCTCTTCTCCAATTGTTTTTGGTGAAACCACCAGATCCTCAATTGTTCATGACATTGTCGCTGACTTGAACGCCTTCGCTATTATGTGCCTCTATTCAGGAAACTTGCATCATTTTCAAGCTTTCAGCTTTACTTTCCAATTGCTTTGCATTGTACTTACCATTTTGGAAATGCCATGTAGTGACCAAGATGCTGATAAAGGTATTAATTCAATGAGCAGGAAGACTATTTTAATCAAGGAGGAATGTTGAGAAGGTACCAGTTTTATAAAAAGTTATTGGTAGTTTCTTTTTCTTGGCATTATGATGACTTTTGATTCCCTCCAACTCTCACAACCATCTAGTTTCATAATAATGAAAAATAACCTTCCAAGAAAACCCTCACACTACCATGGTTGACTATCTCTTGAAGATCCTTTCAGAAATTTTCTAAGCATGTACAAGTGTGTATTTGTATGTAGTAGTGATGTGTAGCTGGTATATCTGGATAGGATGCATTGCTGGGGGTGTACCTATGTTTACATGTGTGTGCATTTGTATATATGTGCACTTATACTTTTGTTTAAATGCCTACCCCAGGTGGCTCACTGGGGTACTCAGTCAATCAAGCATCTGACTCTTGATTTCAGCTCAGATCATGATTTCACGGTTCCTTAGATTAAGCCCTCAGTTGGGCTCCGAGCTAATAGTGTGGAGCCTGCTTGGGATTCTCCCTCTCCCTCTCTTTCTGCCTCTCCCCAGCTTGCTTGCACACAAGCTCTCTCTTTCTCTCTCAAAATAAATAAAAATTTTAAAAATTTATATCCCAAAAATATTATTCTCCTATATATACAGCTCAATATATTTTTTTACTTTTTTTTTAATTTTTTAATGTTTTTTATTTATTTCTAGGAGAGAGACAGACAGACAGACAGCATGAGCAGGGGAGGGTCAGAGAGAGAGGGAGTCACAGACTGAAACAGGCTCCAGGCTCTGAGCTGGCAGTCAGCACAGAGCCCGACGCGGGGCTCGAACCCACGAACCGCGAGATCATGACCTAAGCGAAAGTCGATCGCTTAACCGACTAAGCCACCCAGGCGCCCCTACAGCTCAATATTTTATCCTCTTTACTAAGTAATATATCATAGAGATATAGCCATCATAAAAAGTAGCACCATACTTCCTAATTGGTAGTATATAACATGGATATATACTATTATTTATTTAGATAGTCTTCTACTGGTGGATACTTAGGCATTTTGGAAAGAAAAAAACTTTGCCTATTTATAAATGATAATATAATTCACACTCTTGCACATTGCACACATGTGCAAATGTATTTACATGATAATATCCTAGAAATACAATTGCTGGGTCTATAAGTTAAGAATTACATTCAGTTGTGCATACTAGCAGACACAATAAGGCCGAAACTCATAAGAGTTCAGTCTCTCCGATCAAGGAAATCCACAGGAAAGTGGTACAGGACTGGAGTGCAGCATAACATTTTCATCAGTGTTAGGAGCATCTTTCTGGGTCTTCTGTACACTCAGATGATGATTTCCAGCTACAAGGTCACTCAGGATTCATAATGTCTGCAGCTCCAACCTTCATGTCCAACTTTCAGGGAAATAGGAGCTTTGTCCAGCTGAGTCTAATCTTGTTAAGATAATATTCTGCTAGTTATACAATAAACATTCCACATCCACTCTTTCACCTAGAACTTTTTCACATTGTGATGCTATGGTGCCAGGAAGAGTCTACAGCATCCGACAGGTTTTGTGGTTATGGTTACGCTGGCCTCTTATAATGAGCTGGGCAATGTTCGTTTCTCCTTTGTTTTCCAAACCAGATTTGTAAGACTGGTATTATTGCTTCTTTAAAATTTGATGAGACTCCACCAGGACTTGGAGTATTCTTTTGGGGAAGGTCTTTAACTAAAAGGAAAAAAAAAATTAAATATTTATAAGGCTATTCAGATTATCTATTCTTTTGTGAGTGAGCCTTAGCAGTTTGTTTCTTTCTAAGAATCTTTCCCTTTCATCCAAGTTGTTGAATTTATTCATAAGATTCCTTCTTATCCGTTCAACATTTGTAGAATCTACAGTGATACCACCTCTTTCATTCTTGATGTTGGTAATTGTGTCTTATCTCTTTTACTTTTGGTCAGTTGAGTTTAGAGGTTTATAAATTTTGCATTTTCAAAGCATCAAAGATTTGGTTTATTGATTTTCTTTATGGGTTTTCTATTTTCTTTTTCACTGATTTCCACTCTGCTCTTTAATATTTTCTTTCTTCCACTTCAAACGTATTCAATTTGCTCTTCCTTTGCTCTTTTCATAAAGCAAATTGCTGAGGCTATTGATTTGAGAACTTTTTGTTGTTGTTGTTAGTAATGGTCTTAATTGCTATAAATTTCCTCCAAGTGTTACCATAGTGGCCAGTGCCATTCCACAATCTTGATGTGTTGTGGTTTAGTTTTCACTAATTTCAAGATATTTTCTAATATGCCTTCAATTTTTTTTATTTAGCCCATGTGATAATGAGAAAACCCAATCTTTTGAGATCTTTCTATTATTGATTTCTCTTTTAATTTCATCAAGATAAGCAAACATGTTTGTATGATTTGTATTCTTTGTAAGTCAATTGAGACTCTTTTTATGGTTAAAATATGTTCCGTCTTGGTGAATGTCTCATATGCATTTGAAAAGAAAGTGGATTTTACCGCTCTTGGTGGGACTGTTCTATAAATGTCAATTCGATAAGGTTAGCTGATAGTGTTCAAATATTCTATATCTTATTTTCTGTATACTTGTTCTACCAAGCATTGAGAGAGTACAACGGAACCCTTTGTCTATATTTGTGGATTTGTTTATTTCTCTTTGGAGTTCTAGTAGTTTTTCCTTCATATATTTTGAAGCTGTTATTAACTGGTGACATGATAAACATTGCCCTGTCTTTCTCATGAACTGAACCATTTAACAGTATAAAATGACCTTCTTTATCCCTCATAATATGTTTATTCTGACATATACTGTGTTTGATATTAATGTAGCCATTCTTTCTGGAATTAACATTGACTTATGTTCTTTTTTTTTTAAATATTTTTATTCATTTCTAGGAGAGAGAGAGAGAGAGAGAGAGACAGCGTGAGCAGGGGAGGGTCAGAGAGAGAGGGAGACAGAGACTCCGAAATAGGCTCCAGGCTCTGAGCTGGCAGTCAGCACAGAGCCCGACGGGGGGCTCGAACCCACGAACCGCGAGATCATGACCCAAGCGAAAGTCGGACGCTCAACCGACTAAGCCACCCAGGTGTCCCAACATTGACTTATGTTCTAACCACAATGTAGAACTATGTCTATTAATAGCGCCCTCACCATCATTGAAAAATATCATTTTATTAAATACCCACTCATTTGATAGATGAAAAAGGTATCTTATTATCTTATTCTGTATTATTTAATTAGTAATGAATTTTAACATCACTTCTGTGTTTGCTTCAGATAATTGTAGTCTTTGGTACATGTTAATCTTATTTTCATGTTGCCTATTTTTCTGTGGGAGTCTCAATATTTTTCTAAATGATTTGCCTGATTATTATTAAGATTTGTGACTGATGTATTTCCAATAATGTGCTATGCTTTTAATTTCTGCAGTCCTAAAGTTTTATTATATGTAGGTAAATTTATGACTTTTCTGAGATATATTTCATTGCATATCTGCCTTCCCCATACAAAATTAACTTAAAGGTATGTTGATCTGTGTTTTCTAAATTTTTTTCAGACATGATTATTAATCTACCTGGACTCTGCATTCTATTAATAAAATGTTTCCAGTAGCAACATAATTTATGCTATTCGTAGACATTAGTATTTGAAAATACAGCAAATTAACCTAGCATTATGAAATGTCATTATGAAGCAAACCTAAAATTTTAAAAATCTTAAATGTGATGCTCTATTTTGTTGTCGCTCAGAGTGAGGGACATACTAGTTACTCAGTGTAACATTGACCTGAGTTGAATCGTGCTTTATCAAAGGCTTCAGGTTAGAAGTTCTGTCAAGGGTTAGTCTCTCCACATTGCTCATTAGTCTCTTCCTCTGTATAACATTGAATGACATTGATGAATGTCTTGAACAAGAAACTGTACTTCAGTCTTAAGTCAATGTCCTTCCTGAGTTCCCTGAATAGAGCCCACGAATGGCTAAAATAGAAATAGAGAAAAGTAAGATATATAGGGCTATCATGAAAATCTATTTCTTTATATAAGTTTTTCATTTAAATTTCACCTTGACACTTTAATTACATATTGATTCATTTTAATTTATGGAATCACGATGTGCAGCCAGTTTGCTAAGAGCATCATCTAGACAATTTCATTAAATATTCACTCTTGAGGACAGTGTGTATTGTCTTCATAATACCTATGGGAAATGATAAAATATGTTATCATATAACATATGATATATGGAGGAAACTAGGTCAGAAAAATAGCAATACATCATATAACAAGATTACACAATTTTCTCAGTTACAATTATATTTATTTTTTTAAATGCTTTGTAAAGAGTGGAGAAGTAGCATGTGGATTTCAATATTTGGAATATACATGATGCCCTTAAATTTTCTCAATTAACAACAAAAGGAGAAATAACTCATAAGAATAGTTTTCAGAAACCAAATAAAGATGAAGACTGATAATATTTGCAATGAAGCCAGAGGCACATTTGGGATTTAGTAAAGTGGGACAAAGTTAGCCATAAATATTAAACTGCGTGTACCATTACCTGAGCCTCCAATTAATGTTAAGCAGAACATAAAAAACTACATGCAAATAAAACCAGTGCTTAATAGAGGCATAGAAACCTGTGCTCTAGCTAATTCCATCATGAAGGAGTGTATAAGGACAAATCTGTGGGTAGTTTGGTGATAAGAACAGAGTGCTTAAAAATAAGACAACTTAGCCTTAAGGTTCGTGGACACAGTAGACCTAGGGTATCTCCCACTGACTTGGCCAATGATAAAAGTTTAATACTAGTAAGTCTCTTTACTGCCTTGCATGATCTAACTACATGGCCACGGTCACGTTTGGGGAAGGGATAGATTTGAGAGCTGTTGAGCTCAATCTCCTGGGGTGGTAGTGTTTGTAAATTAGCTTTGGCATTTAGCAATGGAAGCCTCCTGCTTCTGAGTGCTTTCCCGTGTCTCTGCCAAGATCATAAAGTGCTTCTCCAACCTAAGTAATCAACAGGAAATCTGAAGTGTCGAGTAGGCAAGTAATTTGCACAAACTTAAAGAATAAGCAGGAGCAAGAGTCAGTTACAGGTAGTTGGATGATCTGACTTCTCAGTCCACCTTTTTAACTACTAGGCTGCATCCCCTTCCTTGGGCTTCCAACAACCAGGGGCAAAGTGTAACTTTCTGTGAGCTTCCTGAAAGCCAGTAGACACTGACTTCAAACCCCTAAGATATCCATGATGGAGATCTGTTTGGTTATGAAAGAATAAATTTAACTAAATATCTCAGTCTGATTATTTTATTTACCTGGGATTTTCCTTTCTTCTTGTTTTTCCATATCTTCAAGACCTCTCTTGCACAAAACCTATCTTGACCTACTTTCAACTTTGGAAATTAGAAAGAGAAGATTAAAAAAATTAAAGAATAAAAATAACAACACCTTTATAAAAACAACTGAATATTATTTGCTTTATCTTATTTATTAACAGAATTTCCTAAGACATATCAAATTTTGTTTCTGCTAGGAAATAAAACCATCACAAATCAGGGTTCTAGTTAAAAGCAACTGAGGGGTGCCTGGGTAGCTTAGTTGGTTGTCTGACTTTGGCTCAAGTCATGATTTCACAGTTCGTGGGTTCAACCTCAGTGTCTGGCTCTCTGCTATCAGCACAGAGCCTGCTTGGGATCCTCTGTATCCCTCTATCTCTGCTTCCACCTCTCAAAAATATATAAACATTAAAAAAAGATAAAATTATAAGAGCAACTGAAGCCTGGCTAAAATATTTACAAGAGATGCTTCTATGGTATCAATTCATGAGGGGACATTTTTATCTTAAGTTTATTTGTTTTGAAGAAGAGAGAGAGAGAAAGAGAGAGAGAGAGAGAGCAAGGGAGGAGCAGAGAGAGAGAGAGAGAGAGAGAATCCCAAGCAGGCTCCGTGCTATGGGCATGGAGCCCAACTTGGGACTTGAATTCATGAACCTTGAGATCACCACCTGGGTTGAAATCAAGAGTCAGTCTCTTAACCGACTGAACCACCCAAGTGTTCCCCATGAGGGGAAATTTTAATATGTCTTTTTTATATGTCTTAATAGTATACAAGTAATCTCCTAAAGTTATATTGACCAAAACCAAAACCAAAACCAAGAAAAAATTCCCTTTAAATGTTCATGTCTTCTGCTGGCAATCACCATTATTATGGTTTAAAAATTAAGTAACTGTTTAGTGATTTCAGGATTAAGGGGTTCACTGATCTTTACTTCTTTCCATGGCATTGCCACAGATCTAAATAAAGATTGAACTACAAAAAGCCTGTGAGTCTCTTGTACGGCCTGGTACATATTTATTGGATCTCAGCTTGAAAACAGCATCATATTTAAACAACAACAGAGCCCACACTTGATTTCTCCCCTCAGCCAGATGGTGCATCATCTTGGGAAATGGTGTAACCTGTCACAAAGCATAAGTGTGATCTTGTGTAAAAAAAATTCCGCGAGCTTGGGACACTATCTGGAGAGGCCACATGCTGTCTCTCATTATCCCAAATAATTAAAATTTTGTGTTTTCCCCAGCAACCCAGCATTGAGATGAACAATTAAGAATCACTGACTAGAGTCAAGGAAGCATAAGAATTTGATGGTTAGAATAAAATCTTTCCTATTTTTTTGTCACGTTTACTCTCAACCATCTTAAGAAAATGTGAATAAAACCCAGAGAAAGAATTTGCTCTGGAACAGACCTAAACAATAAACTATTGTGACCTTGTGTATAGAGAAAGTGTGTGTATTTATGCTGGCATATAGATATTCTTTTTGTGGATCAACAAAATTCATAAAACCTAAATATTTGGATTTTAGTTTTTTTTTAGGTTTCTTTATTTTTGAGAAAGAGTGAGGAGGATAGAGACAGACAGAGACAGACAGACAGACAGACAGAGAGCACATGCCTGCATGCAGTGGGAGAGGCAGAGAGAGATGAGTCAGAGAATCCCAAGCAGGCTCTGTGCTGACAGAGCAGAGCTTGATATGGGGCTCGAACTCAGGAATGGCAAGATCATGACCTGAGCTGAAGTCAAGAGTTGGACGCCTGACCCACTGAACCACCCATTCACTCTCAAGAATTGGCTTTTTAAAGTCATTATTTAAAAACAAAACAAAACAAAACAGTGATGGATTTTAAGACAAATGGCTCTGTTCTTGGAGTCGAAAGGTCAGAGTTCAAGTTGTGTTTCTGCCATTTCTTATATGACCTGGGACAGATAATTTACCTCTCTATTATCTACAAAGCAAATAGTGATTTTAAAATAATCTATACCCCAGTATTAACATGAGGATTGAATTAAACCACCCATGAAAAGTAATTTATGAGCAGCAAAATGATGACTGCATGACATTATTCTTTTAAAAAGAAGGCAAGGGGAATCTGGGTGGCCCAGTTGGTTAAAAGTGGGACTTTGACTTGGGCCATGATGCTGCGGTTAACCTGGTCAAGCTCCGTGTTAGGCTCTGTGCTGACAGCTCAGAGCCTGGAACTTGCTTTGGATTCTGTGTCTCCCTCTCTCTCTCTGCCCTTCTCCCAACTTGTAGTCTCTCTCTTTCTAAAAAATAAATTTAAAAAAACATTAAAAATTTATTTTAAAAAAGAAGAATGACATTTTTTCTTATATATCCCTTTTGTTTTCCTGAATTTTCTTAAACATATAGTGGATGGCTGAGAAAATTGGCAAGTTCAATGGTTTACCTGCTGCAACTCAGTGTCCAGCCAGGGGAACAGGGAACCACTCTGTGCTTCAAGCAGGGAGGGGTGTAATGCAGGAATCACTTACTCAGGTGTCAGAGGGCTGGGGGAATGCGTGGGGCACAGAGGCCTCTAGAGAAGCCCAGGAGACCAGGGCTTCATCCAGAGAGGTGGAAGCCAATGTCATCCCTGGTGGCAGCCTAGCCCTCTTTTGCCCCTGGTCTTCTGGAGACAACGTCACTGCTCTTGCTGCCGCCCTGAAAGGTTGCCAGTGCAGCTGCCAGGAAACTCGGCAGCCCACACACCTTTTGTACTCCCAGAAGCACCGCCATCTTTGTTCCTTTCTCCCTTTTCTGAGGTCCTACCAGTACCTTCCAGTGGCAAGCGAAGCCAGAGCATAGCTACCAAGGGGGTCTGGGAAATGCAATAAGAGGGTATTCCTTGATCTTTGACTAAGAATTTCCACCTAAAATCAGAGGCTTGACTCGAGCTGAAGGCCAACATGCCACATACACTTCATGTCATTTAATGGCTCCGCTCATGATGCTACCTGGTAAGTCAATCAAATCCTCTTGGTTTCAGACTACTGCCCATGTAGGAAGCTTACCAGAAATAGGGGCGCCTGGGTGGCTTAGTCGGTTAAGCGTCCGACTTTCGCTTAGGTCATGATCTCGCGGTTCGTGGGTTCGAGCCCCGCGTCGGGCTCTGTGCTGACTGCCAGCTCAGAGCCTGGAGCCTGTTTCAGTCTGTGACTCCCTCTCTCTCTGACCCTCCCCTGCTCACGCTGTCTCTCTCTCTCCTAGAAATAAATAAAACATAAAAAAAAAAAAAGAAAGAAAGCTTACCAGAAACAATTAGTGGAGACGGCTCTTTCTTGTACTTATTGTGGGCAAATGGGCCTTACCAAAATGCCTTTAATGTTGATAGAGCTCAGACTTTCAACATATTTAAAGAATCACTTCTCAGAATGTGATCCATGGACCACCTCCCTCAGAAGCTCCTGATGCACTTCGCAGTAAAACAACCACCACCACAACCACCACAAACACATGAAAAAGAGATATCCAGACTCTACCTGAGATGGATTCTGAGAACCTTCTGATTTAAGCTTCCTTTGGTTACTATGATGATCTCCCTATAGAACTGCCATTCACTCCAGCTTTTTTTCAGGCAAAGAGAAATGCAGTGCAGGAAATTGCTTATACAGATGCTGTATGCACTCGTTTAGAGAGCTACTTCTCAGTAGTTAGATGATGCTGTGGACTGAATCATGTTCCCCCAAATTCACACGTTGAAGTCCTAACTCCCAGCCACATGACTGTGTTGGCGACGGGGCCTTGAGGGAGGTGATTGAGATTAAATGAGGTCAGAAGGGTGAAGCCCTGATCTCACAGTGCTGGCTGGTGTCGTTATATGAAGAGGAAGAAACACCAGAGCTCTCTCTCCACCATCGAGAAAACTAGAAGGTGGCCACGTGGAGCCTGGAAGAGAGGTTTCACCAGAGACGGAACTCTGCCAAAACCTCGTTATTGGACTTTCCAGCCTCCAGAAGGAGGAGAAAATAAATGTCTGCTGTTTAAGCCATCCAGCCCATGGAATTTTAGCAACCGAGACAGATGGGGAGTGGGGTTGGGGTTGTTGGGCACAGCAGGACCTTTAGACTAATTGCCTACAGTCCCTTGCTGCCTGCTTCTGACATCAAGCTACTGGCTATTACTTTATAAGATAAATTATTTTTCCAGGCACTAATAGTTAGAACAGCTTTCCAATGTTGTCTCAGCTGCTCACCTGTTCCAACTTTATCTTCCCTCAGATTACACCCCTGGCACTGAATTTTAGTGTTGTGATTTGGACGTCCACTGGCTTTGATCTTGACCATGTCCTGAGTCTGTGTTCTCCCTTACCCGATGACTTTTATTTTCTCACCCAGACTTTTTGTGCTCCCTGCTTTGTGAACTTTCGTCTCAGGCCCCATGTATTTAATATCAATGTTTAACACCCTGTGCTCTGGAAATGGTGTCGGAAAGCGTTTGCAGAAGTTGATGGCCAACCTGCACTCACTGTTAGTCCTGTCCCCATAGTAGCCACCCACGGAAATGCTGCAGCTTCGAGAGAGAGCTGAGGCTGTGCTATGCAAGCAGCTGCCCCTCCTGGCTCAGAAGGGAGCAACTCATGTCACAGTTGATGCCAAAATCCAATCCGACCCCCTGAGCGAATGAGTAGTTGCCCAGAAGTTCTGGTTGATGCTTCATGTATTTTCCTACCCTCACAATCTATTTAATGATCACACACTAAATGCTAAGTGCCAGACTTTCACAAAAATATCAATTTCTATGGACTGAATGTTTGTTTCTTCCACCCCCAAATTCATATGTTGAAAGTGCTAATCTCCAAAGATGGTGATATTAGAACTTGGGGCCTTTGGGGAGTTCTTTAGTCCTGAGGGTGAGGCTCTCATGAATGGGATTAGTTCCTGATAGAAGGGACTCCACAGAGATCCCTTCCACCATTCAGGGACATGGTGAGAAGCCAGCACTCTAAAACCCAGAAGAGGACTTTCACCAGAGCCCAACCGTGCCAGTGCCTTGATTCTGTACTTTCTCCAGAACCATAAGAAATACATTTCTGCTGTTTATAATCTATCCAGTCAGTGGTATTTTGTTATAGCACCCTGAATACAATAAGACAGCCATCTCATTATATGTACTTACATTTATTTGATGTACATTTAAATGTTACTGTAAATGTAATTTTTCTCTGAAGATTTAATCATGTGTCCAATCTAAAGTAATACCATTTTTTATTTTTTATACTGACCTTGTGACCAGAACTTTCTTTTTTTTTAAATATAATTTACTGTCAAATGGGCTTCCATACACACCCAGTGCTCATCCCACAAAGTGCCTTCCTCAATGCCCATCACCCAGTTTCCCCTCTCCCCCACCCCCATCAGCCCTCAGTTTCTTCTCAGTATTTCAGAGTCTCTTATAATCTGCCTCCCTCCTTCACTGTGACTTTTTTACTCTTGCTGTTATTTCTGTGAAGGTATCATGTGGATGCCTGCATATGTGTGTGCATGTGTGTGTGCACGTGTGTGTGTGTGCACGTATACACCTTGGTTGCTTTTACAATGTTTTCCTTTCCTTTAATTCTGCGCAGTTTTCCTTAGATCTAGCCAGAGAGGCTTTGCTTTGAATTTATGGGGCTGGGACAGTTGAGAAATTCATGTAACAGCAGCGTCCTATCTTTTATAAGTTTCAAAGTGACATTGGACATGATGTCATCAGATGCTGCTCCTGCCACAAGTCTTCTACCTTTTCCTTGTGGCCTCGTTAGAAGAGTGGCCACCTTTCACCATGCCCCGTGTGTCTCTTATGCTTGTTTTATTTATTTATTCTTTCTTTAAACCTTATTTGGTTTCTTTTTACTTCAATCTGGATACTTTCTATTAATCTATTGTTATGTGCTGAATTGTGTGCCCTCAAAATCCACATGTTGAAGCCATAACCCTGTAACCTCGGCATGTGACTGTAACCGGATGTAAGGTCTTTTGAGAAGTGATTAAGTTAAAATCAGACCATTAGGGTGGGGCGTCAGCTAATCTAACACATGTCCTCCTAAGAAGAGGACATTTGGACACACAAAAAGGCACGAGTGTGCTGTGCACACACAGTGCATAAGTCTGTGAGTACATAGCAAGAAGGTGACCATCAGTACATCAAGGAGAAAGACCCAGAGGAGGGAAAAGTCTTCTGACACCTTGACAGTGGACTTGTAGCTCCAGGACCGTGAAAAAATAATGTCTGTTGCTTATTCCATGCCATGCATGGTATTTTATTATGGGAGGGCCCAGCAAACTCGGACATCTGTGTTCTCCACTTTGCTAATTCTCTTTCTAGTCCTACCTCTTACCTTAGTAAGACTAGCAACTGGAATTCTTAATTTGCTTTCAAATTCTTTAGTTACAGGAATTCCACTTTCAGAAAGAATTTCCAGCTTTGAAGCAAAACTCTCCAAATTCACCTATTTTAAAAGCATTACTTATCAATATTTGAAAGTCTAATATCTGACATTTGCAATGCATAGATCACCTTCCATGCTGTTTCTACATCTCTCTATATTTTTTATTAGTGTTCAGCTTTTTGTTTCTATTTCTTGACATGACTGTTATTTTTTTTTAAATTTAATCTTGAACACTGTATGTGAAAACTTATAGGTGTTCTCCCTCAAGGGACACGCTTTTCCTAATATACAAATAGAGAGCTGGCATAAAACCGTGTTGTAGATGAAGCTTGCTATTTCTGGTTTGTCCACACTCGTAGAGTGCAGCCTTCTAGAAGTTTCCGTTAAAATCTTGAAACTCCTCCCCTCATTGGCAGCCCTAAACTCTAATTTTCATTTCCCTAGCATCATCAGACTGTAGAAATTTGGCTTAGATATTTATTTTGCTTTCTGCTTCTTTTCTGAGCATCTCTCTCTCTCTCTCTTTTTTTTTTTTTTCATTTCTTTTTACATGTGCATCTTAGGGGTTTTCAAATACTTCAAGGTTGAGTTGATCTTAGACTAGCTGCTCACTTCTCTGTGGGTTTCCCATTCTGCTGTCATCTTGGCCTCTGGTGTCCCGGCCACGTGGATAGCTCGGAACAGCAGTATTCACCTACCCGCCCCAAAAAGATGGCTGCACACCACAAGGCATCACTTTCCTTCTGCTTTCTCTGTTTTGCGCTAAGAACTTGCAAACCCTTACATGCTAAAAGCTATGCAGAAGGTCTTCTTCACCTCAGTGGGTCTCCCTTCTATTTGGGATCTCTGTGTCTCCAACCCTGACTGCCTTTATTGCTTTCTGACGTATTCCAATGGTTTTTAAGTTAATTTTATCCAGCTTTTATAGCTGCTCTCAGCAAGGGTGTTGATAAGACATCAAATGCATTGTCGTAGTCCAACATGCAAGTCCAAGTGTTTACACATACACAATGTTAACTTTTGATCTTCACAGCATTTTATCACCATTTCACAGATCAGAAAAACTAAAGAAACAAGGGAATAAATAACCTGCCTGAGGTCCCCTAGCTGGCAAATTGCAGAACGGTATTCAGAGGCAATTTGACTCCAGAAGTCATGCTTTCTTACCACTGTGCTGTTCTTTAAGTAAGATAAAACCCAAATAATAGCAGTCTACATTATTATTTTCTCTTGGAAGAAAAGATCTATACAATCTCTTCAAATCATCACATTTTTGTTTCAGGAAGATGAGAGGTGGGGGTATGTGCCTAAGGAAAGCATCAATACCAAGCAATCTGAGAAGAATTATATACACATATATTTTTACTGCGCTCAACTATACAGTTAAGAATGAACAAAGTGGACATGGCTTCAGTTTGGATTTTTAAAAGCTATCATTCACTTCTCCTTTCAATTTTTCTCATGACATAATTTCCATCATCCAGAAAAAAAAAATCGGATGTATCCAATAGAACTCGTGGTTCTATTCATGCAACATTAATACACCCATAGAAAGCACGATTGTCCTTGTGTGTGGTCGTGGATGATTCACTGGGTTCTAAGGAAATCCCAAAAGGCTGCAAATTATTATTTGCAAAATAGTATTTACTCTTGATATTCTGTGTGAATTTGCTTTATGCATGGAAAAGCTTATGAAGATTGTATGGGTAACGAAATGGCTGCCATTGTTTTGTTGGGCTTGGAGATTGTTCAGCTTTTTTTGCAATGTAACTTTTGAGATACTTAATAAAACAGAGGTCAGGGATGTTAACGTTTTGCAAACAATTGGCGGGTTAAACAGATTAGGACACTGTTGAATATGTCTGCTTATCCACTCCCACGTGTTTGTAAATGCAGATCTGTCTTTTCCACAACTGTCGGCAATACACATGGCAGGATCTGGGCAATTTATCCGCTAGTTGTGGAAAAAAAAAAAAGAATCAAGAATCAAGACCTTTGTAGTAAGGCACACACTTTGTAATGAGTGTTAGAATCTTCTCTCTGCCACCAAGTAGCTGCAGAACTTTGAACGGATTACCTTTCTCTGACACTCAGCTTCTTATTTGTAAAATGGAGATTAGGGTCTAGTTTTGTGTATTGTTACATTGTTTTTAAAATAAATGTTACCTTACTCCCCCCTCCCATACTTGCACATTATTTATTTCACTGATTTGAAAATCTTTTTTTGAATGTTTACATTTTTCGTCCTGGATATCATCCCCTAAAATAATTTTTAATAGTCTATGTAGAAAATAAGAGACAACAGAAATACTTAGAGTCTGTTACCATTTGATAAGACATTAATTAATACGAGCATAGATAGAATCACAAAGGGTGAGCAACCAATACTTTCTCTCTTGTCCCCTTAGCTCCAGATACACCCCATGCCCACCAGCAATCATCTAACACCTGATGCGTCTTGTCTCACGCAACATGGTAATGCACCGAATTGTGTCAGAACCGCTGAGCACCTTCAGACGTTCTTGTGAAATAGCTTCTGATTAGTTGTCACACTTGTGTTTTATTTCCATTCCATTGCATGAGATTTGAGTTACTAATATTTTAAAAGCTTTCATTCTTGGGGCGCCTGGGCGACTCACTGGATTGAGTGACAATGCTTGGTTTTGGCTCAAGTCATAATCCCAGGGTCGTGGGATCAAGCGCCACGTGAGGCTCCACGCTGAGTGTGGAGCCTGCTAAAGATTCTTCTCTCTCCCTCTCTGCCTCTCTCCCCCACCCGGCCCTCTCTAAAACTAAAATTAGGGGTACCTGGGTGGCTCAGTCCGTTAAGCGTTGGACTTCAGGTCATGATCTCATGGTTCGTGGGTTCGACCCCCCACATTGGGCTCTGTACTGACAGCTCAGAGCCTGGAGCCTGCTTCAGATTCTGTGTCTCCCTCTTCCTCTGACCCTCCCTTGCTCATGCTGTCTCTCTCTCTCCCTCTCTTTCTCTCTCTCTCAAAAATAAATAAAACATTAAAATAATTAAAAAAATATGTTATGCCAAGCAAAAATTCTGACCCCTATGTTGTATGTACAGCATCTCAATAAGGAAAAACATTTGAGTGTTTCTATTTTTTGTCTCAGATATCATCCTCTAAAATAATTACTTTATTATTGACTGAAGTTAGCATTACTGCTATTGTTATTTTGATGATGATCATTATGATTTTTACCTGGAATTTTATCCTCCCTTTCTTGCAGAATGGCTTCATAGTAGCAAGTTAATATTATGGTAGAAAGAACAGTGACATTAACTGCTTTTAACACCACCACTAATTGAAACTATGTGCCAAGGAATGAGCTACTCTCCTTATATACATTATTTTATATTTTACTTCAATATGTTTACAAGTTCAATATTACTTCCCCATTTCAAAAACTGAGATGCAGAGAGGTTACAAGTCTTGTCAAGTTCATTGATAATGTCAGTGGCAACACCAGGTATAGTTTCAACATACACCTGTCTGACTCCACCATGGCCCACGGCTCTCTCATGGCATAATGGTGGCTGAAGTTGCTTGGTATATCTTGAATCCTTAATAGAGACACCACAAAAAAGGAGATTTGTGAGTAATGTATGAATTATTAAACAAGTACCATCCATTTTTTGGTTAAATAATTCCTATTGATGTAATAAGGGCAATCACTCAGAGTAACTGTCTCTTCCACTACTTCCTCTTAACTTGGCCCTTCCCAAAATTACATTTGTTGTGTTTTTCTGACTGTAAAAGTATTATATGATCAATATGCAAAGCTGAAAATTAGGCAAACAACAACAACAAAAATCTCACCAAAGAGAGATCATCATTACTTCATTTGGTATATTTAGTTCAACCTTTTTACTTATAATATAAGGAAGTATTAGTTTAATTTTCCATGAAATATATAAAAATACATATATGCATATTTGTAATTAAGTAACATGTACCATTTTGTGCCCTGCATTTCCCACTAAATATTTCTTGGAAATGATTTTCCATCTCATTATTTTAGAAAATTATTATCACGATGTATGATTATCCATCATAAAAGTGTAGAAACATTTATTTACCTTTTTAATTGAATTGGAGAATATAATTTCTTAAGAAGACTCTGATACTGTTACAAATTTAGTTCCTTTCCTTTTTTTCTATATTATGTTAAAATATCTTCCATGAACAATCTTGGTTTCAAAATGCCTAAATGCATATTTCTTTTAGGACAGAAGTGAGATTTTTATCTACATGCTGATAAAGTGTTTTCTTTTTCAATATATCACTCAAAAATTAAAAAGCAACTACTAGATGAACAAAAAGAATATTTATCTTTCCAACTCCAGTGGGAAAAACTTTAATGAAGAAAGCTCCATCACAAGAAACTATAAAGGATAGTGTTGAACATCTTAAAGACAGAGAAGAGTAAGAGACGTTGACAAATCTTTTCACAAAGGACTTTTTTTCTTAAATGTTTATTTATTTTTGACAAAGAGAAAAAACAAGCAGGAGAAAGGCAGAGAGAGAGGAGGGCAGAGGATCCAAAGTGACTCTGAGCTGAGAGCAGAGACCCCAACATGGGGCTCAAACTCATGAACCGTGAGAGCATGACCTGAGCTGAAGTCGGACTCTTAACCAACTGAGCCATCCAGGCACACCACAAGGGACTTTTGGAAATTTTGCTCTTATATCCTCCCAAACATGGGGGTGGGGGCTAATGAATTGAGGAAGGGCTCCCTCCTGACGCTACTTGTGGTTTCATGTCACTTTGGTATCCCAAAGGATTCTAAGTGGAGAGCAGCCTGAGGTAACATCCATGGCACGCACACCTGCTAGCTTTTTAAGCTAGGCAGTACTAACTTTGGCTTCTTCAGGGGGCTTTTGAGCAAGAATTTGAAAGTGAAGAAGTTGAAAAGCAGAAAAATAGAAAAAAAAAAAAAAAAAGAATGTGGAAAGGTAGAAGCTTACAGTTTGTCCTAACTGGTTTTTAGGCTCACATGAGAAACGCCTAGATGAAATTTTTAGGATGCTGACATCCCACTACTAGATGAGTCAGAAGAATCCAAGTAGCAAACATGTGGGCTCCAATAGTAGGAATGGAGGTTAGTAATGACTTCACAGGGTGTCCATTCTGTGTCTTCAAAATCCTAAATTCCACTGATATTCTGCCATGAAATGACTGTGGTCTGCACAGTATTACTGGTGACCTCACACTTTGGAAATGACTGTGTTAACTTCCCCTCTCAACTGCAAATACCCTCTTCTTAACTGTTACTAATTACTTATCAATAACCAAACTGTTACTACTCTTTCTACTAACAACATCTTCAAAATCACTCTTTCCAATAGCAGTATTGTTAACTCAATACCCCAGATCCTCTCCTTAAAAAAATCTCAGTGGCTTTACTATGCCAAATAATAATGGGTAGGCTCCGTATACTAGAATCTCATGCAGCACATGATAGATCCCTAGCATGCTTTCATGCGCCTCCTCCACAATTTGCCCCTTTCTCACCTGAAAATTTCTCAACTCTATTAGTCCTTCAGAAAAGCAGATCAGATATAGAAATAGCTGGGATTGGGTGGTAGGGAGGCAAGAGAGAAGGAGATGGTAGAGAGAGAGATTTTTAGGAATTGTCTCATGAAGTTGTAGAGGCTGATAAATTCAGAATCTGCACTGCAGTTTTGAAAGTTGGAGACTCAAGGAAAAGCTGATGTCCCAGCTGGACTCTGAGGGCAGAATTCCCTCTTCCTTTGGGGATCTCTGTTCTTCTTCTCTTAAGCCCTTCAGCTGATGGAATGAGGCCCACCCACATGATTAGGGGTAATCTGCTGTACTCAAAGCTTACTGATTTAACTGTTAATCTCATCTGAAATATACTTTTATCAACATGGTATTTGACCAAACTGGGCACTGTGGATTAGTCAGGTTGACATATATAATTGACCATCATACCAACAGACACTCTTTTGCACATCTGAAATATGCTGTCACTAATCTCAAATTGGGGTGCCTTCTTCCAGTCTTACATCTATGGTTATAATTGAAAAGGTTCAATACCACTGCCACCTCCTTCACAAAACCTTTTGTGGTCTCCCCAGTGTTACATCATCAAATGCTTCTCCACACCCCCATAGTGTCTGCTTATACGTTACCTGTAGTGATTCTCAGATCACATGTTGGATTCTTCATTGATGTGCACGTGTTTCTCCCAGTGTGGGTTATCCTGCAAGAGTGGAGGGCATTGTGTCTGGTTTCTTAGTGAGCAAGTACAAGAGGTGATGTAGAGTCAGAAGTCATTAAATGCAAGGTAAAGGCACAAGTCCAATGATACTCTGATCATTGAAAAAAGTTATTTCTTATAATCTTGCATTGGGAACTCCATGTAAAGATCATGAGGATATGTAATACTCCCTGCCTGGGTTTTGGAATGGAATGCTCCCTCCTGAGTTGATAAACCTCAGCTCCAAGGTTACTTAGGACTTGGTAGATTCAGATCCTGAAGGCTTTATGCCGGTGGTAAGGAGAAGGAAGTGGATATTAGCCAATGTCAAGTCTCCTCTGCATGTGAATAGAGTGGGCGGTGACTATGCTCTACTCTTTATGGGTGATGTGTGTCCAGGTATTTTACAAGTGCAGACATTAAAGTGAGTATTCCTAGGATGTGAAGGTGATCTGGCTGCAACATCTGTCACCCCATTGATGACCAGTGTTGATTCAGCTGATGTGGCTGAAGAGGCAAGTGCCTCCTTCCTCCCTCACTGCTCCATGTGCATCCCTCCCAAAGCTGCACGCCTGGTCACAGAGGATGACTTTCTCCTAGAGGAGAACCATTTGTTGGTCAAGGGCTTACTAGTAGCTGTTTCCTCTGCTGGAGCCTCCAAACAAGCCCTCAGGATCCATTTGCAGGAGAACATAAGAGAGTCAAGCTTCCACGACTCCAGAAATACCCAAATGGAGCACTGCATACAGTGGTCTGCCTTTCTTAAGACAAAACAAAACAAAACAAAGTGAATACCCTAGGTCTCACTTCTGTCTTTCTCAAGAAGAGCCATGTAATTGTCTCTAGGGCCAAGGATGAGTATTGAGAGATGAAAACGAAAATAAAATAATATAAAGTGACCAAACAACCCAGCCTTCCTTTGTTGCTCTTGTTTTACTTGCATTTTCTCTCTTCTTAGATAAGGAATAAGTTCACTTATAATTTCAACTCAGCAAATTCCCCAGAGAATAACCTCTATCGTGTCTACATCTATTGCAGAAGCACATTTACTTACCACTTCGGATTTCTTCTTTTTATTTACCTGTCAAAATTCTTGAGCACAAACGTTGAGGGAGGCAAAAGACAAAGTAAACAGTGAGGATCACAAGTACACAAAGCATTTTGGGTCTTTTTCTTTTTCTGATGAATTTTATCTTCATGTGGGAACACTAAGCTCTCCCTGAGTTTAGATTACAAATCCATGGTGTATCACTTTTATCATGAGGCGGGAGAGGGGAAGAACGCCACCTACTAATTACACAATCCACTGAATGATTATGACAGAGGACGGCATATCTTTTTCTTGTCTATTAAAAAATAAATTAATGTCTTGTAAAAATGAAAATGCAATAAGCCAACATGTTCATTGTATTTTTAATATCAGTAAGAGTTAAAATAATTTAACTATTTACCCTTGGCATTCTCTTGCCTCTTCTCAAACCTGACTACTGCTGGCACATTTTGGGGGATAGTCTGGCTTCTCCAGAAATATGGAAGGAGAGAGAGTGTGTTGCTGTGGTCATCCAGACGTGGGCCAGCTGTCACAAGGTGTTATTTCTGTCTTTAGTGTAGACTTCCTCATGCCTTCATCGAATGATCTGGGGCTTTAAGACGATTTCATGATAGTGCTTGAGATTTAGTGCAGCCTGGGTAAAAGTTTGCTCAAATGAGTTGACGGCTGTCTTGATCAGACTTTGGTACTTGCCTTTGTTTCAAAAAGAGTTTGGAAAGACTGGGGTGAAGGAGAGTCAGAGCATTCTCTATGATTTCTAAATACCGTGTTTGCAGCGGTTCATCGTTTTGAAAGGTGATTGCACAGCTGGAATGCACCAATCTGTGGGAATCTGCTAATCCCTTTACCTTTCAGCCATCAAAGCCATCACAGCCATTCACTGTTGAAGCAGAAACCAAAGCACATTTTGCCTTTTCTCTACCTTCTTTCCATGTACCCTTGCCCTTTACTGTATATCACATAGGGCTAGTACTTGTGACTCTAAAAATAACAACAATAAAGCAAAACTGCTCAATTCATCTAAACCAGATTAATCAATCTGTTTTCAAGGTTTATGAGGCTCCTTTCTTAATAACTCTCATCTGTAGAGTGGGTGATTTCAAGGAAACATACATAACAGAAGATACTCTTTAACATGAAAAAAATAACGTTGGCAAATCAAGATACTTCAGTTATAGGCAGGGTGGTGGGCACTCTTTGTTCTTAACCAGTTTGCCCTTTGAGAGTGTATAATAGATCAAAAAAGGACCCTTCGAAACAGAGGAACTGGATAGGCAGAACTAAAGATTTCCCCCTGAAATTTCCATTCTCTAGTTATTCAATTAAACATGAATCTAATCCCTTTGAAGGGACTTTGCAGGTGGAATTAAGGTTACCATGTAAAGGTTCTTGATAGAGAGAGTAGTGGGGATGATCAAGGTGTGCCCAGTCTCATCACATAAGACCTTCGAAGCAGGGAATATTCTCTGGCTGGTTACCAAAGAGGGATCAGGAGAGGTAAGCAGAGAAGAGGGGAAGCCAAAGGAGACGTCAAAGAAATTGAAAGGATGAGAAGGACTCACGGCTCTTGAAGACGGAGGACAGGAATACACACTGAGCCACGAGCTGAGCTACCTCTAGAAGCAGAGAGTGGCTTCAGGCTGTTTAGCCAGCTAGGAAACAGAGTGCAAGCCTACGACTCCACGGACTGAGTTCTGCCCACAACCTGAATGGTCATAACCCTTGGAAACATATCATCCCCAGAAGGACTTCCGCTGTGCCAAAACCTTGAGTTAGCCTCATGATACCCAGAGAAGAGATCCAGCTGAGGCAGGACGTGCCTTGTGCCGGAATTTAGCATGAAAAAACGTGCCAAGAAGAAAAAAAGATCAGGCGAAACAAGGCTGATTCAGGCAGAAACTACAGTGAGCAGGAGGGGTGGGGCTGACTTGGATGACTGATTATGATGCAGGCCTGTCAGTACAAGGAAGCACATAAAACATCGCGATTGAACCTGATAAGGGAAGGTAACAGCAAAAACAGAGATCTGTCCACCACCTATAGGCAACAGAATATTCTGTACCCTTGATACCTGGAATGCTTAGGTGCCCGGCACGGTTAGCAATGGCCACTGGGAATATTAAATCAGCAAAGTTGGGGCAGGAAATGCAAATGCACACTCCCCTCATAGCTCCTGACACTCTGATCACTCACTACTGCAGCTTGAATGTCTAATACGCACACCATACTTCTCTCAATGGAGCTCACTCAAAGTGTGCACCATTCTAATAAATGGCACCATTACCTACCATGTTTTCTCAGACCAGAACTCTTGAAATCATGCTTAATTCCATTATTTCCCTCAAACCTTGCATGATGCAGGGCCCATCCAGTTCATCAGGGAGTTCTCTGATTCTAATTACATTGCAAATGTATCACTATGCTGGGCACCTCCACTGACGCAAATGGTCCTCGCAAACTCTTTGCTTGTTTGGAATTCCACAAATGCACCTTATCTATTTGCTTCCCCGACTCTTTCTCAACATGTCTCTCCAATGACCATCATTGATCCTGAGCATTTAATCTGCTACACACCAACTGGGCATCTTTCTCAAGCATGAATTAGATCATGTCGTTCCTCCACTAGAAAAACTCTCACTCAACAAGAATAAAATCTCAGTGCCTTTTGGAGGCCTATGTGGTTTACAGGATCTTGCCCAATCTTCCTCTCCTCCTTTATTCCTCTCCTCTCCATCAATTCATTCCACTCCACTCATCCTGACCCGTTCATGTCCACTGAACAACTCAATCCTATTACTCTTTCAAGATTTGGTACTTACTCTGCTTGGAATTTTCAGGTCTCTGGTCAAATGTCACCTCTGTTGATGCTTACCTAAAGTACCTCCTAAATGCATTAATTTACTTAATTTTTTATAACACATTGGTTTGAAATTGTTCTTAGGTTTAAAAATATTTATTTTTTAATCTGCTTATTGATGGCCTATCTCCCTTTGTAATGCCCAGATCGCGATCTCCCCAAAATCCCAAGACCACCAAGGAGTCCGAGTCACGTATGCAAAAGCAAAGGGCTTTATTTCAGGCTTAAGCTCAGACTCCCAGACTTCACCAGCATATGGATCTGTGCTGAGAGCCCCGAACAAGGGCAGAGTAAGGTTTTTATGGGGTTTGAGACAGGAGAGTTACAGAAGTTGTGACCTGGGAACAGTGATCCAATCATAATTATTCAACATCATTGACAGCAGGTTTGACCATACACATTGTCTAGAGTATTCGTTACTTTTGGCGGGATCCAATTACAACATTTAGAGTACCTTTAAATTCAACCAATCACAGAGCGAGCCTAGGATCTTGTTCGGCAACTAACAGGTTAACTTTAACATTAGGTAACAGGGTCCTATCTATAGTTTCTATCTCCAGTCCTCTCCCTTAACAATGTGGAGGGTGGTCGCTGGCCTTTCTGGATTGGGTGTTGCAAGGGTGGTTACTCCTTCCTTGGGCAAGGTGTAACCACCTGGTAGTTTCGGGAAAGCCGAAACTCAGGCCTTCTACTTTAGAGGGGAAACTTAAAGCCTGTCATGGAGTCAGTTTGGTTTAGACGTTTAGACTTGTGGCCTTACACCTTTATGGGGCAAATACAAAATAACATAAGACTTAACTCTCTCTGTTGAAAATAAGGGAGAGGCTTCCCATCTTAAAGCATTACTTTAAAAAAAACTTGTAAGCTCTTTCCCTGCCTTTTTGAAATGTATGTAAATATTTTTTTAATGTTTTTATTTTTTATTTTTAAGAGAAAGAGAGAGTGAGGGATGGGCAGAGAGGATAGAGGATCCAAAGTGGGCTCTGTGCTGACCCCAGAGAACCTGATATGGGACTGGAACTCATGAACTGTGAGATCATGACCTGAGCTGAAGTTGGATGTTCAACTGACTGAGCCACACATGTGCCCTATAAATCTTTTTAAAAGCTAAATAAGCATCCTGTCAATTTAAGACTTAGGAAGGTTTTCTTAAGGATCTGGTAGTCATCTCTTTGAAATACAATCATTAAGGAAGATAGTGCCCTTTCCCCCTAGTTTTCTGGGAAGTTAGGACCCTTAACTTCAGCTTGTCCCTGAACCCAAGTTGCAAACCGCTTCAGGTTATAGAAATATGAGAATGTTATTTTTTTTAACTATTTTTAAAAAATGTTTTTTAATTTATTTTGAGAAAGAGAAGGAGAGCAAGCATGAGAGGGACAGAGAGAGAAAGAGAGAGAGAATCTCAAGGCTCCATGTTGCCATCACAGAGTCCAACACCGGGCTCTATCTATGAATGGTGAGATCAAAACCTGAGAGGAGATGAAGCTCTGAGCCTACATCAAGAGTTGGATGCTTAACCAACTGAGCCACCCAGGTGCCTAAAGAACGTTATTTTTGAAAAAGCATTAGCACACACAGGTGACTCTCCCAATTACCAAGTCAAGTTAGGGTAAACTATATGACAAATGATGCTTTCATCGCATCTCACTTGAGGACTGGTTATTATTTATCTTGTGAACATGAGCATAATGGGCTGTATCTGCTTTACGGTGTAAGATGATGAGATTTCTGCCACTGTAATGGCTTTAGTGGATTGACTGTGATGGACATCACATTATAATTTAACAGTTATTCAGTAATAAAAGTGCTTTCTCTCTCTTTTACTTTCGTGGAGAGATTTTCTGGAGTGATAGCGAAAGTTTGTTTTAAATATTTTCCAGCATCCTTTACTGAAATGTAGGACCCAGAAGGGAGAGAGATTTTCTTTCATCTCTGACATGGACATGGGTGCTGGGCACTCAGCTCCATTAATATTTCAGATGTGACCGATCAGTAAAAAGAGTAATATTTCCTGAAGTGGTGGGGCTGCTGAACAAGTGGGAAATTCCTGGAGGCCACAGTACTTCCACAGAAGAGAATCTAGCTGGAGATGTGGATGGAAGCCAGGGGAGTAAGGAATGGGAAGTGGTAATGAAGCAGATTGTTTACTGGTCTCTTTTCAGAGCACATGGGAGACTTGTGGAAACTTTTAGACATTTCTTTGAAAAGTCCTGCTGATGCATTAGCAAATGGCTGCAAGAGGTACCTTCACTTGTGGTGAACATAGCATAACACACTTGTTGAATCACTATGTTGTGCACCTGCAGGTAATGTAACATTGTGTATCAACTATAAGAAAATGACTGGACCAAATGGTCCCTGCCCAATGGAAAGGGAATTCAATCTGCTTCCCAATCAGTGACTGTAAGTATTAGAGAAAATGTAAAAGTAAACAAACCCAGAAGCAGTGGAAAAAATTGTAAGGTCCTCCTTCACAGAGAGTTAAGGAACAGAAAAGAAGGGCTACTAAAAATCATCAAGATGATTGTCTTTGACACGTGCTTTGAAAGTTTAATTAAATGGAATTAAGTAAATTAGAAAAAACAAATTGTTCTTTCTTTGTAACAAATATTCATCAACATGCATTTCTTTATAATATTAGTTTATTTATAGGCAGGGGCAAAATTAAATGTCTTAAGTTAAAAACAAATAGATAATAAGATGGACAGTGACCAAGCAAACTTTCGGCTGTGGATTCAACTCGATCTTGAAACACCAAGACTACATTAAGTTTAGCAGTGAACCTGAGCTTCAAAATGCCTCTGGCACTGAGCTTGTACAGTGTAAAGGAAATGCTTACAGAACTGTCCACATCTCCTGTACCAAGTTGAGGATGGGGTTTGAATTCAGAGTGGTGGGTAAAAATGGGACAAAAAGGTGGTCTAATCATTATCTAAAAGTTCATGGACGATAAATAGCTCATGAAGATGAAAGCCAGGGCACACCTGGATGGCTTAGTCGGTTAAGTATCTGACTTCAGCTCAGGCCATGATCTCACAGTTTATGAGTTCAAGCCCCTTGTTGGATTCTGTGCTGACAGCTCAGAGCCTGGAGCCTGTTTCAGATTCTGTGTCTCCCTCTTTCTCTTCACCTCCCCAACTCACGTTCCCTCTGTCTCTCTCTCAAAAGTAAATAAACATTGAAAAAAAACAAACATGAAAGCCAGGAGTGGACTACAATCAATGTTAGACATATTTTGGCTCCATTAAGTTTAGTATTTGCTTTTATTAGTACAAAAGAACAGTATTCCTCTTTCACCGAAATACCCTTTCAGCATTTTTTCCCTGCTAATACTTACATTTGTCCTTCAAGCATTCTGCCAGGATTCGGGGGAAGGTTTTGGCAGTGGAAGGTGCCGATGGCTGTGAGTTTAGCCAACTCTGAGTGCCTCTACACAGGCAGTTATTCCCCAATCTTATCAGCAGAGAGCAGGAAGTTCTAGGTCTAATTAAAAACAGTCTTTCTCTCTCCTTTCAGCAAAGAGGAGATTTTGAAGAGATGAGTCATGTAGCTCCAGGGAGAGAATTTAAAAGGACAATACCCAGAAGGCTCTGGAGTTACAAGATTGAAAAGATGGTAAATATTTTTGTCAACAAAAACTGTAAAGATTAGAGAGAGCACTGACTTGCTGGGAAGTCAAGGAAGGTATCTGTATTACTTCTTGAGGATAATCAGTCAGGTCTTGGCTAGGTTTTGCACTGATGTTTAAGATGAGGTGTTTGAGAATCACAAAAATCTGGTTATAATTCCAACTTTACCACTTGCTGAATGTGTGACTTTGGGAAAATTACTTAATTCCCCTGGACCTTAGTGTGTGTCCGTGAAATGGAGATAATAATACCCAAATCCCATAAAATTTATGAGGATTTGATGTGATTATATATGTAGAGGATTTAGCAAAGTATCTGGCAGATAGTAAGCATTCCAAAATAATTGCTATAGGCAAAGGTTATATTAATAGCTATGGATTTCACAAGCCACATACTCAGAGGTGTAAAAATGGTATAAACTCTTACACCATTGAATTTAACATTCCTTGTGAATTCTGATTGTCCGTGATGGTGGAAAGGTTAACCTTTATTTCCAAATAAACTCAGATGTTTCTGGATTTCCTAACTCATTCCCAGCTTAAAGTGGATGTTAGGTATTTTACTCATTCTTCTCCTGAAATGGCACTCAAGGTTCTACGTGTCAAGACATGTTTGAGACAAGGCATCTGTCTGGGCTCTCACTCACTTATTCGTTCATTTGAGTCGAACTTGAGTTCTGTCGATAATGGAAGTTCAGAGTTATATTTCCTCAGGATTTTCAAACTTTCTTTCTTTTGGTGTTTTCTAATGAGAAGTGTGAAGCAAGCCTGACTCTCATTCTTTTGAAGGTAACAGTACCTTTTCCTCTCTGGACCCTTTTTGGGTTTTATTTTTATCTGTAAAGCTGTGAATATTCATGGCATGTGTAAGTGTGGGCATTCGGTATTCTTCATCCTTGGCATGCCTTTCAGTTTGACCATTGGAGTTTGCTTTCAGCCCTGGAAAATTCTCTTGCATTATTTCTTTGAAATTTCTCATCCATTTTCTCAAGGGATAAATAATTCTGTACCTAAATCTTGGTCTAAATATCTAATTGCTTTCTTAGGAGAAATTCTTGGAAGTTAAACCAGTGAGTTGCAGTTTGCACCTATTTTACAGCAGTTGTAAATATTATCAAATTATTCTCTTGAGTGATTGGACTAACTCCCATTTCCTTTTTAAAAATTTTAATGTTTTTATTTATTTCTGAGAGAGAGAGACAGTGTGAGCAGGGGTGGAGGGTGTCAGAGAGAGGAGGAGATATAGAATCTGAAGCAGGCTCCAGGCTCTGAGCTAGCTGGCAGCACAGAGCCCGACGCAGGGCTTGAACCAAGGAACCGTGAGATCATGACCTGAGCCGAAGTTGGACGCTTAACCAACTGAGCCACCCAGGCACCCCACTCCCATTTCCACTTTAAGAATAAGTATGTGAATAACTTAGGTATTAATTAGGTCTCCCAACATGGATGATTATTTTCAGGAGATATTTTAAAGAACATGCAATAGCCATAAAATCAAACCACTCATTTTCTCTCCTTAGTTCAAATGCACATTAAAATATGTGTATACATTTTTTTAATTTTTTTATTTTTTAAAATTTTAATGTTTTCTTTATTTCTGAGAGAGAGAGAGACAGTGTGAGCATGGGAGGGTCAGAGAGAGAGGGAGACACAGAATCTGAAGCAGGTTCCAGGCTCTGAGCTAGCTGTCAGCACACAGCCCAACGAGGGGCTCGAACCCACAAACCATGAGATCATGACCTGAGCTGAAGTTGGATGTTTAACTGACTGAGCCACCCAGGTGCCCCATTTTATAAATATTGTACAAGAATATTGTTAATTTTACATCAACTTTTGTAAAGGTAAGATGAAAGTCATGCTACATATATTTAAGTTTAGATGCTGTGTGTGTTTTGGCTTAGATTATAAATGCATTAGATATAATTTTCAGTCTTAACAAGATCTGGCTACAACTATGCTTAATATTTGAATATGTCTCCAAGACCAAACAAGTCAGTAAAAGCAATAATTAGTCTCAGATTGCCAAGATATTATGTTTTCAAAAAGAAAATAATGGGGCACCTGAGTGGCTCAGTCCACAAAGCATCTGACTTCAGCTCAGGTCATGATCTTGCAGTTCATGAGCTCAAGCCCCACATCAGGGTCTGTGCTGACAACTCAGAACCTGGAGCCTCCTTTGGATTCTATGTCTCCCTCTCACTCTGTGCCTCCCCTGCTCATGCTTTGTCTCTCTCTGTCTCTCAAAAAATTAATAAACACTTAAAAAATTAAAAACTGAAAAGAGAAAAAAGAAAAAAGAAAATAAAAAGGTCAAGTTTCAGTTATAATGCCCTTGAGGGAGTATGGCCAGTTGGGTCTTGCTTTCCATTCTCTGATAGTATGACTTCCCTCTGTCCCTTTGTGCACACTTCACCCAGTAAGTACTATTTTTTTAAAAAGTGGCTAGTGTTGAGCGTTTATTTAATCAGATAGTCTTAATGTTTTCCTAGATATCCAAGGACCATTCAGTACATATTTATATTTTTAAAACATCATTTCTGGAGACATAGCAAATCCTCATTGTTGATCTATGTATCCAAGCAAAGTCATTGGCAAAGAAGGGTATCTGTGAGACTTCTTAAAAGGATAAAATTTCTTGCAATAAATAAGAGATTTATGCCTTGGATAGCTTGGATCCCCTAGCTACATACTCACATTGTATATAGATCCTGTTGACTTTTAGAATTTTGTAGCAATGTCTTCTCTCTAGCTTCTTATCAGGTTTGGCTGATCAAAGACACTAGCAGGTGTTTGTAGGATGGTGAAGAGTGAAGATTGAAGGTTGGTTCTCTTTCCCCACGGAAGACACAGCCCCTGTCAGGTGGCCCTTTAGAGCCCTGCAAGGGGGTGGGGGGTTGCTTCCCTCCTCATGCCCATTCAGGCGTATCTGTGATAACAGCTCCTCTCTGATTCATCATCCCTTGCTTTGCCATCCCTTATTGGTTCTCTTAATATGTCTCTCTGTGCCCTTGACAACGATCTTTTACTTAAAGATAAAAATACAGGGAAAAGATTACAGAACTTAAAATATGTCTGCTTGCTATTCTCCATAAGGCACACGACCACTCCAGGGAGTGATTTGGTAAAATTTAATACAACTGCACGTATGTATGCCCTACAATCCAGCAATCCCACTCCTTGGAACTGACTCATGAGAAAATTCTTACACACGTGCAGAAGATACTTGTCTGAGAGAGCATATTCGTTGCAGTGCAGTTTGTAATAGCAAAATAAAATCTGTCCCTCAGCAAGGTCAGAAATAAAGGTGGTATTAATACAATGGAATTCTATTTGCAATTTAAAATAAATGAGCGAGGCCTGCATACATCAAGTTGAATAAATTTCAAAAAATGTCATCCTAACTGTAAAAAAAAAAAAAAACAGTTTGCAAAAGGTTACGTAGGGCGTGATATCCTTTATGCAAATATTTAAATTATTTTTTAATGTTTTTTATTTATTTCTAGGAGAGAGAGAGAGAGACAGCGTGAGCAGGGGAGGGTCAGGGAGAGAGGGAGACACAGACTCTGAAACAGGCTCCAGGCTCTGAGCTGGCAGTCAGCACAGAGCCCGACGCGGGGCTTGAACCCACGAACCGCGAGATCATGACCTAAGCGAAAGTCGGACGCTTAACCAACTAAGCCACCCAGGCGCCCCCCTTTATGCAAATATTTAAAACACATGAGAAAAAAAAAGCATGTGGACATTTTTTAAACACTTTGGGAAAAGTAGAACCAAATGATAACATTATGACTTAGGGTATATTCTTTTATCTTTCTTGAAGTTTCTGTGCTTTCCTTTTTTTCTCTATAATTAGCATAAATTACTATTCGTACTCATTTCTACCGTTACACTTTCTCCTACCATCACTACTATTTTTACATGCACATAATTCTGCAGTATCAGTATTTATTTGTTTTGTAAAATTACATCTGATTTTCAAGACAATCAGATGAAATGGCTCCATGTTTCAGCCAAGGGGTTAGACATCATCACCAAGAGAGAGATTAAGTGACATGCCCAAGGTCACATACCCAGTAAGTGCTAACTGCAGAATGAAACACAGGTTTCTGATGATACATTACTGAAGTTATTTTAAATTTGCTGGTTTCTGCATGTTACAGTGATATATGCATGAGAATCCAGTAAATATTTTAGTTGGCTGATAGAATAATAATACCATTACCTGAATAATCATTGATGGTTTTAGAATGGTTCTAAGTACATTGGGCATATTAACCACTTGATCTTCTCAATAACTCTGCAAGGAATCTACTGTCATTATCTGAATTTAAGACATGGGAAACAGCTACAGATCATTTGAGAAACTGTTTACAGTTTTACAGTGAGAAGTGGCCGGGCTGAGGCTGGAAACCAGTCAGTCCTTCTGCAGAGGCCATACTTCCAACCATGACTCCAGCCTGCCTCCCAAAAGAGAGCTGCCTCCCTGAAATTTGTGTCAGATCCCTTCAGTAGAACTGATCCGTGCAGAGTTCCTTGAGGAAGCTTGCAAATTCTGTGATTTTCATGAAAGCGCTCTCTGAGGGCTTCTTGACACTTTTTTCATTTAGTTTCATTGTACTGAGCTTCTCAGCGTGCTAAAGAATTTTGCTTGGCAGTACCAGCAAATGGCCTCCAAATGGAGCTTCTCTGGTAATTATTTCCAATTTTTCTTTCCAGTTGTGTTTTCCTCATTGATGGGCATTTTCTTGCCATTTTCCTTAATTGCCTTCCTTCTGAAGATGTCACACACCATGATTAAATTGCCGACCTAAAATGGGGGTTAAACTAGTTGAAAAAATAAGAAGAAAAAGAATATTTTAAGAACAGCAAGAGACTTATCGATGAATATCTTTTGATAGATTCATCAGACAATATAATAATTCAGTGCCCAGAATAACTTTATAGAAAAGTCATGCTGCTATCTTGGCCACATTAATTGATTATGAATTAGTAGTTATGGCTTCAATCATGATGGGCAAAAGAAATTCCCTCAGCAAATGGGCCCTTTGCACAAATTATACACACACACACACACACACACATATGTGATATATATATATATTATGCATTCATCAGCTGATGGACATACGGGCTCTTTCTATAGTTTGGCTATGGTTGATAGCATTGCTATAAATTTCAAGGTGCATATGCCCCTTTGAATCAGTATTCTTGTATCCTTTGGGTAAATGCCTAGTAGTTCAATTGCTGGGGCATAGGATAGCTCTATTTTTAACTTTTTGAGGAATCCCCACTGTTTACCAGAGTGGCTGCACCAGTTTGCATTCCCACCAACATGTAAGAGGGTTCGCCTTTCTCCACACCCTCACCAACAGCTGTTGTTTCCAATGTTCTTAATTTTAGCTATTCTGACAGGTGTGAGGTGGATCTCATTGTGGTTTTGATTTGTATTTCCCTGATTATGAGGGACGTTGAAGAAACTAAACAAATGAGCATGGGGGGAAGAAAGAGGAAAATCAAGAGACAGATTCTTAACTATAGAGAGCAACAGAGGTTTACTGGAGGGGAGGTGGGAAGGGGATGGGTTAAATGGGTGATGGGGATAATGAGGGCACTCGTGATGAGCACTGAGTGCCGTATGTAAGTACTGAATCACTAAATTCTACACCTAAAACTAATATTACACTGTATGTTAACAAACTGGAATTTAAACAAAAGCTTGGAAAAAAAAACTATATACAATGAAATATAGTGCACTCTGGTCTTGATTCCTACACTGTATATATATATATATATATATGGAGAGAGAGAGAGAGATCTTTTTATACCTATGTAGCATTCCACTTACAGATGCATCCTGATTTCACTGGTGCCCACTGGTGGACATGTAGCTCATTTAAAGCATTGGCAATGAAGTCCATACTTGCAAGCTTATTTGGGGGTGAACTTACAGTGGAATTTCTGGATTAATTTCTGGGTAAATAAGGAAATGAGTTTTACATTTATTTTTATAATTACTTTTTGCTCATGCTTTCACTATATGTGATCATTAAATCATTCTCAATTACTTGTTCTTTTGCCTTCACTTTATTAAGGATTCTTTGAAGGTAATACTGATAAGTTAATAAATTCGTAACGTAAGATACCTAAGAATAAACCTAACCAAAGAGGTGAAATATCTGTACTCTGAAAACCATCGAATACTTATGAAAGAAGTCAAAGATGACACAAAGAAATGAAAAAAAAATATTCCAAGCTCATGGATTGGAAGAACAAATATTGTTAAAATGTCTATACTACCCAAAACAACTACGTATTTGATGCAATCCTTACCAAAACACCACAAGCATTTTTCACAGAGCTAAAGCAAACAATTCTGAATTTTGTATGGAACCACAGAAGACTACAAGAAGCCAAAGCAATCTTGAAATACAAAACTGAAGGCATCACAATTCCAGACTTCAAGTTATATTACAAAGCTGTAGTCATCAAGCCAGTATGATACTGGCACAAATACAGACACATAGGGGTGCCTGGGGGGCTCAGTTGGTTAAGCGTCCGACTTCAGCTCAGGTCATGATCTCACAGTTCATGGGTTCAAGCCCAGCTTTGGGCTCTGTGCTGACAGCTAGCTCAGAGCCTGGAGACTGCTTCTGATTCTATGTCTCCCTCTCTCTCTGACCCTCCCCTGCTCATGCCATCTGCCTCTCTCTCTCAAAAATAAGTAAAACATTAAAAAATTATATAAAATAGCCCAAATACAGACACATAGGTCACCTTGTAATCTATGCTCAACTCATCTTCAACAGAGCTGGAAAGAATATCTAATGGAAAAAAGATATTCTCTTCAACAAATGGTGTTGAAAAACCGGATAGCAATATCCAAAAGAATGAAATTGGGCCAATTTATTACTCCATACACAAAAATAAATTCAAAATGGATGAAAAACCTAAATGGGAAATGGAAAACCATAAAATCTTAGAAGGGAACACAGGCAGCAACCTCTTTGACATTGACAACAGCAACTTCTTACTAGACATGCCATTGAAGGCAAGGGAAATAAAAGCAAACATGAACTATAGGGACATCTTCAAGATAAAAAGCTTCTGCTCAGGGAAGGAAACAATAAACAGAGCAAAAAGTCACCCTGTGGAATGGGAGAAGAAATTTGCAAATGACTTATTTGATTAAGGGTTAGTATCCACAATCTATAAAGAACTTACCAAACCCAACACCCAAAACTCAGACACTCCAGTTAAGAAATGGGCAGAAGACATGAATAGACATTTTTCCAAGAAAGACATCCAGATGGCTAACAGACACATGAAAAGATGCTCAACATTGCTCATCATCATCAGGGAAATACAAATCAAAACCACAATGAGATACCACCTCACACCTGTCAGAATGGCTAAAATTAACACAGGAAATAATCCTTGCTGTTGGCAAGGATGTGGAGAATGGGGAAAGCTTTTGCACTGTTGGTGAGAATGCACCGGGTACAGCCACTCTGAAAAACAGTGTGGAAGTTTCTCAAAAAATTAAATATAGAATTACCCTAAAACTCAGCAACTGCAATACTAGGTATTTACCCAAATAATACAAAATGCTGATTTGAAGTGGCATATGCACCCCAAAGTTTAGAGCAACATTATCAACAATAGTCAAATTATGGAAAGAGTCCAAATGTCCATTGACAGATGAATGGATAAAGATATGGTAAATATATACAATGGGATATTACTCAGCCATCAAAAAGAATGAAGTCTTGCCATTTGCATAGACATGGATGGAGCTAGAGTGTATTAAGCTCAGCAAAACAAGTCTGTCAGAGAAAGACAAATACCATATGATTTCACTCATATATGGAATTTAAGACACAAAAGAGGGGAAGGGGAGTGATGGGCATGGAGGAGGGCAATTGTGGGGATGAGCACTGGGTGTTATATGTAAACCAACTTGACAATAAACTATTTAAGGAAGAAAAAAATTTTTAAATCAATTTATCATATATATAAAAAAAGACACAAAAGAGATGAATACACAGGAGGGAAAAAAAAAAAACAAAGAGCAAAGCAAACCATAAGAGACACTTAACTGTAGAGAACAAACTGAGGGTTGATGGAGGAAGATGGGTTGGGAGTGAGCTAAATGGGTGGTGGGTACTAAGGAGGGCACAGTTGTGTTGAGCACTGGGTGTTATACATAAGTGATGAATCACCAAATCCTATGAATCACTAAATTCTGAAACCAATATTACACTAAACGTTAACTAGCTAGAATTTAGATAAAAATTTAAAAAACCATAAATTTGTGACATTAAAATAAATAATTATTCTGTAAGCATTTTCATCACTACGTTAAACCTGGTTTCTTCCATGGATGTAGTTGTGACCAGCATGGATGAGACAGGTATCTGGGGATCCAAATGAGCCTCGCCTATCCCCTCTGTTCTCGTCACCAAGCAGTGAAAACCTTGGCTTGGGTGCTGCTGGAACTCCTTTTTTCTGATGGTTTCTATAAGTTGCTGTGGGCTATTAGGGGTGCTTGTGACAATCCGCTGCCTCCATCGCCATCTCCCTAATTGGATAGGATTGGGAGCTAATGGTTCCTTATCATCAGCTTTTCTCATTAGACACAATGGAGCTCTCCAGTGATCCAGATTATCACGAGAACAGATCACTATTCTTGTTGTTTATTTCACACAATAATATGATAATTGCCATTTCAGATTTTTCTCTATGCCCTTAAAAACCATCTGTGTTAAGGTTCCTGGGTAGTTCAGTCGGTTGAGCATCCAACTCTGGATTCTGGCTTGGGTCATGATCTCACAGTCATGGGACTGAGCCCTGCATCAGGCTCTGTGTTGGCCATGGAGTCTGCTTGAGATTCGGTCTCTCTCCCTCTGCCCTTCTCTCTCTTTCTCTCTAAAAATAATAAAACTTAAAAAAAAAAAAACAACATTGTGTTGTTCTTGAAACATCTTTGGCTAGGCTAGAAAAGTAGAAAGTGGCTTTACAATGTTTTGCCAAGCACGATTTGGTTACATTTTTACCAGAGATCTGGGGGCAAACAGTGCTTTGCCAAAGGTTGATGTTGAGCTGTGAGAGACTGCCAAAGTATAACCCAAATTCCAACTTCCTCCTATCCCCTTTTAAAGTTTTCTTCTACCTGTTAAGTTGTAAAAACAGGAAAAATTGGGGTGTTTAATTAATCTCAATGAAGGCATTTTCTACAGCAAATTACAAAGTTAAAATGCTTTACATGGTCCAAAAGTATTTATGACAAGTGTAATAAGTGCTCCAAAAAAAAGCATTAGAATTCAGAACACTATCTACTTTATTAGATACCACATTCTAAATAATTGATAAAATGTTAATGCTTTTTGAACAACAAATGTTAAATATAATGTTCCTCTTGTTGCCACAAATCTTTAGAGTGAATAGGATGAAGATCGTCATGTAATACGGTAACAGGGATGCACTTCTTATTTATGACATGAGCTAAATGTAAAAACTAGAGTGATTTTCAATTTCAGAAAGGGAATCCCATACCATCTTTGACCTTGAAATACATAAAAGAGCAATTGAACGCCAAGAAGGGAACACTTAAAATGTATATTCTCTCTGTAAACTATGTCCCTTGATAATTTTGTCATTTGGGGCTCTCTTTTATAAGTACATGGTTTCCTATAGCAGTCTGTTGTTAAAGCAAGGCACGATTATATGCAAATGTGTGAATGTTTATATATATATATTATTATGCATATAATTATACTTATATGTCTTATATAAGAATGCCATCTATTCCAATGTTTTTCTGCATTAATTTCATAAGGTGTCAGCACATAAATTGTTAAGCAATTCCGGGTGAATAAAGATAAAGAAAAGAAACACTTATTCATTTCGGTTTGCCTGATTGCTGTTCAGTGGTTCCTACTTTTAATTTCTCTTAATCCCAACCCAGTACTGAAACACAGTCATTAGTCTGTCATTTACTGATAAGGAAATGGAGACTGACAAAAAATAACTAATTTTCACAAAACTACGAACATAATGAGAGGTAGAGAAGAATTGGGACCCAGTATGTCTACTTCTAAATTCCTTGGTTTTGTCCCCTTTTCCATGTATATAAAAAACAAATGACATCAGTCGTGATAACCACTAATATGTTTATATCACTTATAAAGGACCAGGTTTTACAGTAAGTGCTGTATAGGCACTGTCTCTAATAATCTTCACATTAAATACGAATGTTCTTTTATAAAAGGAGGGGTGTGTCCAGGGAAATAAGACTGATTTCCCAAATCCGTGGAGGCAGAGAGGGGAAGATAAGGAGATCATGCTGTGTTTACCTGCAATTCTGTTGTGGGGGCTTGAGGTTAAGCTTCAAGGAAAACAGAAGCAAGATTAGAAGCAACTTCTCACTTTGAACATAACGGGTTATGTTTCCACGCCATTAATTTTAAACTTACATCTTACTTTTGCTTCCCATAGTATATAATGTTTTAAAATGCTATCTTTTTGTACCATTTATTTTTCAAATCCTTTTGAATTCTAATAAAAAGTACTCGATGTCTCGCTATTATGCAAATAGCCCCGTGAAAGAAAGAATTATGGCTGCACCCATAGCATCAACGGTCTTACCACTGCCATCATTGCTCTGCTTTTAAAACCATCTCAGCTAGGGGCACCTGGGTGGCTTAGTCGGTTAAGCGTCCGACTTTTGCTCGGGTCATGATCTCGCGGTTCATGGGTTCAAGCCCCGCGTCGGGCTCTGTGCTGACTGCCAGCTCAGAGCCTGGAGCCTGTTTCAGTCTGTGACTCCCTCTCTCTCTGACCCTCCCCTGCTCACGCTGTCTCTCTCTCTCTCTCTCTCTCTCTCTCCTAGAAATGAATAAAAAAAAAAACAAAAAAAAAATTTAAAAAAAAAAAGAAAACCATCTCAGCTATAATTTCAGGTTCTCTCTTCCCTTTAAAGTTGTAAGTGGCTGAAATAATCCATGTAAACACTCTGCACAGTGTTGTCTTAGGAGAGTGATTTAATTTCTACATGAGAATTGGAAACCATGTATGTGAAAAAGTTAAACTTTTTGGAGACATTTCATTTCCTTTTATTAAACCATTTAATGCACTCGAACAAAAGATATATATTATAAATTCAGGGAGACTTTTTCCACCAATGCAATGAGACAGAACTTAAAGTCTTCTCAGGTAAGGGATTTGCAAGTTAGATTAGTACGATATAATTCTTTAATCACTGTTCTTGGCAAATAAGTAGTATATTTGCTTGTGAAATTGTGGAACAAATGCATAAAGAGACAGACCTCATAAAGTTGTATAATGAGCAAATGTCACAGTGGATGAAAATGGTTTACCATTCTATCCCCTACCAAGTTACTAGACAGATGATGGATAGAATTGATAAACACCATCCTCTTTTTACTCTTTATCCCTAAGAGTTCAATCCTCTTACTAGCATATGATTTTCTCATACTATTTTCAGAAACTTCATGTAATTTTCCATTCTGTAGAAGTCAATATTTTATCTCAGAGTAACATTCTCGTCATTAGTAGAGTTAGGTCTTGTATATTTCCCATCAGTTTCTTTTTTTTTTCCTTCTGAAATTCTTAAGATTTGTAGACAAAGTTTATGGAATCTATTCTCTAGATCTGATATCTTTGCTTTCAAATTACTCTCCTTTCATATTTTCAGTCTATACTTTGGAATAATATCCATCCCCTCAGTCTTCCACTCCCCTAATCTCAGTCTTAACGGCAAATCATTCCATAGTTCAATTCATCTTCTGAATTTTCTACTTCACATACTTAGTTTCTATTTTAGAAAGTCTCGCTTTGTGCTGAACTGGAATCTCCACAGTTGTCCTTTACCGTGTCATTATTACATGTGGTGTTTTCTGAGTGCTCAGCTGCTTTCTCCAGAGGCTCCTTTTGACCTGGTGCCCACTCTGGCTGCCCTTCCTTTGCAGGTTGTTTAGATCCCTGGCTAGATGGGTGATTATTTCCCTTGGGTTATCTACAGATACCATCTTTGATTGCAAAAGCACCCCAAGGGCATGGGCCCTCAGAAAGAACTGAAGGTGAATCATCATCTACTTCTGTAGGCTGAAGGTGTGCTAATAGGCAGGCAGCAGGACAAATCTTACCTGGTTTTGTCATCCTCAGACAATCTCAGAAGCAGGGAGGGCTCAGTTCACCTTGTCACCTTTGCTTTTTTTTTTTTTTTTTGAAGGCTGAGAAGCCCA
>NW_027529538.1:1137509-1292971 GCF_008692635.1 Crocuta crocuta
ATCCAATGTTGTGCCCTTCAAGCCCCCAGAGCTCTACAGATTTCTGTAGGTCACGTCCTTTCTGATAGCCCCCATCATTTTTCTCAGCGGCTCTCTTACTGGGATCTCACAAAGCCCAAGGTAGGAGAACCCCTTGCAAGTCTCTTCCTAGGAATTCCTCAATCACCAGAGCTAAAGCTCTCTGGCATACCCAGGAATCTATTGCCTCCCTCAGCCATTCCAACACGTGAGCCAGAGGTATTCTTGTTGAAGATGGGGAGAAAAAAATGACACATCCTCTGAATCCTTCCAGAATACCTGTATTTTCTCTACGTTTTTTCCTTAATATGTATTCTGATTTGTCAGCAAAATAGCTGACAATGGTATCTAATTCCTACTAGCAATTCCTTATTGCTGGGGTAATCATAAATTCAACACACCTATTTTTTCCTCTGGTGCTTTTATAAATGACCTGCTCTTGCCTACAGTCCATTTTTCTGCTATCCATGAAGCCAAAAAAGAAATGTAGTAGAATACATAATTAAACTCTAAGTGCTTTTGGCGCTAAAAGAGGTTGTCTTAAGATTCTCAATCTTCCTTGGAAAAAGCAGACTAATGCCTGCTCTAATCTTACTTAAGACCATGCGTAGCTTCAGAACTTTTTCTAGAAATGAGAAAAAGCAAGAGAGTGCTATAAAGCCTTATGGGTCAATGTCAACACGATTCCCTTTCTTTTAAAAAAGTGTCTTTAGGAATATGAGCAGCACTGTTACAAACGAGTAGAGAGAGGAATATTTTGTCAGAGCTTTTATTAGTACGACTGGAAAAGGAATGACCATAAACAAACAACATTCCACTAAACAGAAGGAAAACAGGCAGGATATGGAAGAAATGGAAACATCATGTTAATAATGCTATGTTGCTGTGTGTTCTATTATTCAATGATACTAATCTGAGGGTTCATGTCTATCAAGTAGTATTTATTAGCACTTTGCAGAGACAAGCATTGTGATTTAAATTAATGGGCACACACATTCTAGCCCTATAATTTCATTAATGTATAGTTTACTGATTTGTAGGCATAGACATTTCCTATTCAGTGCCAGGAAATATCTTGCATAGCCCCTTCCTTTTTATGGACGTGAATCAATATTGTAAAATACCATACTTCCCTATTAGTTTTTCCCCAGCATGTAACAAGTTGGTATAGTTAAAGCTGAAAATACACCACAACACATATAATTAGCCCTACGAAGAAAGATCTGGAGAAAAATAACATGCCAAAATGTAAAGAAGGAACAAAGGCTTCAAGCATCTGTTCTCATGCAGCAGAGCATTTCTACTTATTAAGCCCGCCCCAAAAAAACACCCTTATTTTATTGCTAGGACATTTGGGAAGGGACATTGCTGTTCTTGCTTCTAATCTCAAAAAAGTAGAAAAAATATTAACAGCAAATTAATTGAAAATCCGTGTAGCTCACTGAGATACACAGTATGAGTGAAGACACGGTGGACAAGGTGACAGTTTCCCACTGCCTCTGTGTGAGGCCATGCAGTGCATTCTGAGCTGGCGAGGCCCGGGGATTTACCTTTGTAACACGGAGAGCATAATTCAAAGCAATTCATCCCGCACACAGGCACAGAGGCTGTCTGAGCCACACACTTATGGCAGTCACATAAGTGACTTATAAGTCACATAAGTTTGGAGATGTCTATTAGCAGAGTTGAGTACCCGTAACGTGGGTCTAGGGCCATAAGCTGACAAAATTTTAGGAAAGCAGGTATTTCATTTTTCCTAGGCAGATGTAATCCTCTCTTTGCTATTTCCAGGGGCTCAAGGCTCAGGCTTGAAGACAGCCCAAGTCTTAAGCTTACAAACTTCTGAAGTAGGGTTTTAGTGCCCATTCATTTACTTAACAAATATTTAGTACATTCCTGCTTTGTGTAGGCTGCAAAGCTAAGTGGAAGAATCACAGAAATGGAAGAGACAGTTATAATCCCTGCCTCGTGGAGTTTTTTGGCTAAGAGCTGTAGTGGGCGTGAGGCCAAAATCATGCAAATAATTACAGTCACAGCAAGGACTCAAAGGAGAAGTATAAAGTACTGTAAAAATACAAAGCAGGGGGCCAGTTTTAAAAAAATTGGATGGATTGTCTGAGAATGTGATATTTAAGTGGCACACTCTTAAGATGAGTGGGATGTAACCAGGTGAAGATGAGGAAGAGGAGATTTTCAAAGAAATGAAACAGCATGGCCAAGGCTGTAGGTGGGTGGAGTAGGTCATTCACGTTCAAGTTTCCACTGTGACTGGGACATAGTGAAAGGGAATGACATGGAGATGGCAGGCACTGGGTGTGTGTCAGATGAGGACTTAACAGTCTGGATTGGGATCTCAGACCATTGTAGCAGGAGGCTGCTAAATTGAGTGGACTTCTAAACCGAAGGGTCCGTGATAACCATCCGAAAAGCATCTATCTGGTTTCTAAGCATAGAACAGATCAGAGGGGTTGGGCTCTGTGTGTAAGAGATGCCAGTGGGAGGCTATTGAAGGAGGTGAAGTGACAATGTCCCTGCTGTTATTGAAGGTGGTGATGATGAAGAATAGAGAAGAAACCGATCCCTCTGAGAGATACTTTGAAGTCAGAATCATATGATTAGAAGCGGTGAGGGCTGAGGGGCATCTGGGTGGCTCAGTCGGTTAAGCCATCTGACTCTTGATTTGACTCAGGTCATGATCCCACAGTTTGTGGGTTCGAGCACCACATCAGACTCTGTTCTGGCAGTGTCGAAACTACTTGGGATTCTCTATCTACCTCTCTCTCTCCTCCCCTCCTGTCTCTCTCTGTCTCTCTCTCTCTCTCTGTCTGTCTCTCTGCCTCTCTCTTGCTCTCTCTCTCTCTCTCTCAAAAATAAGTGATAAATAAACATTTAAAAAAACCCACCGAGGGCTAAATTAGTACCAGGGAGTCAAGATGCACTCTCATTTTTCCGGCTTCAGGATTAGAGCTGATGGTGGCATCATTTACTGAGAGAAGAAATTCTGGAGGCAAAAGAAGCAAATATATTTGGGGAAATAACCTTGAGTCCATTTTAGACACACTGAGTTTCAGGCATCTGAAAAGACTTCTCAGCAAGCATGTCAAAAGTCAGGGTTACATACAGGCTTAGGCTATGGAGATAGGTTGGTTGTGAAATGAAACATTTGGCAGAAATATTATGCTATTAGCCTAAAGATAGTAAACAAAATCATAAGAGTGAATGTAGCATGATAAACTGGAAAAAATGACATGGAAAGAATGCTTAGTGCTGAGTTCTGAAATATTCCAACAGCTTAAAGGTAGAGGTAGAACAAGAAAAAAAAAAGGATTGAGATATTGGTAGGAGAAATGTAAGGAAAAGTGAGAAAAACATAAGAGTCTTTTTTAGGAATACTTGTCAGTGTCAAGTTCTGCCCAGAAGTTAGCTTGAATGAAGTTGGAAAGCATCCACTGTTTTGAATCACATGGAGGTCACCTTCGTGAGACACTTGTGGATGATGAGGACCATCAGATGGTGGGTGGTACAAAAGGTCCAAAATTTTTTGGGCACTTGACCATGAAAGATCGAGTTGGAGCCATATACCATGGGGCAGAGGTAGAGTCACGACCATGGGTAAGATTGGCTCTTGTTTTCAAGACTGGAAGAGCTTGAAGTGTTTAAATGTTGGTATGAAGGCAACAGAGATGATGAAGCAACATTATCTCCATTCAGAAGAGACATTATCTCCATTAGCATGGGGAGGTGTAGCTACAGGCAAGGTTGTGTGTCTAGTTACAGGAAGATCCACCCATTGCCTTGTCTTTTCTCTGGGGAAGAAGAGCCACCATCTTCTGCTGCAAAGGAGAGAAGAATAAGAAACCATGGTGGGAGTAGATAGAACAAGGCAATTGTAGGAGATTTCCAATGGATATTCAGGGAGGAAGAGTGACCCGGGGAGAGGATGGTAATTGAATCATCGGGGATGTGTTGAGAGCCAAATTCTTCCTCCCATCCTCCCCCACTTCCCTTCTTTGTAGCATTGCAACCGGTGTAAAATCTAGATTCCAGAAAACAGGTGATCAACTTCCACTGGAGTGTGAGCAATGAGTATGATATATGACTCAGCTTACTCTTTTGCCCTGATAACTTGTATTTCAGTAGGGGATCATATTATAAGCTCACTAAGAACCCCCACATTGTGAAGATATCAGAACTGGTCAGCCTCTGCAAGATCCCTGGGGTGGAGAGTGTTGGCTGGAGTGCGTGTAGCCCAACAACATGCAGAGAATGGGCAGACTGGAAGGCTGGTACAGCTCATTGATGGTGCCAGTGTTCCAAACCCTGGTCTGTCAACCGCTATTAATGACTCCGTTTCAATCTATGAGTTTACCTTGTCTGGAACTCCTCAGGAGACCCGGAGATAGGGCACACTCTAAGACGTGAACCCCTGAAATTGTGCAGAAGGAGGCCCCTAGAAACCAGGGAGCATTTACATCCTGGAAGAGAGAAACTCCAAAGCAGGACACAGCAGCTACTGTCAGAGCTGGTTTTGAGTTCCCTGTGTCGCTCGATATTATTTATTATTTAAATGTTACAATTTCAGGTATGACCTCAGTGGTCTGAAGAGAGCGTTTGTGCCGTCAATTTATTGTGACAGTGGGGACTGCAAATGTTATTTCTCTCCCTCAAGTGCAATGCCATTGTCATCCCTGCCAGCTCCGGAAAGAGGAACATTCATGGCCCTGGGAATTGCTAAAGGGAAGGAGACCTCTCCTCTTGCTGCTCTTATAGGGGTCTAGAGTCTTCCATGCCAAGCTGCATTCATCTGCAGAAAGCTATTCTCAGTCCAGGATCCTTGACTCTGTTTTGAAGGCTGGCTGCCTGAAGGTCAAGATAGGCTGCATCATTTTTAGGTACCAGTGCAAATGGAAACATGGAGCCCCCTCGTTCAATGATGATTAAGGATTTCAAAACAGCACAGCTGGCTCTAAACCAGGTGTGGAGCCCTTCTGAGTGGGGGCCACGTGCCCCTGGACTAGTCACACAGCCATGAAGCTGCCCTAGGGGGTAAGTCTTCAATGGAACTGTTGTAACTCACCCTGACTTCTTTTTTTTTTTTTTTAATTTTTATTTATTTCTAGGGGAGAGAGAGAGAGAGAGACAGCGTGAGCAGGGTAGGGTCAGAGAGAGAGGGAGATACAGACTCTGAAATAAGCTCCAGGCTCTGAGCTGGCAGTCAGCACATAGCCCGACGCGGGGCTCGAACCCACAAACCTCGAGATCATGACCTAAGCGAAAGTCGGACGCTTGACCGACTAAGCCACCCAGGCGCCCCTTAACTCACCCTGACTTCTAAATGCGGCTCTACTTATCATTAACCCGGTGACCTGCTGCAAGTCCGTTAGCTTACCCACCCCTCTAATTCCTCAACTATAGAATGTAAAGGTCAAGCAAACATTGATTAAACATCTATTTTGTCCAATTACTCCGCTAGTCACTGTTGTTTTAATGCTATGAAAATTAAAAACGCTCACAGAGCTTATGTAGTTAGTATCTGAGGCAACCAAAAATAAATGATTTTAAAGTTAGTGATTTAATTAAAAGTATGATGGAGAAGGACTATGCACTGTGATACAGATTTACAGATGGCTTAAAGGCTTAAGGCAGTTTTAACCCCGTTTGAGTGTTTGTCAATTTCAAATCTTTCATTAATAGCATTATTTCAACTAATTGGACAATTATTTTGAGCTAGACAAATAATACCTGTGCTGTATTAACTCCATTAACACAATGACTGAATAAATAAAGTAGGCACTAAAAATAGCCTTCTTTCTGCAAAAGAGTAAAAGAGGCATAGAGATACTAAGTAACTTTTCAAGGATCTTCTAGTTAATGAGTGATGGAGCTGATCTCCATCCCAGGATGAGCCTAGTGGCCAGAAACTGGAGACTTTATGCCAGGTCCTACCTCTCAGGACACAACAATGATTACTTGGTAAAATAAATAAAACCAGGCAGTTCTTATTAGCCCTGGAGGAGGAATTTGGAGTCGTGGGCTTTCTTTCTGGTTCTCCATGGACTGCCTTGTGACAAAGCCTCCTAGTACATTTGTCCTTGCATTTCTTCATTTCTAAGGCAAGGGATTGATGCATATTTAAAAATGGGGATCAAAAAGCTCTATAGCTGATAGCATTTGCAAGGGGAGAAAAAAAATTATGGAAAATGTAAACACTCATGTACTATGATCAGTCTGTTACCTATCTTCTATCTACCTACTTCTCTGCTAGCTATACATAGTTACATAAATGATACTTTAATGGTACCTAAGTCAGTATTTTTTCCAAGGGGCGCCTGGGTGGTTCAGTGGGTTAAGCATCTGACTTCGGCTTCGGTCATGATCTCATGGTTCGTGGATTCAAGCCCTGCATCCGGTTCTGTGCAGACAGTTCAGAGCCTGGAGCCTGTTTCAGATTCTGTATCTCCCTCTCTCTTTGACCTTTCCTGATATGCTCTCTCTCTCTCTCTCTCAGAAATAAATAAAACGTTTAAAAATTTTAAAAAAAATATTTTTTTTCCAAACATAATTACCATTCACGAAGAACACCCAGCAGGGGTACCTGGGTGCCTCAACTGGTTAAGCATCAGACTGATTTCAGCTTAGGTCATGATCTCAAAGTTCATGAGTTCAAGTCCCACATCAGGCTCTGCTCTGACAGGAGGAGACTGTTTGGGATTCTCTCTCTTGTCTCTCTCTCTCCCTCTACCCCACTTTTGCCCTTCTTCTCTCTCAAAATAAATAAATAAAGTTAAAAAAGAAATTAAAAAAAAAGAATATCCAATAAACAGTTACATTCTACTGAAGGCTAATGGCTAAGCTGACTTGAATAGATTTTTTTAACTTCTACTTTTCTCTTCTTAACTTAAAATTTTTTTCTCATAGTTTATTTATATGAAAACCATTTTTCTTTTTTTTTTAAATTTTTTTTAATGTTTTATTTATTTCTAGGAGAGAGAGAGCGTGAGCAGGGGAGGGTCAGAGAGAGAGGGAGTCACAGACTGAAACAGGCTCCAGGCTCTGAGCTGGCAGTCAGCACAGAGCCCGACGCGGGGCTCGAACCCACGAACCGTGAGATCATGACCTAAGCGAAAGTCGGACGCTTAACCGACTAAGCCACCCAGGCGCCCCATGAAAACCACTTTTCAATAGTTTCAACCTTTAAAAATATTTATTTTCTGACTTTAATTGTATCTACTTAAATTTTTTTAATCTTTCAGTGCTATCTTAAAAGTGCAATCTTAATGGGGCGCCTGGGTGCCTCGGTTGGTTAAGCATCTGACTTCAGCTCAGTCCCAACTCTCTCTGTCTCTCTCTCCCTCTCTCTTTCTTTAAAAAATAAACATTAAAAGGAAAAAAAATTCAATCTTTTAATTCCATGTCTTGTATATTTGAACATATTGTGCAATATTACATAATGAAATAGTTATTCATTCTTTAAAAATAATATTCTTGGTCTGCCTCTTTTAGGATTGTACAGTGCTAAACACAGCACTATTTGTCATTGGTGTCCACAGACAGGGCAGTACTTTATTTTTTTTTNATTTCTCTATGACAGGGCAGTACTTTAAAATTTGCATGTTAGGGGCACCTGGGTGGCTTAGTCAGTTAAGCATCCGACTTTCGCTTAGGTCATGATCTCGCGGTTCGTGGGTTCAAGCCCCGCGTTGGGCTCTGTGCTGACAGCCAGCTCAGAGCCTGGAGCCTGTTTTAGTCTGTGACTCCCTCTCTCTCTGACCCTCCCCTGCTCACGCTGTCTCTCTCTCTCTCCTAGAAATAAATTAAAAAACATTTAAAAAAAATAAAATAAAATTTGCATGTTAATTTTTCCCCATATAATTGCTGTTGGCTTTTGACATTTGCTTGTGTCAGTAAAGGCTCATTTGGCCTTTGCTTACCTCATTCATTTGGTTTCCTTTCTCATCTTTGTCCAATGGTTTCTGTTACACTTAGGCTGAAAAATATATTGCATACCCTTTACCAATTTGTAATATTGCACTCCGATTGACAGATGTGTTGTTCAGTAGGAATTATAAGCCTCACACATCAGGATGAATACTTTCTCTTGCACCTCCCTCTAGTGTTCAGCCTCTTTTATAAGATAGTTAGGAAGACAGAAGCCTATGGGCACGTGGGTGGCTCAGTTGGTTAACCGTCTGACTTCGGCTCAGGTCATGATCTCACAGTTCATGGGTTCAAGCCCCGCATCAGGCTCTATGCTGACAGCTAGCTCAGAGCCTGGATCCTGTTTTGGATTCTGTGTCTCCCTCTCTCTTACCCTCCTCTGCTCATGCTGTCTCTCTCTCAGAAATAAATAAAACATTAAAAAAAAAAAAAGAAGAAGACAGAAGCCCAAATTAGCAAATTCAAATATCTCTTGATAAAAAAGACAAGAGCATCTTTGGTATCCAAAGATAGAGAAACAACTGGGTTTCTCCATTCCCGACCTGCTACCAATGTCTGTCATGAAGCAGTTTTCAATATGAAACAAATAGGAAAACAAAAACATGAGCTTCACATCTGTGTTTTCTACACCCTGTTGTTAGATTGGTTTTTGAATAGTTTTTACAGCCAGCTTAGCCCTTTCTTATCTAAACAGTATTTTTTAAATTTTTAGTTTGTTTTGTGATTAATCAATACTCAGGGCCCCTGGTGTTCATCTGTAAGAAAAGAACAACTCCTATTCCAGAAGAGTGTGCAAATGCTTGGTTATAGGAAATATAAACAAACAAAAAAAATGGACAGAGTTAAATCAGGTACAAAATGGAGCTGTTTATATTTTTAGCATCTATGACTTTCTTTTACACTTTTCTTTCTGCAAATACAGCCTCAGCTGATTTCCAGAGTGGCTATTTTCCCAATTGCAAATTTGCAACAACCAAAACATGCATTATGTAGTAATGCATGCCAGACAGGGGAAAAAAAATAAAAAGAACTGTGTGTATACTGAAAAAAAAGCTAGTCAGAGCAGAGTATAAGCAATATGAGAATTTGAGAAAAACATAAATAGGAATCCTTAGAAAAGTAGTCACATGGTTTCTAATCATTTCTATCTGCTTCAAAGAATTGAGGACTTTGAGAATCGTTTAGATTAAACACACGATCCGCCCAGCCACAGGAAGACCGAGTAGGCTAACGTCACGATTAAAATCACACATAATATTGAGTCACCACCATAGAACTTGTGTGGATTCTCTCTATGTACGTGTATGTGTGTTTGTTCTAATGTCCACAAAATCTATAAATACACCTTCTGTGACTCTTTAAGTTAAAAGAATAATCAGCGTGTAATATATATATACTGATCCAACTTTTATCATTCAGACAGGCCAGCAAATTCAAATATAAACTGACAATTATGGGGGCAAGAAAGCATTCCAGAATGGAGATTGTTAGAAAGGATCGCCTGCCAGGAAAGCAGAAGCAGGTCATGTTGATACAGCCCCCAGGAATGTGTGCAAAGCAGATAATTTTTGAAGGGACAGAAATATAAATGGTGACAAAGGACCACTTATTCCCTAAAGACAATCTTCCAATCAAGCTCAGAATATGATCTGCGGCCTTTCTAAGTGTGTGAAACAGGACTAGAGGTATCTTTGGGAAGTTAAGTGAGAAGACACCAGAGGGGAGACTACTTACCATTTGGAAGATGTGCTCCTACCTCTTGCTCGTAGAGCTCATAGAGCTCATAGATGCTCATGCCCTGGAGCATCACTGGTTTGTGGGACATCAACAAACATGTGACTCTCTTGTTTGGTCTTTCTACCTTGGTTCTTGCTCTTTTTAATAAACCTGAGCAGCCATGGTTTTTACAGTAGGCATCGATGTTTTGAAAGTAACCTGATCTTCAAAATCATCCTTGTAAGAGCCAAGTGGAATATAATGATATATTTATGAATTTTGCTTTTTGAAATTGAAGTGTAGCAGAGCGTGAAATGCATTTCCTTTTTGAAAAGGTAATATTTAACACATAAAATAAGGTTTTTGAAAAAGTCTGCACATCAGAAGGGGCTTTGTAGAATAAGGAGAAAAAGTGCCAATTTGGCACAAACAAATCTAGTTCACACTTGGGCTTCATGTCCAGAAAATGATCCATTGTCCTCTCTTTCCTAGCCTCATTGAGTTTTGTAGTTGCTGTTTTTCTTCCTCGTTTTTTTGCTTTCCTTTCTTACTTTCATTTTTTTAAAGAAACTAACGATTTTAGCAACATTCCCATCGGCATTTGAATATTTTTTAAACCACAAGCATCCTGAGGTAAGAGAATATTTCTCTACTAAATCATCCTGTCCTAGATGATTTGTGTGCAATATCCCACACAGATAGCCCAAGGATGATCCAGGATGGAAATATTTACCCCCATTGTTCGGAGGAGGGTATTTCTGGACAAGCAGTGATGCCGTGACAAACAGGGAATAGATCTCAAGACTCTAACCACACCCTCTGTTAGCCACAACATCAGTCACACGGTCATGTGATTCCAGATCTATCTTTTCATTTAAGAACTAGCTTTCCTAATTTTGGATGTCAGTACAGAAGTTTCTCTGATGCCTTCTCTGAGAAGAGGCTCAAAAACTCTAAGTTGGTCTCCCAAAGCAAGACCTGAGGAAGAAACACATTTTATCTCCGTGACCCATAGCCTCATTTTCCCTTGCTCACCACCACATCCCCTGTGAACAGGCAGTGGAAAAGCTGCATAGTATTTAGCGTAGAACACAGCACTACAGAAATGCTTGAGAAGATTTTAAATGTTCTCACAGTTGGCGAGCACAACTGTGCACCCACTTATTTGGGGGTAAAAGAAAGACTAAAAGCTGTGATGGATTGTTTGAGAAACCAAGTGACTATTTCACCACCTCTTCCAGCTAAACTGTGAGATGCCGGACCACCATCACCTGGGGACAGGGAGTAATTGGTTCACAGAGCGATCAACAGCGACAACAGAAAGGCCAGGTTCATCATTTCTCTGTTCAAAAGGTACCAGCTCATGTGCAGTGGAATGGAACCCAGCAAAGGAATGCAGAGACAGAGCCTGTGCCTTCTCTGCACCCCCAATTCACCTTCAGAAGGTTCTCTGAGTCTGGGAAGAGAGAGGTGGGGAGTTGAATATAAAAGGCTGCAGAGGAGGAATAGAAGCTATTCTTTAGTTTTCCTCAGCCTGGTATGAACCTGGGGAAGAGGAAACAATAGTGAGGAGGGAAGTAAAATATAATTTCCTCTGATGGTTTTAATCATAAAACCAAAAGGAACCAGGGAACTTAAACCCTATCACTCCTTTATAACCTTGCCCTTGAAGACAGATGTCCAGCAAATTTCCATAGGCCACCCAGCCATGGAGGGACACACATGGGGCTGACATGTCCCATGGGCCTGAGAACGAGGCACGGATGATCTTGCCTCCAAGGCCTGCTTTCCAAGCCAGGAGAGGGACATGCACGTTTCCAGAAGGGGGCAGGTTGTCTCTCGGAGAACAAGCCACTGTGTCCACCTGACACCCATGACGGTGTGGAGCAAGGGACTTTCCACAGGCTGCAGGTGACACAGAACATCAGAATAGGATGCTGCATAGACCTTGTCTGAGTTCCAGCAAGGAGAACTTGAGTGTGGGTTATACAAGTTGCTTTCGCATATCCAGGTTTATGACTATGACAATTTATACCATGAAAAGCCATTGATACTAACCCAGGTTAGTCTATCCAGTGTCACAAATGTGGTGTAAGAAAGAAAGTCCTGGGCTGGCAATATCTAAGCACAAGAGCCAAGCTTGTTGCTGAATTACTGACCGTCTCCTGTGTGCCTATGTCCTCCTGTGTGGAAGAGGGACTTCTATTAATCATCCTACTTCCCAGGGACAAGATGACCATCATGTTATTCTGAATGAACCATAATTATTCAATATTCTCTTTCCCTTGGCAATTTGTCTTTTATTTGCTTGGAACCCTGAAGCTGAGGGTCAGAACAAAAAAGAGAGAGGGACTTGGACCATGTGGCTCTATTTTATCTTCCACTTGTTATCTCAAAAATATACTACTGGGAGCGCCTGGGTGGCCCAGTCGGTTAAGCATCCAACTTCAGCTCAGGTCATGATCTCACCACTTGTGGGTTCAAGCCCCGCATCGGGCTCTGTGCTGAGAGCTCAGAGCCTGGAGCCTGTTTCAGACTCTGTGTCTCCCTCTCTCTCTCTGTTCCTCCCCCACTTGCATTCTCTCTCTCTCTCTCTCAAAAATAAATAAATGTTAAAAACTTTTTAAAAATGTACTACTAATAAGTCAGAATTAGACTGTCTCTGGAACTTGATACCAGGGGAAGAGAAAAACGTAACTGAGTGGCGAGCCTGATTAAAATGGTTACTAATTCTACCTGGGACAAATTATGAATCTCAGAGAATGTATCATTAGTAACCATGATATAGTTTTTCTTAAAAGTATATGGAAAAAGACACTTCTTTTCCTCTAAGGAAACTTGCACCTGCTCCTCCAGCCTCCTTCCCGGGTGGCTTCCTTTAGCCATGAGGTCCTTTCTTTAGTTCTGTAACTAAACTGGGCCGTTTTCATGCAGTAGACTGTAAATGAGCAAGCATTGGCATTTGGGGTCCACAGAGTCTTTTTTAGCAACTGAACCAGTCTGATGGTCCCTAGTGCCCACCTGCAGTGACAGTTCTGGTACCACAGCCACCAGGTCTGTCTCCCACTGATACAAATGCGTATGAGTCCTTCAACACATATTCTATGCACATTAAGCAAATTTATATAAACAGTTCCTCCTATTTTATATAAAAAGAAGAATTTTGTATACACTGTTCTATTCCTTGGTTATTCCAAGAAGTTATATTTTAGAGCGTTTTAATTTTCCAGAGAGAGCAGGAAACAGAGAATCCCAAGTAGGATCCATGCTGCCAGCACAGAACCTTACGTGGGGCTCCAGCCCACACAACTGTGAGACCATGACCTGAGCCGAAACCAAGAGTTGGATGCTTCACCGAATGAACCACTGAGACCCACCCCCCCTAGAGACTAAGTTTTTGAAATGCGGTCACTCTTGGTCCCAGCCTTGTAACTTTTGTCATTTGCTTATAAGGGAAGTATGAGGTTAAAACGCAACCCTGAACTTCAAGGACAGTCCCATCACATCATTGTTATTTGTTTTGTTTTCCTAATGACTAAGAATCCCATCTAAACTCCCTTAACACGATTAGGAAATTGTTCAGTTCCGATCACGTTTGATATGGGAAGATGCCTTCCCTTCCCCAACACCATATGAGAATTTCAAGACATGGAGAGTGGTGGGTGGGTTTTCCCTGGGTCCATGGTGGTGACCACGTGCATCACACATAGCTGTCCCACAGTTCCGTGGACACTCAGCATTCCCTCAAAGAAGTCATCTTCCCTCGTGAGAAGAGGTCAGCCTGGTCCCTTGTTGCTGACCCTCTTTACCCAACCCCCATAACCAAGACTACTGTGTGCAAAAAAGGTAAGGCTAAGGTCCGATGACTCTTATTGCTATTATTTATCACTCTCTTGGGAAAAAAATATACAAATCTTTCTTCTCTCTCTACCTCTCCCTTTCAAGTGTCTGGTCGCTTCCTCTCCCGTGACTCTGGAGCACTTGCTTCTGGTGGATAACTCACGCTAGTGTGCCCCGGTGAGGGTATGAAATAGGAGAGCTGTTTGGCCGCTTGCCTCTCCCACTTCTCTCAGCTGCCCGAGTCTCCAGGAGGGATGGAATAGTATTTCAGCTTAGGCTGTTCTGCTATTTTCATCATCACAAAGGAAACCAGTAAGAAGCCTTGTTTTCTGTGCCTCCTATTAGGTTTGCTATTCAGGAGGTAGCAGAGTCATAAATCTAGGACTGAGCCTTGGCCATCAGCTGCCCTTCACACTGCGTCTCCCTTCTGCTGACTCTATTATGTTGTGTTTCAGAGGTTCTGTATAGATTGTTCCAGAGGCTCTGGGTTGAACAGAATTTAAAACACTGACTCCCGTGGCATCGGGTTTTGATTTTTCTTTGAACACGGCACCCCTCTGCTCTGGAACCTTCAAGATTCCCGCTCCCTCCCCGTCCTTGAGAAATAACCAGAACAAAGTTGTGCAGCGGTTTCTTCAAGCTTTAGAAGGGCTTATTTGAAATCACGAAAACACGGAATCTGTGAAATACATTCTCTCTATTTTTGGCAAGAGCTTTTCCAATTATGGGGCTCCTGGGTGGCTTAGTCGGTTAAGCGTCTGACTTTCGCTTAGGTCGTGATCTCGCGGTTCGTGGGTTCGAGCCCCGCGTCGGGCTCTGTGCTGACTGCCAGCTCAGAGCCTGGAGCCTATTTCAGAGTCTGTGTCTCCCTCTCTCTCTCTGACCCTCCCCTGCTCACGCTGTCTCTCTCTCTCTCTCCTAGAAATAAATTTTTTAAAAAAAGAGCTTTTCCAATTTCGATCTAAATTCATCGCAGTATTTCTGTATTGTTTTAAATCAACTTTAGCAGAACATGATGCCAATAGGCTGAATCACGGCCTCCAAGATAGTCCGATTCCCCAGAATATTACCTTGGTAGAGCAAAAAGACTTCAGATGTCATTAAGGATCTTGACATTGGGAGATTATCCTGGATTGCCCTGTGGGCCCTTAATGCAATCATAGGTATCCTTATACGTAGAGGTTGGAGGGAGACTGGTCACACGTACCCACACAGAAGGAAACGTGAAGATGGAACAGAGGGAGGTTGGAAGATGCTAGCCTTGATGAATAGAATAATATGGCCACCAACTGAGGAAGGACAGCAGCCACCCAAAGCTGAAAGAGGAAAGGGACAAATTCAAAGCCGCCTGGGAAGCATGGCTTCACTATACCTTAATTTGGCCCAGTGATGCTGATTTTATTAATTCTGTTGTTTTAAGCCACCAAGTTTGTAGTAATTTGTTCTAACACCCCCAGGGCACTAGTGTGATGACAAAATATCATCATAAAATGAGGTATGCTTGTGGGGCCTCGGTGGCTCAGTCGGCTAAGCGTCCAACTCTTAGTTTTGGCTCAGATCATAATCTCGGGGCTTGTGAGATCGAGCCTCATGTTGCACTCTGCACTGATAGGGGAGATTCTTTCTCTCTCCCTCTCTCCTTGCCCCCGCCTCTGCCCAAGTGCATGTTCTCTCCCTTTCAAAATAAGTTAATAAACATTAAAAAAAACAACAACAACAACAAGGCAGGGGCATCTGGGAGGCTCAGTCAGTTAATCATCCAATTTCAGCTCAAGTCATGATCTCACAGTTTGTGAGTTCGAGCCCTGTGTCCACGGCTCAGTGATGACAGTTCAGAGCCTGGAGCCTGCTTCTGATTCTGTGTCTCCCTCTTTCTCTGCCCCTCCCCTGTTCACATTCTCTCTTTCTCTTAAAAATAAATAAACATTAAAGAATTTTAAAAAGCCCAAACAACAAGGCATGCTTTTAGTGGTGCCTGGGTGGCTCAGTTAGTTAAGTGTCCAACTTCGGCTCAGGTCATGATTTCATGGTTCAAGAGTTCAAGCTCTGCATCATGAGCTCTGTGCTCAAAGCTTAGAGCCTGCTTCAGATTCTGTGTCTCCCTCTCCCTCTGACCATCTCCACTTGTGCTCTTGTCTGTCTGTGTGTGTGTGTCTTTCTCTGTCTCAAAAATAAATAAACATTAAAAATAAAAGATGACTATGGCTGCACAGCTGTGTATTGGAAGGGGGTGAAGGGAGAGCAAAGGCAGCACCACCATCAGGGCGCTGTTGTTGAAACCCAAGGAAGGGCAGGTGACTGGAATCAGGGTTGTGTGGAGAGTCTTGTAAAATCAGATGCATTTGGAATATTGTTTTGAAGGCACAAGTTGACAGGAGATGCTGAAGTTTTCTAGTAGAAGGAAGAAAATACCTAGACTTTCAGCTGGGGAATTCCTCAGAAGCGTGTATGGACCTGGTGACTGCTGTCACAGATGCCTGTGTGGACCAGACCAGAAGTGGGTACATTTCACAGATGGCCATTTTGGACAGGCCAGAGTCTTCCTTAACGGTGCTAAGTCTGTAGAATAAAGTCATCACTCCAGGGAGTAGAAGGAGGGAGAATCCATTGAGCTTGAAATGGATGCGTTTACACTGAGCTAATGAAATTTATATTTTCTGTCATCAGGTGAATGGAACCTTAAAACAGAGTCTGAGTTGTAGAAATCTCAGTTGATATTTTTTTTAAATTGCCATTCTGAGTCTGTGCTTTGAGGATTGGGTTCCTGCTGAGCGCTGTTATTGAATGTTCCCTCTGTGTCCTGCACTTTGGTAGCATATTTCCAGAGGTTATCTTACTTCAGCCTTACCAAAAACCACATGAGATTATTCCCATTTCCTGGATGGAAACCTTGCATCTCAGAGAGGGATATGACTTGCTTAAATTCATGCAGTTTGAAGTGAGGGGACACATTAGCACCTTGGCAGGACTGAATCAGAAGTCCCTGTGCAACCCTACCATGCATGACCCTCATCACAGCCCCTCTCGGTGGGGAGTTGACTCATCTGGAATTAGTGGAAGGTGTTTTATTTCCTCCCCTACAACTCCTAGTGGCGAAAGAACATTCTGTTGCTAATGACTCGGTACTTTCTGATAAGCAATCACACTCTTTTCCTGTAGAAGAGAGAAGAATAATCACTTGTGTGTGTGTGTGTGTGTGTGTGTGTGTGTCTGTGTGTGTGTGTTTTACAGGAATCTAAAAGTTATAGCAATGGAAGGGCACCTGAGTGGCTCAGTGGGTTAAGTGTCCAACTTCAGCTCAGGTCATGATCTCATGGTTCGTGGGTTCAAGCCCCATGTCAGGCTCTGTGCTGACAGCTCAGAGCCCGGAGTCTGCTTCGGATTCTCTATCTCCCTCTCTCTCTGCCCCTCTCCTGCTCATTCTCTGTCTGTCTCTCTCAAAAATAAATAAGCATTAAAAAATTTTTAATCATAGCAATGTAGCTTCTGAGGTTGGTCTCCTCCACTCCCTCTTTTCCTCTCCCTTATTTGTTCTCAGATGACAACTGCACTTTTTAGTTGATTGAAAAGAGTGAAGAAATCAGAAGAAAGTTCCACAGCCACCTACCACCACAACTACTTGCTCCTGTGCACTTGGACTCAGGATTCTCCTTCTACTGCCCAAGAGGAAGTGTTTGGTTTAAGATGACAAAAGGTGTTGAATCCCCTCTGAGTAGGGCAGAGTAAATGAGCTAAGGAAATTAAGTGTGTGTTGGCGGGGGGGATGTATATGTTTACGTGTGGTGTGGTGTGTGGTGAGGCATGTGGTATGTGTGCGTGTGGACGTCGCAGTATGTGTGGAGGAGAGGAGATGTTGGCAGCAGTAAGAACTCACTTGAGGTGAGTTATCATGAAGCTAAGGTGATTGTGAATTCAATGTCATAACTATAAAAATGGACTTGGCATCATATCCACCCCACCTTGTAACCAGTACATCTTCCCCCACTCCTGCTCTCGCTCCTGCGTTGTCTCCTGCCGACGCCATGGCCTCCATGATGTGTCTTCAGTCCTAAGCCTGCTCCTTACCCAGGGCCTTTGCACTTGGTGTTCCCTGGGCCTGATACCCTGTGGGGACTCCCTCCTCTCCCTCCTCCCCCCAGTATTCTTCACCCAAATACTACGTGCTCCCAAGGCATCTCCTGGCTTCTCCGTCTAACGTCCACCCCTCCTGACATGCTCCATATCTGTGCCTCATTTTCCCCATTGGACTCCACCTCCTAAGTATACATTTTTGGTCTTGTCATCACATTTATCCTTATTTTTTTTTTAATGCAAGCTTAATCAGAACAGGGATATTTGTATTTCGTTGATATATCCTCAGCCCCTAAAATAGTCCTTTGGGTTACCTTCCCCCTCCTATCTGTGCTCCACATAGCCATTTAATAAATGGATAAACATTTGTCGAAGGAAGACATAGACAAGAAAATGGGCATAAGGTTGGAATGTAGGCTGAATGAAGGAATATGACACGAGAGGAGTCGAGGACCGTGAAAAGTGAGGGAGCCAATGGCTCATGGGGCCCCGGGGGGAAGCTAAGACTTGTTGACATTGAGGTACCATTAGGATTGAATAGGGAAAGAAGGGTGCCATCGCAGAGCAGATGCAGTGCAGGTAGGTGGTGGCGAGGTTTCTGGGGCGTGATTACGGGAGTGACAGACTGGAAAGCAAAAGGTCCAAGGTCCTTAGAAGAGAGAAGATGGAAGAACGGAGAGAAGGGCCAATCTGTGACAGAAGCTAAAATCTGCCAACAAGGAGGGAAGCCACCTGAGGTCAGCAGGCTAGTTATAAGGAGGGTGCACGTCTGGTAAGGCTGACAGAATGAGGTTAAGAGCTTCTGAGAAGGATGGAGAGAGTGTGGTGTGGGAGTGGTCCCAGGGAGCAGAGAGGGAATGGGGGACAGAGACTCTCCACAGTCACTTCTTCAGGGTCTCCTAAGGGAAACTTCTCCCCGTTTGGGGGAATCAGACCTCAGTTTGGTTGCAAGTTCTGTAAAAAAGCAAAACAAAAATAAAGATATGTGGTGCTATTTGTATCCCTGCTATAAAGAGAAGTTCATACCAGAGATGAGCTAAGAAAAAAAGAGATTAACAAATTCCCAAATCCTTACAGTATATCAAGATTTAGTGAGGTTTTAATTGTGGTATTTAACAACTATATATATTATTATACAGTTAATATATGTAATGTTTTCCAATAATATAATGTAATATTTTCCAATAATATAATAATTTCCAATAATATGTATGTATTACTTTTTAATCAGAAGATAGCCCACAGAACATGTTGCTTAATCAATCACTGAAGCTTCATATCAAAGAATTCCTGTTTATCTTCTTTTTTTTAAATTTTCTTTTTAAGGTTTATTGTTGAGAAAGAGAGACAAGAGTGCAAGCAAGGGAGGGTCAGAGAGATGGAGACACAGAATCCGAAGCAGACTCCAGGCTCTGAGCTGTCAGCACAGAGCCCGACGCGGGGCTCAGACTCATGAACCATGAGATCGTGCCCTGAGCTGAAGTTGGACCTTAGCCGACTGGGCCACTCATGCACCCCTCTTGTTCATCTTCTTAAGCAAATGTGAACTATCCAGGGATGTGTTTAGTATTTCCAGACACCCACTGCCCCGCCACGGTTTTCTCCCTCGTTTCCCTGTGAACCCATCTCAGTGCAATTAAACATTGGAAATCCCATCAGACTTTCTGGAGAGCTGCCAGAGGGCCACCGTGCTATCCTGTGTCACCATGCTATCTTGTCTGGTGGCATTGGTACTTCTCTCAGATTCTCTCAGATTGAAAAAAATCCCAAGGCCATTATCAAGTTCCACCCAGAACTGCTAACTCTGGTAACACTTCCTAATCCACTTTGATTGCAGGCATTTTGCTCTATTGCCCTCCTTCACCTTGGCTTCACAATTACCACCAAATAAGATATGTAAAAACTGTAACTGACATCTAATAATTAACAAGCACCAACAATATCTGGTCCCTGCATTTTAGGCTGAAGGCCATACTAATTCAGCAGTGAAGCCTACAGTTAAATAAAGATATTAAGTTAATACATACCATGAATTTGAAAATAATTTTAAAAATACATTCTCTCATTCTGCCATCCAGCTAATCGAAAACTATTCATCTGCATTAGAACATAGATTTAAAATTGAACACCAAGTCTCATTTCCCTACTCATTAACTTAAACAATAATAAAAATAGTTAGTAGGCAGAGCACATAATTTGGGAGATCAGAGTAATCAAAATTGTCATCTGCCAGTGGGAGAAATTTCTTCTCCTTTTAGCCTTCACCTGCTCTAAAAATACTGTGTGGTTTGAAGCCTATGAAAGGTACAAACATGTTGATTAGCTTGCGGCTGATGGAAGAAATTTAACATTTTAAATGGTGCACTCACTTTTCCACTTGAATTCTAAAAAAAGGTTTTTTTAATTTCTTTTAAATGTTTATTTATTCTTGAGAGAGAGACAGACAGAATGTGAATGGGGGAAGGGCAGAGAGAGAGGGAGACACAGAATCTGAAGCAGGCTTCAGGCTCCGAGCTGTGAGACAGAGCCTGTTGCAGGACTGGAACTCACAAACTGCGAGATCATGACCTGAGCCGAAGTCATATTCTTAAGTGACAGAGTCACCCCGGTGCCCCTAAAAAAAAAAATTAAGATTTTCAAATTTTATTTCAAAAGTGTTGTTTGAAACTTCTGTATACTTTCTTACTAAAAATGTACTCTTCTGACTAAACTTTACTATTCTGACTAAAAATGAGGTGTTTTTATGAAAGAAAGAGGGTGTTACGGTACAATCAGAAAGGAACCTAATCTGTAAAAACCCTCTTCAGAAAGACAGTGACTTCTTCCTTTTGGATGGTCTGTAGTTTGCTAGTTTTGATGCAGTTAACTGAATATATCTAAGTTCCTCCTCTTTTAACTGACAGTAATTCTTCATTATCCATGACAACCAGCCTGGGCATTCTTTCCCTACTTGAATGGAAAGAATTAGACCACACTGATGCTGCAAATTGATGTTTAGTACTGAATCCAAACTGTAGAGTCTACCGTAGTCTAAGACCAGGAAGGACACTACCCACCCAGCGAATCATGAGCATGCCCTTCCTGAACAAGAGAAAAATAGTCCAGCAAAGGGTATGAAAAATAGCAACTCCCAGGGAAGAGGTTAATTTTATCCCCAAAACCACTGGAGAGAATTCATAGGTACTTTCCTCAAGACTGTTCTCGAGAGGAACAGACAACAGCCGTTGTCCCAAAGATGGCTTCTCAGGATTGTGGAAATGAAAAGACCATAAAGGACCAACCCAAGAAAGCAATAGCTCACTGCTCTGGGGAGGACAATGGAGGTGCTGACTAGCTGGGAGGAGTGTGGGGGAGGAAGATTAGTTTCCTCCACCCTTCTAGGCTCTTGGCTGAGACACTCTTGTAATAAAAAACAGATCAACCAGACAAAACCAAACAGACATTTAATACCATATGTACCTCCTGCATGCATTGGCAGTATTTGCAAAAACTGAGTGACTCCCTGAGATAATCCAAGCCAGCGCTTTAAAGATCATCATCAGGTAATAACAAAATGTTGGAGTTGGGGAACTGGGTATGGAAGATCTTCAGGAAAAAGCACAGTAACGGAGGGTAAGGTTGTGCAGATTTAAGTCTCTGCTTTTTCCATCGATAAGATTGAGTCTTCCTCTTTTTCCCTGATATCAGGGGAGACGCCATACAAATGAAGATTTCCCTCATAAATGCAAATGTCTCATACAAAAAGATAACTCCTACTAGTTTTTCAGAGCCTTCCCTGTGTCTGCTGTATCTTAAAAACAATCATCCCAGGGGCACTTGGGTGGCTCATTCAGTTGAGCTTCTGACTTTTGATCTTGGGTCATGATATCAGGGTTAATGGGATTGGGCCCCACATCAACACAGGGACTGCTTGGGGTTCTCTCTCCCTCTCTCTCTTTGCCTCTACCCTGCTCACACTCTTCCTCCCTCTCTCTCTCAAAATAAATAAACTTTTTAAAAAATTCACCTAAAATAATCCTATGCCTGTTAAATAATAGATATTCAACCAATGTGAATATCTAATTGGTTTTATTATGTACTTGATGAATCGGGCAGAATCCCATCTAGCAAGTACCCCTGAGGAGTTGTACAAAATGGAAAGTTTTTCTAGGAAGGAGAGTGGGGCAAGGAAATTATCAGCAAAATAAAATAAAGGATAATCCCAGGAAAGGTCACTCTCCCTTAGGAAAAGTACAAGGGGTCTTCATAGGTGGATTATCCCATGTTCCTTTGGGAGGATGGAATGAAGAGAGCCCCTAAGGCCAATAACAGGTCTAATCGTGACCAGAAAACTACATTTCTTTCTTTTTTAACAAATAGTTTATTGTCAAGTTGGTTTCCATATAACACCCAGTTTCTAAGGGGAGTTGAAGGTGCAATTAGATTAGGTATTAAGCCCTGGCATAAGGCATAAAGCATTAGAGCCTAGCATTAGGCATGTTGCTTTCTTTTTAACATGCCAAAGAGGCATATTTTGGGGAGATGTGTTCTGTCCCTTTCAGAAGCCAGGACAAGTAAAGAATTCCTACTTCTCCTCAGGAATGTCAGAGAGATTTTGGCAGACTCTTAGAAGACTGTAGGAATGAACATTTGTTTTCCAAGCTTTCATATTTATGTTGATAACATGAAGGGATCAAGCAGTGATCGGTGAACAAATTTATCACCTAAGGTCTTCCAGGATCTTAGTGTCTGTTTGCAATTCAGCTGTTCGGCATTTGCATACCTGCTGTGTTCTATAACATGGGAACCCTTGAGAAATTAATTGGTGATATCTCTCTCTTTTTTTTTTTTTTTTTTTTTTTTGCTACCGTACATCTGCCAACCAGTAAAGGAAGGATGAAGTCTCTTCCCTCTCACAAGAAGGGCAGTGAAGCCACAGAGTCCTGGGCTTCTCTGAAGTCTGGTAGAATCTGGAATGCACCCTGAGCACTTCACTGCTCATAGACCTCACCTCGATGCTCAGCCCGTACAAAATCCAGGGTCCTTCCCTCTCTTTTCCTACAGCATTTACCTCAGAGAATGTAGAATTGTTAAACTCTTTGTCCCTTTGAGATGGACATCTCTTTTAATTTGAAAAAAAAAAAATAAGGCCTTTTGCTAGTTTTACATTCCAAGACTGTCTTTGTCAAGGACCTAAGAGCCATCACTCTGAAATGTAATCATCTGGGAAAACAGTGCCCTTACCTCTCAGTCTCTGGGGTAGGATGGGAGCCTAGTTCAGTGGGAGCCTTGCTCCAAGTTGTAAACGTACTCAATTGGAACCATTTTTCCAATTGAGTGTTACAGAGCAATTTACAACCTTTATGCAAAAGCCTTGTTGGTGTATATTGAAGGCATCTAAAGATGGAAACTAAGAGTTCAACAAAGTGGACACATATGTGTAGGTTTTTAAAAATACTGTTTATATGCTTAAACTTCATTTAAATAATTTTTAATGTTTTATTTATTTCTGAGAGAGGGAGAGGGAGGGCGAGAGCGAGAGGGAGAGAGAGGAGAGAGAGAGAGAGTGAGCAGGGGAGGGTCAGAGAGAGAGGGAGACAGAATCCCAAGCAGGCTCCAGGCTCTGAGCTGTCAGCACAGAGCCCGACGCAGGGCTGGAACCCACGAACTGTGAGATCATGACCTGAGCCAAAGTCGGACACTCAACCGACTGAGCCACCCAGTGGCCCCTTAAACTTCATTTATAGTGGCTAATATTGTTTTGAAATTAGCACCATCAGTATTAAAAGTGTGAATGGAATGACACAGCACTTAGTACAAGTCAAAGCAAACTGAACATGTAATTGAGATTTTCCACAATATTCTATCAGTCTCTGCTTGTTCAGTGCTCTATATGTTTATGGGAAATATATTTCATGAGCTGATAAGGTGGTCTGTGCTGGGGAAGCATTCCTGTGAGTCACTGTGCAAAGTTTATGTCCAGAAACTGAGCCCACAAGGAGCTTAAAATGGCGCCTATTCCAGGGCGCCTGGGTGGCTCAGGTGGTTAAGCATCTGACTCTTGATTTGGGCTCAGGTCATGACATCATGGTTTGTGGGTTCAAGCCATGGGTTCTCCATGATGACTGTGCAGAATCTGCTTGGGATTCTCCCTCTCTGTTCCTCTCCAGCTCATGCTCACTCTTTCTCTCAAATTAAATAAACCAACTTAAAAAAAAGGGGTCCCTATCCCACCATTAGGTACAACCAGCCTCTCAGAAAGCAGAGGACAAAGCAGAAAACTTGAGAAAGAACGCTGACAAAGGAGAAAACACTCAGGTTAGAAGCGCTTTCCATTCTTCTCCCTTGATTCCTGGTTATAGGTGCTCTATGATATTTCAAGGCTTCTGGCCTTCATTTCAAACTACATGTTTTACACAAGTCTTCTTACCTTGTTTAATGTTTTTTTCCCCCCTTGAATTCTGCCCTGTCAGATACTGTAACCACAACCACAGGCTTTTGCATTGTATACCTTTGTTGACCTTTTTATTTTCTGTCATTATGAATTGATTTATATTAGCTGTGTCTCATTAGATATTGACTTCTGCTCTAATTTAAAATTCTTTTAGTGGGTGAGGTTAGCGTGTTTCTATTGATTGCTATAGAGATATGTTTGGTGTTGTTTCTACTATATTTTTATGATAATGCATTTTAAGATCTTTTAAAAATCTTTACTGTACAATACGGTTCAGTTCTGATTTGTTTTTCTATTTTTTTCCTAGTAATTTGTATTCTTTCCTTCCCTTTTACATTTGGTTTTGGAAAATTATTATAGCACAATATCATAAACACAAAAGAGTATATGCATCCTCCAAATTACTTAGGTTGGAAAACATGTGTTATGTTAATTTAAAAGGAGAAATCAGGTATTTAGATATAATTAAAGGGAAACAGGAATCTTTAAGCCTGAAAGTCATACAGTTTAACCTCAAAGTGAAACCTACCTAAGATAAGCCTTGCCCAAAAAATCAATAGCATATTAGAGAAAAATACATATAAAAATAATTTTATTGCCCTCAAGCAGTTTCTTAGTAACATAAAAGAGTATATGACTAGCAATAAGAAAGAATGAAATCTGGTCATTTGTAGCAAAGTGGGTGGAACTTGAGGGTGTTATGCAAAGTGAAATAAGTCAGGCAGAGAAAGACAGATACCATATGTTATCACTCATATGTGGAACAGGAGAAACTGAACAGAGGACCATAGGGGAGGGGAAGTGGGAAAAAATAGTTAAGGAGAAGGAGGGAGGCAAACCATAAGAGACTCTTAAATACTGAGAACAAACTGAGGGTTGATGGGGGTTGGGGAGAGGTGAAAATGGGTGATGGGCATGGAGGAGGGCACTTGTTGGGATGAGCACTGGGTGTTATATGGAAACCAACTTTACAATAAACTATAATAATTTTTAAAAAAGAATATATGACCACCTGAAAATAAATTGTCTAAAATAGTCTTATCTTGAGATAGATCTTGAAATGTATCTCTAAGTCCAAAATTATCCAATTATGAGATCTTGATAAAGAAATTAACCAAGAATTTTAAAAACTACCAAGACAAATGCAGAGCTGCTAATTTGGGGATAGCTAGTGGTTGCCCACTAGACAAAATGATGGTCCTTAAATATCCCTGGTCCTAATTCCCAGATCCTATGAATATGTCATGACATATATGGCAAAGGGGAATTAAGGTTACAGGTGTAATTAAGTTTGTTTATCCCTGACTGTAAGATTAAAGAGGATATGTCGGATTTTCCCTTGCTTAGTGTAATCACAAATGCCCTTGAAAGATAGAAGAGAAGGGAAGAGGCATCGGGGTCAGAGTGATGCAATGTAAGGAAGACTGAATGGCCATTGCAGACTTTGAAGATGAAAGGAGGCCATGAGCCAAGGGTTGCCGGTAGGTTCTAGGGGTTCAAGAAGGCAAAAAAACAAAAACAAAAACAAACAAAAACAACCTTTTCTGCCCTAGAACATCCAGAAAAAATCTCAGCCCTGCCAGTACCTTGCCCAGTGCAACCAATCACAGCTTTTGACTTCCAGAACTGCAATATAACAGATTTGTGCTGTTTAAGGCCCTACGTTTATGGCAATTTGTTACAACAGCAAAAGGAAACTGATACATTTATTTCCATAAGTGTGTGCCCACTTTGAGAAACTTACAAGTTCAATGTGATTTTTTGGAGTTTCTCTAAAGAGGTGAATAAATACACACATTCCCAAACTGGGCATTATAATCTTATTACTCTCAATCCTCCATAAACTCAGCAACACTCTGAGGTTCAGTACATCCAAAGTGATATGAAAATATTTAACTATAGGGGCTTTGTCGGTTCAGCATCTGGCTCTTGATTCTGGCTCAGGTCATGATCTCATAGTTCGCAGGACTGAATCCGGCATTGGGCTCCAAGCTGACAGCATGGGAGTCTGCTTGGGATTCTCTCTCTTCTGCCTCTTTCCCGCTTGCAGTGACATGTGCTCTCTCTCTCTCTGTCTCAAAATAAATAAGCAGACCCTATAAAAAAAGGAAAATATTTAACTGTAAAGGCAACTCTATAAGTCAGAATTTGAAAGAGACTTACCATATTCTATACCACATGCTCTTTGTATAAATGTGAATTTTCATAAAAATGTGCTAAGTATCCAGACCATGATTTCCAAATTAGACAATTTAGACTCATAGAATTTATTGAGGAAAACTTAATGCAAGCTGAATAGAAAGGTGTTTGACATTTTGCTGAGTTTGAACGTGCCTTTTGTTCGTGTAGCTTAGACGCATGCTAAATCATGGGATCAAATAGAGGGTAACATATTGATTTTTCANCGGGAGTCTGCTTGGGATTCTCTCTCTTCTGCCTCTTTCTCGCTTGCAGTGACATGTGCTCTCTCTCTGTCTCAAAATAAATAAGCAGACCCTATAAAAAAAGGAAAATATTTAACTGTAAAGGCAACTCTATAAGTCAGAATTTGAAAGAGACTTACCATATTCTATACCACATGCTCTTTGTATAAATGTGAATTTTCATAAAAATGTGCTAAGTATCCAGACCATGATTTCCAAATTAGACAATTTAGACTCATAGAATTTATTGAGGAAAACTTAATGCAAGCTGAATAGAAAGGTGTTTGACATTTTGCTGAGTTTGAACGTGCCTTTTGTTCGTGTAGCTTAGACGCATGCTAAATCATGGGATCAAATAGAGGGTAACATATTGATTTTTCAAGTGCCACTTTTTTTCTGTAGGATACAGAAAGAAAAAAACCCCTCATCACCATCTGCCTGTATTTTTCCTGTGTTAAACAGACGGAGTGAATAGAAGTGACTTTAAATGACAGCCTAGTTATTTATAGAGGAGCAAATGAAAGATTTATGCTCTGTTGGTATGCATCAGGTCAAGGTATGAACATTTGAAATGGTAATAGGCTTAAAAGTCAAGTGTGTTGGCTTTTCATATCTTTTCACACCATCCTTATTGAGAACCCATTAGCCACACATTAAATATCTAAAACGAGGCATCAAACATATTCTAAGCAGCAGGACTTGTCTGATTGTTCTTTATTAATAAAGGTAACGCAGTTTAGATAATTCTGGAGTGGCACTTGGCACCAATGGCACATTTTAACTTTAGTTTAAACCTTTGTCTAGATTGAATGAATTGAATATAATGAATATTTTAGCGCCTTGGCTTATAGTTTCTTTCATTGTCCTAAGTATGAAAAAGAAGATGAAGAAAGATGATTCTGGCAGAGCCCCCCCCAGGGGCCAAGGCCACTGGGCGAGAGTCTAACTGATGTTAGAAAGTGTCTGGTTGCTGCAAACAATATGCCAAAGAAAGCAAAGAGAGGCTTCTCCTCCTCTTCCACCTTTATATCTCCCTCTGATGACTCTCACTGGCTAAGTGTGCCTAGGAACCAGATAGCAAAAGAGCCTGGGAAATCTATTTCCTTAAGATACAAATAGAGCAAGGGAAGGGCAGAGCATTTATTTGAGGGGAAACATAAATGTGATTGGCATGCCAAGCATTGTCACAAAACCCATGAAGAGAAGGGATTCTGCCATTTCTCTTTACACGTAGGGAAGCCGGCATCCCCGGTGTGATGTTTATGCCCTATTCTATTTTCATCGACTATGACCACATCAAAAGAGATTTCTTGGTGTGTAGGTGGGATGATATTGTATAACCACTCACTTGGATTTGCTTGTGTAGATATTTTATTCTGACTAAACGATGCTACTAAATTTTGGCCACATCATTTAGTCACTTTTCAGATGCAATGGTTGAAACCTCTGTTACACGCTAACGCATCTTGTGTATTGGATGAAGAGCACTGCTGTTTATTTCCGGGACTTTGCCTTGTTTTTGTCAATAATTCGTTATTTATAGACATGACTTTGTCATTATTTTTATTTTTTTATTTTTTATTTTTAAATGTTTTATTTATTTCTAGGAGAGAGAAAGAGAGAGACAGCATGAGCAGNGAAGTTGAGTTTATCAATTATTAGCCAGTTGTAGTTTTCCGTATACCAATATGAGGAATTAAACGCTGAATGATTAAAAATTAGTCTTTACAAGGTAACTTTCGTATAACAAAATAGCAGAACCATTGAAGCGAGGAAATTATATTTTATAGGTAAGTTGGTTTGGATGTCTGTTATTAATCTAATAGTGATGGATTTTAGATATATAAAATAACATAGATACATAATATTAGGGGAATAAAAATGAGATCAAGAACGTCTTCCTTTTGTTGCAAAGCTAAAATGGAACATAATTAGTGACGTTGAGTGACTGTGCCCAGGGAACTTTTTACTTTCCTTCCAGTGCTTCTCAATGTCTCAATGCCATGTGAACTGTCACAGACTCTATCAACATCTCACACTTTTGGTCATGTGTGTGGTAGGCACATAACTGTCCCCCTAAAAATGTCCATAAGCTAATTTCCAGAACTTGGGATATGCTATGTTACATGGCAAACAGGACTTTGCAGGTCGAATTAAGGTTCCAGACCTTAATAGGGAGATCACCCTGCCTTACCTACTCACATGCGCTCTTAAAAGCAGATAATTTTCTTTAGCTAGAGTCAGAGAGATGGCAGAAGGGAAACACAGAGAGGTGGGAAGCATAAGCAAAATTGGACCTAATGCCTTGTTATTGGCTCTGAGATTTGGGAACCCATGTGCCAGGACCATAGAGAGGTGTCTAGAAGCCTGTGGTATGCGTTAATTGCCAACTGCTTTCATCACAGCCCTCTTTAGCTATTCAATCACTATTTTTTAAATTTATTTTTGAGAGAGAGAGAGAGCAAGCAGGAGAGAGGCAGAGAGAGACACAGAATCTAAAGCGGGCTCCAGGCTCCAAGCTGTTAGCACAGAGACTGAAATGGGGCTTGAACTCAAGAACCATAAGGTCACGACCTGATCCGAAGTTGGACACCCAACCTACTGAGCCACCCGGACTCCCCTAGTTATTCAATCACTCTTAATTGAGGACCTAGGCTGTGTCTGTCAATTTGCTGGGAGTATGTTGATGAATGAAACAGATACAGCACTTGCCCCTCTTAGGTAGAAGATATACAGGATGACAGATAATGAGATAAAGAGATTGAACTGCTCCTATAAGTCTGAGATGGCATTTGTCTACTTGTGCATAACATTTCTTTCATATACCCATCTCCCACACCAGCCACAGAGCTCCCCAAAGCATAGAAGGTTGTTATGCAGCATCTGATGAAAGGATTTCTTCTCAACACAAGGCTGGGGCTGACACAGAAATTACATGATCTGTGGACAGTATTGTGGACCAGATGTATTCAGGCAAGAATTAGAAAATTGGGAAATTGGGAAGACAGCAAAGAAAGGATTCCAGATTCCCTGAGAAACAAGTAGTATAGTTAAGTACTCAATGGGAGACCAGATGTATAGACTGAGGAACTCTTCCCTTTAACAAGAAACATATATCTCAAAAGGATCCTGCTCTGTGTACTGGAGTGCTGATATCACTAGAGGCAAGAAGCATCTGAGCCCCGGGGTAGGGGGGGTGTTCAGTTGGTTAAGCATCCAATTGGGGCTCAGGTCATGATCCCACAGTTCATGAGTTTGTGCTGGTGGCATGAAGCCTGCTTGAGATTCCTCTTTCCCTCTCTCTCTGTTACTTGGGGAGGAACTTGCATGTTGATGCTCTCTCTCTCTCTTTCTAAGTAAATAAGCAAAAAAACAAAAAACAAAACAAAAAACAAAAAACTTTAATAAAGACAAAAGCAAGTAAACAACATGGGAAAAACAGAAAAGGTCAAAGAAAAATCTAAAACTTTGAAAAGTGAAATGAATATATGTATTTTTGTTTAACTCTCACTGTTATTTTTATCCAGGTTTGCCTCAAAATACATTAGCATCGCTGACATGCAGAAGCCTGACTCAGGTGAGTACCTTCAACAGGACCCCCTCATGGAGAACCTGTTCCTTGATAATGTTCTGCTGACAAATATGTGTCTATGAATATTTTGTCCTTGACCGAAGATATTTTAATGTATTATTTTATGGCAATTTTCCTTTATTTCTTCCCTAGCATCTCCTTTTTATTGTGGGTAAAAATATCAATGGGTACTATTGTATACCTTTTTATGTTGGCTGTTTTTAATTTACATTGACTATTATTTACATTAGTTATGTAAAAAATTAATTTAATTTATTAAACTGTTCAAAACTGGAGAGAGGTAAAAATCTCTGAAAAATTTTCTTTGAAACTGTTAGATTCCCACAGGAGTTCAAACAGTGTTTTCACTTCTTCAGTGATTCATTCCTCAGCTTCATTTAATCTGACTTCCTTTTAAAGGTTCTCCCTCAGATTGCCAATGATTTCTGTGTTTTAACTCCAACGGGAATTTTTCATTTTCCTCTTCACACTGTTCAACAACTCTTTCCACTGGCTTCTGAGATATTAAACCTTTCTGGCTTTTTTTCTGCCTCTTTGTTAGTTTTCCTGCTGAAGCTTTTTCTCCTATCTTCCATGTTTCCATGGGCCCAGCTCCAGCTACACTTTTTTCTCATCCTTCCACATTTTCTCTTGAGAACTGAACCCCTCTTTGGCAATATTACTTGGAAAAAACTTAGATGAAACTACCCAAGTCATCAAGATAGTTGTTTGTCCAAGATAAAATAATGCTGTTTGCTTTGGAAAGTTCCCACTAATCAATTCATGGGGGATAATGTACTCTTCACTTACATAAACAACATCCTTATCAATCACAGTATACTTACCAAGAATCTCTTCAAGCCCCTCACTCTCTGTGTCCTAAACTGTTATATCATAAATTCTGCTCATGCCTGATCAGTTTCCCAAGCTTGATAGCTGTGACTTAAACAACCAGAGCTCAGCATCTAAACCCCTATAAATATTCCACCTCTCCTATAAATACTGCCCAGACTTCATGGAGGGCGCGTTCTCTCTTTCTGAAGTAAATTCTAGCTTTTTCATTGACAGGTTGTCTGTTGGCCTTTTATGAAGTTGACTACTCCCTAGGGGACATTCTCCAAACTCATCCTTTTACTGGTTTTCTGGTTTCTGTATAGTACACGTGTTTATCTGTCACCAGGATACATCTCTAATGTGTGCCTCTCTTTCCATTATTACCCAGCATCACTTTTAAACAAACCACCCCTCTCACCTAAACCACTGCACAGTCTATTGTCCCCATTCAATCTATTCAGTCTTTTAACCATGAAACATCTTAACCTTGATCAATGATTAAGGGAACAATGACCCCTAGCAGTAAGAGATATTTATCTCCAGCTCAGCAACTCAATTCTTACTGCAGTCCTTGTCTTTATTTATTGAAAATAATTAAAAACAAATACATAAACTTAAAATTTAGTATATACAACCCCATTTTTTAATAATAGCATTTTACCTACACATCTAAGTCTATGTATGCTGACTATCATCTGTCATCTATCTCCACGAATAGAGATTGAATTATGCTTACTTAGTGTGAATGATGTTTATTTTTAGAGTGGAATTTTTAAGCTCACTTTGCAATTTTTTGTATGCTTTATTCTTTATCATGGAGTTGTAGAATATTTTAAATAAAGTTCATTGCTCTAAAAAATTTAGCAGACAATGACATCAAAACTATTTTGGATTATGGTTCATTACTACTGAATTTCAATTGTGAAGAGCACAGACTAATCTATTTAGGTTAATCAAATAAAAAGAATCCAGGAGCATTTTTGATGCCTTAAATGATAATAAGCCTTAAGCTATGATAGACATAAATATTCCAAACCCTAAAATAGATATCCCTTCATATTCAATTTATACTTATAGATACTTTTTGTTCTCAGCATTCCACAAATTGTCTTTATCATATTTTTTAATTGCTTCTTCTTTATTCCTGGAGAACTCCTCCTCAGAGCCTTTTCTCCTCTGTTCCAGTTTGGACTGATACTCTCTGTCATCTGGACACTAACCATCATTATACCTTTTCAGAATCCCCCTACCCGATACCCCAGTTTGGATGCTTTCTGTTGCTTGGATCACATTTATTCCTTTTTCCTGGTGTATCATCTATTATTAGCAAGTAACTTCCTTGTGAAATGGAAACAAAATACTTCTATGCCCTTCGAGAGCAGATGATGTGTTTTTTATTTCTACATCTTGACAATTCATGCTAAATACACACTTTTCTCTAGAAATTGTTTTCTTTAAGAATTTTAGAAGAGGGGCACCTGGGTGGCTCAGTCAGTTAAGCATCTGGCTCTTGATTTTGGCCCGGGTCATGATCTCATGATTTGTGGGTTCGAGCCCTGCATTGGGCTCTGCACTGACAGCATGGAGCCTACTTGGGATTCTTTCTCTGCCTTTAGCCTGCACTCTTTCCCTCTCTCTCAAACTAAATAATAAATAAACATTAAAAAAGAACTTTAAAAGGAATTGTGCAATTGTTTTTAGCATCCAAAGTTGCAGGCAAAAAGTCAGATGACAGCGTTTCTCACTTATAATGTCTCCTTACCCCAAATACCAGAAATCTTTGGTATAATCACTGTACCCTTTGTTATAATAAAGTTTTAAAACTGTGTACTGAGGTAATATGATTTTAGAATAGTAAGGAAAAAAGTCAAGAGCACGATAACTCTATGCAAGACTTATTTTCTTGACTAGTTTTCTTGAATAAATAAACTACTAAATAATGAATCAGATAAGAAACATTGGCTCTCTTTCCTCTGGCAGATGAAAGTGCATTGAGGATACAGAGCTCTCTGTTAAGCACTGGGTACTGATATACTTGATCCAGCACTGGCCTTAACCCAGCTCACATCATGCTGTGCACCATCTAAGATGCCCTTGGCATTGGGCACAATGAGTGAAAAGCTTTGGATTGAACTGGGTTAAAATGAGCTAATGATCAGAACTAGAGCTGTCCCTCAGAAATATCACACGAGCCATGCGAGTAATGTTAAGTGTTCTATTTCCAACATTTAAAAAAAGAAAAACAGGCAAATTAATTTTAGAAATACATTTTATTTAAGTAAACATGTTCAAAATATTACCACTTTAACGTTAAATACAAATGAAAAGAAAATTATTAATCAGACATTGTGTTCTTTCTGTCTTTATATAAAGTATTCAAAATCTAAGATGTCTTTCGTTTCCAGGATGATTTGTTCAAGTATATTTTTTTTAAATTTGAAAGATTTTTGTATGTCTCTAATATTTAAAGGCTGTTTAAAATTAAGATGCCATAAAACATGAAATATGTTTAACATCTTACAACATATGATATTTCAGTGATGAAAATAAATAGCATTTTGTTTTATTCCATTATGGTAATTCCTATTTTCATGTTATCACAAAGCTACACAGCAATAAAAACCTTCTGCTATTCATTACATTTCTTTGATTTTTTATGTTTTATTTATTTTCATTTTAGTTTTTTATTTGTGGATAGTCGATATGCAATGTTACATTTGCTTCAGGTGTACAACACAGGGATTCAAAATCTCTATATACAATGTTTTGTCACAAGTGTGACTACCATCTGTCACCATCACAACATCATTTATTATATTCCCTATGTGATACCTTTCATTCTCATGACTTCTTCATTGGATAAAGAAGATGGGATATATATAGACACACACATGAGGGACTATTACACAGCCATAAAAGGGATGAGATCTTGCCATTTTGCAGCACCGTGGGTGGATCTAGAGGGTACTGTGCTAAGTGAAATGTCAGAGAGGGAAAGACAGTTACTATTTCATTTCATTTATATGTGGAATCTAAAGAGAAAAACGAATAAACAAACAAAAAGCAGAATCAGACTTATAAATACAGAGAACAAATTGACGGTTGCCAGAGGAAAGGGAAGTAGGGGGTGGGCCAAACGGTTGACGAGGAGGCGGAGATGCAGGGACTCAGGTGTGTTTTATCCTTACAGCACACGCCAGTTCATGGTAGTCACCTGTCAGTCAGTAAGATCCAGACAAACAGCTACGGTCTAAAATGGATCACAATTGCCAATTTTCTTTACTACAATTTCTCTGCATTATTTTTAGATTACATATGCATATTGTTTCCTCTGAAGACTTTACCTTTGTAGTTAAAATGACAAGAAAGAAAGGAGGAGGAGGAAGAGTCTCTGGTGTAGTTCTCTACACATCTCGGAGTTTGTCAGGTTCCCATCCTGAATGTCTATCCTACAAACTGTACCACCAAGGTACTTTGTCTACACCATTGGTTTGAAAAAATCTGTATGCTTATGAGCATAGATATAAAATAAAAAGATAACCTTATTGCATTTATTTACTTATGTATTACTTAATTTATCTATTACTAAGAAGGGCAAGAGCACAGCTCCTGAATGTTTGCTCAGAGATTTGCATTGACTGAGGGATGCCGAGGGAGCACAGGCTCTAGGGTGCTCTTCCATTGAGTCCAGTGGCTATTTCTACACTGCATAAAGGGCATTGAAAGTGAACCTAGATAATTAAGCTTATAAGGATTAAACATATTGGAACTTGTTTCTTGAGTGACCTGAGAAAACCTGATAGTGGTCCCAGACTATCCCCATCAGCATTTCTGGGGAACTTGTCCGAAATGCACCTCAGACCTTCAGAACCACAACTCCAAGGTGAGGTGGTTTGTTCAGTCTATGGCCTGACCAGCTCTCCACATGGCTCCACTGTACACTCACGTTTGGGAATTGCAACTATAGAGCTCAGGGCAGAATTTTAAAAAATTATTTTACCTCATAGCTTATGTTTGAAAACAGTAGTTGCTCACTTTGTTTCCTTGCAAAGCAGCAATATATGATGTGTGATAAATTTCCTTTGGGTCTCAGAATTAGTGAACGGGTTGCCCCTGACAACAACTAGCAAATTTCTTTTTCATGATAAGAATTTTTCATAATGACTTGTATTTTGAATTTGGCTGCTGATATCTCAGAACTAAATGTGAGATATAATAACTAACAGCCCCAAAGAGAATAGGATGGTAAAGAAATGAACCAACCCTTAGGTAAGTATCACCTCCTCATGGGTAATAAAAGTTGAAGAAACACTAACATAGCCAAAAGGTTCCCATTACACCCAAATTCATCAGATGCTGAGTTCATTCCCTTTACTGAGGTTTAAATACTAGCCAGATAAAGAGGACAGAACAATGATCTTTTTAATGAACCTGATTTAGAACATTAAGAAACATAAGTTGCCTTCTGCTTATTTCTCATTCCACTGGCCTGGTTCTTTCAAACAGCAAAATAGATTATAATCTATAATTTTCTTATAAAAATGCATAGTTTTAATGGCAGAGATGGAATATATATAAGTAATTTTAAAAACTGGTTACATGGGGCAAGTGGGTGTCTCAGTTCTTAAGGGTCCTGCTTTGGCTCAGTTCATGATCTTGTGATTAGTGAGTTCGGGTCCCTCATCAGGCTTTCTGTTGTCAGTGCAGAGCCCACTGTAGATCCTCTGCCCTGCCCCCTCCCCTGATGTTCCCTGCTCCTGATTTCTCTTTGAAAAAGAAATAAACATTTCTTTAAGAGTGGTTACAAAGGAGCCAAGTGTGCCTGCACACATGTTAAGCCCAGGTTTGTCCAAGGCCATCAGAAAGCCTTGATGATGATTAAAATACAGAAATCAGGCAGAGATAAAAGGATTGTTCCCTTGAATTATATGTTTACCCAGATTCTGTAAGTCAAAACTTCACATTGATGTTTGGCAGCCAGAGTAAATAAATTAAATCTCAGGCAACAAGAGAGTAACTAAAGGACTCTTATTGTATCCATCATTATCAAATGTGAAAATCATTTTGAACCAGTTGCATAGACAAAATGATTGGATTCCATGATAAAAGTTGTTCAGGAAGTCTCTTAGTTGAGCCAATGAGGCAAAGACCAGAAGAGGGAATGTTCTTTACTACAACAGCCACCTCCATGGTCTCTGGGTGGTCTCTGGGTGGCTGTTAACCTTGGCTTCCCTCCCCAACACCAGCACAACAGAACTGACAGTGCAGGAATTCTATGAAAAACATAGGGGGAGAGAATGGAGAACAGGAGCCGATCTATGAAATCTGATAATTATTTTACATTCTCTCAAATAAAACACTATAGAGTAGCATAAATAAATAAAGTCATGGTAAATGACAAGAGTATCAATGTCATTTTACACATTTTCTGTTCGTATCCTAATGTAATGCTATGTGCCATCACTTGTTCCCTAAAATCTTTTCAGACTATGCCTTGTGTGCAGTTTCTACAAGGTGATTATACATGTGTTTCCTTTGCTATTGATCAAAGCCCTGCCAAGAAAGTTTTGTTCTATGCCTGGCCCTCCTCCTGAGTGTTTATTTTCTAATTCTGTGGATGGGAGGTTATGTTCCTGTATCCAGGGTCATGCTGTGGTCCCACGGGATACAGGTACCCAATGCTTCATTGAAAAATGTTTGGGGATATTCTCTGTAACTTATTTGCTATACCCAAGAAGGGTGCCTTCGTAATGCATAGAATTAACCAGCAGCTGATTTAATTACAGGTGGTGTCAGGAGATAAATTAGTACCAAGTAGCTCTTTCATCTCAACCCCAAGGAGTAGGAAAAAAAATAAGACCTGTTCACAGAATCTCTACACTTTTTTCCTGGAAGTTTGGGGGTGCTAAGCACATGCATTTGGTTAACAGCTGATATATTCACATTAAATAGGGATGTTTTTCCTGGAAAAAGTCACTTCCCAGAGTAAAATGTATCACTATGTTTGAGTATGATGAATTACTTGAAGAGGGTATTTGTATGGAGAATGCATTGGAGAAGGAAATCCTGTGATTTGGGAGAGCATAGAGTCCAATGATTTTATGCTAAGTGAAATCAATGAGACAGAGAAGGACAAATACTGCATGGTATCCCTTATATGAGATCTAAAATAGGCAAACTCAAAGAACCAGAGAGCAGCATAGTGTTTACGGGGGTGGATGAACATGGAGAGGGGTTGGTCAGAGAGTACAAAATTTCACTTACAAAGATGAATGAGTTCTGGGAATCATCTGTAGAACACAGGGCCTGTAATTAATGATACTGCATTGAAAACTTAAAATTTTGCCAAGAGGTTAGAGGTTAGATCTTATGTCAAGAAAAGAAATCCCTCAAAAGAATTTTTTTCATTAAAATATAAAAATTTTAAAAAGGGATGGGAGGCCAACTTTGGAGGTGATATGTCTATGACATCAAGTGGTGATGGCTTCAGGAAACTATGCTTATCTCTAAACTCAAGTTGAATACATTAAGTATGGACAGCTTTTGGATGTCAAGCATACCTCAATAAAATTGTGTGTGTGTGTGTGTGTGTGTGTATGTGTGTGTGTTTTAAAGCACCTGACACAGAGTTCCCAAACTAGGTCTTTTTGAAGAAGGTGATTCTGCTTATATTTCCCCATGTTCCCATGCTCATCCATTTCTGTCATTTTCTTGTCTCGCGCTTTTCTCTGTCACCCCAGATACTTAACAGATGTTCACACACGCTATGAAGACCATGCTGCCTGCTTTTTTTGATGAGAGTTTCTAGCTTTCAAATCCCATGTCTTTCTTTGTTTTTGGTCTGCTCTATCCTTTTTAAAAAACAAATTCCAACGTAAGCTGATAAGCCACTAATTTCCACCATTTGGATATCACATCACCCACATACCATGAAATTAATTGTAAGGATCCACTGTGTCTTGACAAGCCTGACTGTCTCATTCAAAACAACCAGCATCTGCCATGTCTGACCTCTTACCCCCACCTTTCTCATTGCCTGGCTCCCTCCTGGGAAGGCTTCTCATAGGAAATTCCTTCTCATCTCCGATTTTCCTAATTTTTAGCATATGCTGGGAGCTAAGATACCTATCATTTTAAAGAAACCAGTCAATTTACAATACAATAATGTACGTAAAAATAGACCAACTTGATTCCATCAATATAAAATGAAAGAAAAACAGATTTCTTCACTGATACTACCTATGAATTTAGAGTTTGCTAAAAATGTGCACTAAATAGTCCTTGGTAGATTCTTCAGAACTTTGTCAGACATTGTTAAAGTCTCAAGATCTCTAAAAGTGGAGATAAGAGATTTTCATAAATAATGCCAATTTTTAAAATTGCTGTCATGTTTAGGGCTCTTGTGGTATCTCTACATATACCATGCTAAGCGATTTCCACAAGAAACCTGTGTTACTTCAACTTTTCGGAAAAAGAATATGACACATCCAGAAGCCAGTGGCTTGCTTGGGTTCACAGCTAGTCATGCCCCAACATAGTGGTAAAAAACCAGAAGGTGTACAAACATTTTTTTCCTGGGGCTCCCATTGGCTTATATCTAAAGGCTATACTGTTGATGAGCACTTTAATGTCTGGGATGACAATTTATTCACCTTCTTGCACATAACAGCACCTAGGTGAGCACCTAAATTCTTGCTTAATTTGATAAGATATTAGAATTTCAAAAATGAGTCAAAACATACATTAAAATGAGAAGGACTGCTTCAAGAAGTCATTCGTTGGGTGGCCAATTGTTTTTAGCAACACAGCAATTGTTCCTCAAGTTTAAGGAGCATACATTGGTAATCTGTAATATTCTTCTAAAAATAATCCTACTATGGTCATTCCCTTTACTCTTTGATAAAAAGTTTGAATCTTGCAAATGAGCAAAATTTACTTGTCACCAAGTCTTATGAACAGGATTTTTGTCAAAGCTAGGAAATGCCATTTAAGGATAACAACTAAAAATGTTTATGCATTAATGAATGAGATTCTTGCATGATTTATTAATGTGTTCTGAGGCAATTTTCCAAGAAAGTGATTTAAATGTTCTGAACCAGGGCTGTATGGTCATTCAGTTGTTTAAGTTCCTATTTAAATCTTCTAATTTTTAATGACTTTCTGCTTCTGCTTCCTGCTGTTGAGATCCTCTCAGAGACAGCATTATTTTAGTGTTCCGATTTATTTTTCCCAAGTGCCGATGTTCATTTTAATCTAAATATATCTATTCAGAGAGGAAGACCTCCACAATGTGGCTGAATGCAATTTTTTCTAGAGTCCTAAGAGTATTACCTGCACCTGTATAGGATTCATTACTCTGGCTACTATATAACAGCCCAGCAGAAATCATAGGCGTATTATGCAGATTATTGTGTTACTCCGGGACAAGATATTAGACACACACACACATACACATACACTCAGCCCTTTCATTAAGCTTGAGTGTATAAACAATTGAGTGTATATATGGAAGCCATGTGCACGTGTGTGAGTATACACAAATCTCAGTCAGATTGATAATATGATAGACTAGACTTAATTATTCAGCCAGGAGAAGTGAATGTCATATTTTTAACCTAAGTCACATTTATCTATGTTTCTAGTTGAAATATAACTTATATATATTAGAGCTAAGAATGTGTTCAGCAACTTAAATTAAACCAGCTGCCAAAAGGTCTTTAATAACAGCAAAGTGGGAGTTTGAAAGCTAGCCCCTTTCTTGGATTCCATAGTTTCCATTAAATGTATAAATACAGAAAACTGCCTTGGTTTCTTGAAGATCATGAGTTGGAAAAGGGGATCTTTTTAGTAAGGATAGAATGATTTTTTCAATGTATATTCATTCTTGAGAGAGAGAGACAGAGGGTGAGCCAGGGAGGAGAGGGAGCAGAGAGAGAGGGAGACACAGAATCCCAAGCAGGCTCCAGGCTCTGCACTGTCATCACAGAGACCAATGAAGGGCTTGAACTCATGGACCATGAAATTATGAACTAAGTCAAAGTTGGACACTTAAACAACTGAGCCACCAAGGCACCCAGGGGACAGAACAATTTTTATAAAACTTCTGGAAATAGCTTCTGCAAAAGGTATGGTGAATGAAAGGTGGTCAGCTTGTGATATTTACACATTACTCAGTGCCAATTAGCAACAGCGGAACCACTATATCTCTAGCTATGAATATAAAGTCTTTATTAATCTAATTTATTTCTCAAAGTCTTAGTGTGAAATCTTCTCAGTTGAGTGAGGTCGAGCTGCACTGTAGAGCAAATATTGATGGTTAATTAACATTTTCTCTGTAGTGTTTCTCTGGAGACCTTTTTGAAATAGTAGTTATTAATATAAATTGCCATCATCTACACATGAAGCCTGACCAAAAACTGTCTGACCCTAGGAATCCACTCTGGAAAGTTCAGCACATTTCCAAGTCCAAGCATGGAAGATTTGAAGTGATGACTTGAAATTGGGATTTGGCCAAATAGCTACTATTAATGTTGGCTGTATTAATATCCTTTCTTATCCACGTCCCACCTGCTAGCCAAGAATACCTATGAATATGGCCATGGCAGTGGTACAGAAAAACATTTATATGGTTATCCTCAGAAATTTCATACAAAAGTCAACTAGAAGCATGTATGTTGTAGAGAGGTTTAAATTTGAAATTTTAACAAAATTCTTTCACGTCAAAATGGCATTTATATTCTGAACAACTCTTGGACATGTAGAATAAATTCTCTGTAAAAGATCTATTTTTTAAGCTCAGATTTTAAAAGCCACTTTTTGCCAAACAGAATGCCTTCTGTTGAACTTGAAGTAGGTGTGATAAACACAGGACTCTTTCAAATCCAGCTATTATTGCAAAATGACAGAGCACAGGGGGTTCTGAAGGCAATAATGTCCACTGGACAATAAAAGCAGGAGAAGATGGGACATGTAAGATGGATGATATGGCAGCTGATAATGCTGTCAAATGTTTTCAACAGTAAGGTAGTTGGATGGGGTACATTTTCCTTATCTAATTCTTTAAAAAACCTGTTATTTTTCTGATCAGTATGGCTCTTTTCAAAAAAGTACAAAGAACAGTATTTCCTTCTCAGTGAACATTTATCAAAATGGTCAGAAGATTCTTGAATTACTGCTCCTATTTTAAACCACTCAGTACTCCCTTCCCTAAGACTGGCAATGTATTCGGAGTCTTAGTTACTAATATAACTAAGCAGTAGAAATGTTATAAGAATAATCCAAATGTATGCTGTAAAAAAGGTTTATGTCATGGAGAAAGTAACCTATATAAACACCAAAACAGCATTAGCACTTAAGTGAGGCAGGTAGTCACACTTTTTTATATACAGATGCAATGGGTTGTCACAGGTATATGGTCTTTGGGAGGGGGGTGGAAAACACAGACTAATCTATCTATTTTATTTCATAAAATTATCTACATGTTAAAACACATATCGCCAAATAGCGGAAGTAGAAGATGAAGGTAAAGAGCGATATTCAATGGCATTCAGCTGTGTGGTCCATCATAATCAATCATATTTATTAAGTGTGGAGTTGAATTACTTCTTTTTATTATCAGGACTTCATAAAGTTCAACAGTTTGTACTTGTGATACAGATAGCTTCAGTCTATTTGCTTAAAGAGGAAAAAAAAAAAAGAAAAATTCTATATTGTTGAGGATGTAGTGATTTTTAAATCCTCTTTTGGTTTTTAACATGTAGTTTTTACTTTTCTCTCTCTTCTAGCAAACTCTCTTTGGATCAAATAAATGTACTCATTTGTTAAATTTTATTTGGTAATGTATATGTTAAAGTTCAAAACACCTTGGACAGACTTCTTCTTTATAAAAAAGTTTTTATTTAATTTCTGCTACAACTCCTGCGAGTTTCAGCAACAAGATTCAGTGAGTAAATGGAATCAGTTGGGGAAATCAGCAGAAAAGGCAAAAATCAAAATGTGAAAATAAACAGCTTGATTTATTTTGCTTTTACGTACTTGGTGCACAAATGGTGATCGAAATCAGTTGATGAGCCATCAGTCAAGGACTTATAGACACTGAAGCTGGGAGCCAGAGTCAAGGACATTCAGGCCTCAGGACCTCTCACTCCCAGGGGCTCGGCCGGGCTCCAGGCTGTCAGCAGCTGAAGAGCCATCACAGGGAGCTAACTCTAATGACTTGCCTTAAAAACAGTCGGTGACATTTACTCTCCTCAGTCTTCTGCTCTCTGCTACCAATTACTATAGAATCGAGTGAGAACACTGAGGTTGCATTGACTTAATGAGGTGCCACGACATGATTTTTACTCAGCTGCAATGACAGTTTTGGAGATTTCTTGTTTCTCCCTTGGTCTTTAGACAGAATAGCTTTTGTCAGGAAGTGGCCATTGTGATCTTGGGTGTGAAATGACAGAGAATGGTGTCAAGAAGCAAAATCATGGCCATCACACGGTTTGGGGTAAGGATAGCAGCCATGTTTTATGTACAGTAGTGTGGGCTACCGTTCCCTTCAAAATGGTGGAACGGTGAATGGCAGCCCAGTTGAACAAAAATAAGCAGGTCCTTCAGCGTTAACCCTAACAGGATAAGTTGAAGAGAAAGAACTAGATCCACACACTAATAAATAAAAATCTAAGACCAAATTCACACAGGTCATTGTAAAAGCCAACTTCTGGCAGGATCTGCATTTAAGTTAACACAGATTTAATTTGAGCTAAATATCCACTTTAGACTACTTTTTTCAAGAACACCTGGCACCAACAAATAGTGCATGTGTGCATTTGTTTTAGCAAACCTTTCTTTTTCTTTTCCCCAAAAGTTGAATGAACCAGTCAAATTGTCAATCTGATGCCAAAGGAACACTCATAAAATTCCCATCTAATCTGTGCTTTTCTCCACACTGTAAACTAGAGACTCTACATTTTATTTATTATGAAGTTAAACCAATTAGAATGAGTAGACTTATAATTATTTTTTATTTGTTAATGTTAGTGAAATACACACTGTCCATAATTATTAGGAAACGTGCCATTTGTATAGTCAGAAGCCCACCCACATTGGCAGTTGTCATAAAATTTAGAGGAACCCAGACTTCTGTTTGCCAGAAGAAAGCATGAACTGCTCATTATTTCAACTCACCAGAGTCTAAATGGAAGCCTCTATTGGGAACTACCCAATTTTTTCTGGAGAGCTTTTGTTTTAAGACCCAGAATTTCCAGAAACAGAATCTTTTCTCCGTAGCTGAAGTACACGATGGACAGTGCCTGTCTCACAAATTTCTTGTGAGGATTTGAGGAGAACATGAATATAAAATACCTTCTCTCATGTATAGCAGGTGATAGACAATCAATAAACATCAGCTATTATTATTTATGAGATGTTTAAATTAGGCCTTTCCTTCAAAGAAATGATGTTTCATAAAATATTTGTTAGGGGGAGATTAATATACATGAAGGCTTTTTTTTTTATTGCTGAAAAGCCATGCAAAGTCATAAAGCAAATCAAGATAAGCCATATGATGTTTCTAAAAAATCTGAATTAATAAAATTCACGACCAGAGTAAAGCTCTGCAGAAGTGACAGGCTAGATACCCATGCTTTTATCGTCACGTGGTGTGCAAAGCCCCATAGTGACTCCGCTCAATGAAGGCATGTATATTTTATGAAATATTTTGTTAGCTAATGTTTTCACTTGTTTTATTCTGCCATATATATTAGACTGTGAATTCACAAGTAGCTATTGTTCACTTTTCCCCATACAACGACAGGGCTTGATCCCAGCTGACCTGTGAGTCAGGACGTATCAATGACAATAGCTGAGAATGAAGACTTTTTCCATCGAAAAAATGTGGGGCTGAAGTCTGTGTCTGTGAACTTTTAATTTCCAAACCTCCTCAGAGTCAAAAATCTTTGCTTCCAAAATAAGCATTTCCTTCAAAAGAGGATATTTATTTGAGGATTAAAATAGTGTAGTATTTTACCCTAAATAGTTAAATAGTTTTGTTTTCTGTGTAGATATACTTTTCTTTGATGTGGACTTTCTCTGTCTGTGAGCCTTTAATCAGATCACTTGAAATAAGGGTTGATTTGTCCTAAACACACAAAATATCTTGAAAACAATTTTTCCAATAGGCCACAAAGGCACAAAATATTCTGCAAACAATTTTGCAGAATGAAGTGTAGCTTCACTGTCATTATTTTCAATCATCACCTAGAAATGATTATGGGTGTGGCCAAGTAGTCTGTATTTCAGTTTGCCTGGTAAAAGAAAAAGTACCCTTAGCTCTTATCACTATCAAATACAGCATCAAATTTATATTTATTATTTTAATGCTCTATCCAATTAGTTCATATACACATTTAAAAACCCAAATAGTTACACGATTTATGACTATAAACAATAATACCCACCCTGGCACTTTGATTCCTACTACCCAAGATCAAACATTTTTTTCAATAAACTTTTTAATGTTTATTTATTTATTTTGAGAGAGAGTGTGTGTGCACAAACAGGGGAGGGGCAGAGAAAGAGGGAAAGAGAGAGAATCCCAAGCAGGTTCCACACGATCAGTGCAAGGCCCAACATGGGGCTCGATTTTACAAACCACAAGATCATAACCTGAGCTGAAATTAAGAGTTGGACGTTTAATCTACTGAGCCACGCTTCCTTCCTCCTCCCTCCTTCCCTTCTTCCTCCTCTCTTCCTCCTCCTATCCCTCCTCCCTCCCTCTCCTTCCTCCCTTCCTTCCTTGCTTTCTTCCTTCCTTCCTCCCTTCCTTCCCTCATTTTATTTCTCTCTCTTTCTCTCTCATTAATAGAAGCTCATATTTCTTAAAAACTTATCTACAGGAATTCTTTGAACCCTACACTGAAGGTTCAGTATTGAACGCTACACCAAAATATTTTCAATATTTTAGACATCTCAGGGTGTCTACTAGCTCAGGACTACTTGATTTTTTTCACCTGCTCTTTTATTTTTTATTTAATTTTACTTTTTCACGGTAAAAACACTGATCATGAGATCTGTCCTCTCAACACATGTGTAAGTGTATACTCAAAACTTTTGTCTATATGCCCAATGTTGCATAGCAGCTCTCTAGAACCCATTTATCTGGCATAACTGAACTTTGTATATAAACTTTACTGTAAGTAGAATCACGCAGCAGGACTACTATGAATTAAATTCTTGACTTGAGTCATTCAGAAACATCCAGATACTGTAAATCGGAGCAGCAAAACTGTGTGAGAAACACCCATGATTACAAACTATAACGGGAAAAGATAACCTTTCCAGTCACTCATTGGTTGACAAGGCTCTTAACAGGTAAGTCATATTCTGTGCTTTTGTTTGTTTGCTTGCTTTATGTCTTGTGGTGTTTTTTGGTGGGTGTGTGCCTGAAAAAAGATGGATGGGTAGGTAAGTGGGTAGGGTGGTTGTGTGGGGGAAGGAGAGGGTTCTTTGTAGTTCACCCTTACACTGAGGTTGTAGCCTGTGACATCCACCGTCTGGACTTTTCTCCCACCCCCATATCTCAAGAGGCCATAATAACTGGCATTCAAGTTCATCCAGTGTGGCAAATATCCCCAAGGGGAAAGCTGACATCAGTCTCTAGTCTCCTCTCTGGGTAACTGCCTATGTCTAGCTTTTAACTTTGCAAACTTGCCAGCTCATTAGTGCTTTCAAAAAAATATATTTTAAAATATGTTATTGAGCATTTTTAGTTGTTTTACTCTGGAGTTTCCTCCATACTGCTAGAAATAAAAGTTGCCCTCTTTTCAATGCACAAACTTGGTATTACCTCTTTAAATTTATATAGCATCATATATTATATTTTGTTGATGTTCTTAATCACCTTTTAAAAAATTATTTATTTATTATTTATTTTAGGTTTATTTATTTTGAGAGAGAGAGAAAGAGAGAGTGAGCAAGCACAAGTGGAATAGGGGCAGAGAGAGATGGAGAGAGAATTCAAAGCAGGCTCCTTGCTGTCAGCCTAGAGCCCAATGTGGGGCTCAAGCCCACAAACCATGAGATCACAACTGAACTGAAATCAAGAGTCGGATGCCTAACCAACTGAGCCACCCAGGAGCCCCCTAAGTCACCTTTTAATATATGTATATCACCTTTGCTCAGTTGAAAATGTCTCTATCTGGTCCTCACTCTTAGATGAGAGTCAACTGGGTATAATAAATTTGTTTACCTGTTTATATTCTCTCAGGTTATTCATTTTTCCTCCTGTGGCATCTATGATTACTATTGAGAAGTCTGATAGCAGCTTAATGGACAGTCCCTTGTAAGTGAGTTTTCTTCTTTCTCCCACACTTTTTAAGATTATTTCTTTATGTTTCACATTTTGACATGTGTTCCCAATATGTCTAGTTATAGATTAGACTTTACTTCTAACCTGAGGATTCACATCTTCCTACAATTCTGGAAAATTCTCTAACAATCACCTCTCCATTGCCGTTGCACCTTCTTTTTCATTCTTTTCTTCTAAACATTCTATTACATAAATGTTGCAGCATCTCCATCTAACCTCCAGGTTCTTACCTGTGTTTAAAAAAAAAAAAGAATTCTCGTATCTCCTCTCTGCATTATATGTAAGTGTGCTAGTATTAACCCTGAATTCATTAAATTAGCTTATTCTTTGGTTGGGTCTGGCATAAAACTTTCTTTTTCTACTTTTTTATTTTCTCACTATAATTGCATTCTCTTTTTTATTTNTCATCTAACCTCCAGGTTCTTACCTGTGTTTAAAAAAAAAAAAAGAATTCTCGTATCTCCTCTCTGCATTATATGTAAGTGTGCTAGTATTAACCCTGAATTCATTAAATTAGCTTATTCTTTGGTTGGGTCTGGCATAAAACTTTCTTTTTCTACTTTTTTATTTTCTCACTATAATTGCATTCTCTTTTTTATTTTCAAGATTTATTTTCAGTTGTATCTCTTCTTCTTTGTGGTAACAGTCATTTTTGCCCTCTCTTCCCCTCCCCATACCATTGACTCTCATTTCTCTAGCTGAAGGCTTTCTTCAGCCAGAGAAATGTGTTCAGCCCCTATTCAGGAAAAGCAAAAACTGCCAGATGTCAACACCCCTGTGAGCAATGCTTAACCAATAACAAAAGGAACTTGATAAGTATATTCCTCAAATTCCTTGCCTCTCAGCAAAGATAACTAGGGCATATTCAAGCCATCTCCCAGAAGCCCTCAGTGATAACTGAATGTCAAGGCTTGAAATGGTACCTGATCCTTGACTCTCCACCTTTTAGCTTCTAGGCCTTTGTCTCACTTTCCAGTCTTTAATGACTGGTACTTTCAAGAATCATCTTCCAAATAAACTGCCTTCAGTCAGACTCTAATCTCAGGATTGACGTCAGGGAAAATCAAGCTAGGACATTCATTCCAATGCCTTTGCTTGTTTTAACTGTTCACTTGGGCAGCCTCAAAAATACTCAATTTAAAGACTTTGCTTAATTCATAAATTTGCAAGGTTTATGAATCTTGGTTATAGGAAATGGCTGCTCCAATTGTAGCTGGTAGTCTTACTTTAATAGAAGAGATTTTGTTTTGTTTTGTTTTTTTCTTCATTTGATTCTTTTTTCCACTCAGGTGTCCATCCATTTCACTTTGATAGTTTGGAATCATTGCAGTTGGGAATCGTTAGAAAAATGTCTAATGTTTCTATTTCTTATGCAGCAGGTCTTACATTGTGTTTTATATTTTTCATCTTTTCATTTCTTCTTGATGCCTTCTGGCAGAATTTTCTCAGCATGGATTTCTAACTCACTGGTTTCTTTTTTGTATCCACTCAGCACTCCACTCCTTGATTGTTTTATTTCAATGATTATTTTTCATGTTAAGTATTTTCAGCTCTTCAGAACCACCTATCACTCTTACTCTTAGCTTTGGAAGGGCTTTATTGTTTTTCCTTTAAATTATTGTCCTTGTTGTTTAATTAGGTCCACCTCTTCTGGTATATGGTCTCATTCTCTTTACAGTGCATGTGATTCTCTGTCTCTGTCTCTATCTCTATCTCTGTCTCTCTCTTTCTCTCCCTCTCCTCCCCTCCCTATCTTAACACCAAGCTTTACTTTGCTTCCCGGACACTGTCCCCACCTTGAGCTTGATGGGGCCACCTTGGAGGAACACCTGAAACAGAGCCTTCATGACAATTTGTGAGCCCAGCAGGGTGGGCCTCCTCACTCACTCAATTTAGAAACACTGGGTTTGACTGTGGACAACTTTTGGTTCTCTTGGTCTCCCTGCTCCCTCTCCTTCCCACCTCACCTCTCTGTCCCAGGCACTGGTCTTCTCTGGGGATACTACCCTCCTTTACAGTTGTCTTAGAGTTCAGCTCTAAGCTGAAAGTGTAGAAAGCTCAGGAAATTATAGGACTTTCAGCACTTTTCCTTCCCTTGGTACTGACACCACCCCATGCTTTTCTTCTGCTTTTTGGTGGCACTGCTAATGTCACCCAATGGCACCGCTACAGCAAAACCTGAGGTTAGAGCTTCAAGGTGATGGGTGCTTTTGATCAAGACTATATTGTGCCCACTTGTGGCTGGCCCTGCCCACCATCACTTCCCAAAGGTAACAAGCAGAGTTGTAGAGATGACAGCTTAGGTCCAGATAGGTCATTAGGTATGCCCTTCCATGCAGATAACAGCTGCTGGGTGTGGTTTTCCAGGGATGAGGAGACATGGCTACGTCACACTGTTTCCATCATCTGGGTATCCCTTTGTCCCCACCCTCCTCTGTACGTCTTCTACTTCCCTCCTCCAGGCCACCAATTTTCCCTTATGTTGAACCCTATGTGCCTTCCATCTCTCAGAGCTTTCTCCTAGTTATACTCCAGCTGTTACAGTAAGACCTCACAGTAATTCCACCTTGATCTGTGAAAGAGTCAAAACCCAGGCTGATTCACCATATAGAACTGGGAGCCAAATTCCCATTGGAGTAAAAGTGCTCAAGGGAGATAAATGGTCACTTCTTCTCTTGAAAATGATTGGGAGCCAAGTGAATAAAAGATAATTCAAGCATGAGATTTCATCAATTTTTTTGTTACTAAAAATTTTAATTAGTTCTTGGAGTACTTTATCAGGCATCTATTGGTTAAAGTCTTTCTATTTTAAAAAACTTGTTCATTCAGTTAATTCATACTTTCAGACAAAAATGATGGATTATCTCTTTTGTGTAACTCTAAAGAAAAAAATGACAGAAAATTACAGAAAGCTAAATTTAGTATACATTATCAAAAATCCATATGCAAAAACTAAAATATAGTAATAAAGTGCTAGCGCTAAATGTGCTTTTACCATAAATCACCATTTTATCTGAAAATTATAACTTAAAGAAAATAAAAATGATGAAATGGCTTTATTGCCAAAATATTCTGAGTCAAATAAAATCTAGAAACTTGGGTTTTTTACAAAGCTATAAATTTGGCACAATATGCAATACTAATCAGAAGTGGAGATAAGGGACAATTTGAATCATTCTAATGAGGGGACCTTGGTGGCTCAGCTGATAAGCAAATTCTTGATTTTACCTCAGGTCACGGTCCCAGGGTCATGGGGTCAAACCCTGATTTGGCCTCAGTGCTGAGCATGGAACCTGCTTAAGATTCTCCCTCTTCCTTTGCCTCTCCTCTCCTTGTGCGTGCACTCTCCCTCTCAAATTAAAAAGAAATCATTCTCAGAAAAAATAACTTCCCTTGATGTGACCACTCTCAGTTCTTCTAATGGTTTTATCTTTAAAGACTTCACTTGTGTTGGTGTGAGGAAAAGAAATTTGGGAACCTAAAGTGGTAAAGAAAAAGAAAGAAAATAATTACTCAGGGGAAGTGTGCGTGGATTTATAGATTGGAAAGGGTAAGATGGGAGAGAGAAAAATTAGCACACCCATCCTTTGTCTTCCCCTACAAGATACTCAGATAACAGTTGGCTCTTCATGGGAGACAAGAATTCTAATCTTCCAAAGGCCTAAATCCTAAATTGGTTGGTTAAGCATTTACAAGGCATTGCAATTCTACCCCCCTTTAAATCACTTTGGGTGATTTGGAGATGATTCTGATACAATTAGTTTTATAAAACATGATATCAACTTAACTTTGAAGAGTCATCTTTGGACATGCCCTTAAAGTTTTTTCAGCTTGATCAAACTGTAGACAGGCTTCTTTGTGCCTCTAAATGCCTGATCTCTCATCCCAGAATCCAGTGGGCCTAACCACAGAGATACTTTCTTCTCCCTTAAAGAATGTACTTAGAAAAGTTAAAACTTTAAACTTTCTTTGCCCCTTTGAAATGCAAATGTTTTTAAATCCTTCTTGCTAGTTTTATAACTCAGGACTATTTTTATTTTTTTTAAGTTTATTTATTTTTTCAGGGGTGGGGTGGGTGGCGAGCAGAGAGGAAAGGAGATAGAGGATCCCAAGCAGGCTCCACTCTGTCAGTGCGTAGCCTGACTCGGGGTTTGATCCCACAAACCATGAGATCATGACCTGAACCAAGCCAAGAGTCGGGCTTGGCTTAACCGACTGAGTCACCCAATGCCCCAATCCAGGACTATTTTTATCAAGAACATAGATATCATTCTTTTGAAAAATAATAATTAAGGAAGACAATGCCCTTATCTCTTTGTTTCTGTGGAAGGAAACACAGTTAGAAACCTAAGTTCCATGAGCATCTAGCTTGATGTTGTAAAAATACCTCCTGTCATAAGAATAAGAGAAAGTTTACTTTTTCTTAGGACAAAGCCAATTAGCAAACACATATGGCCTACAATCCTACTACCCTAGCTCTTAAATACTTTCCCATACTTTGTTTCAATGGTGTTGAGCTCAGAGTGAGTTCTGCACTATCTCTCCTATTGCAATAATTTTGAATACATTTTTCTTGCCTGATAAATTTTGTCTACTGAAATTTTTGCTCTGATAGGAAATGTGGAAAAACCAAGTTCGGCTTCAGTATTTTTAGGGGAAATTTTGTGCTGTATTTAGGAGTGGAGAGTTGATTGCCAAATGTTTAAAAATATAACTTTGTAAGAATTCAGAATTGGGGCAAGTAATTATAGTGGTCTGTTATTTTCTGTGTAATAATTACAGGGCCAACAAGAAGTTAGAATATTTAGAATTCTAGGTCATCCCAAATTAAGTGATCAAGGGGAAATTATTTAACTACTTTGGGCCTCAGTTTTTCTCATTTATAAAATGAAGAGTTTTGACAAATTCATTTCCAACTCTAATATTCTATGATTATTGGATCATATTTTTGTCTTAAAGATTTGGTTTGATCCCAATTAAGAGGCAGCCTCCTCCCTCTTCTATCCGGATATAATCATTAGACTACATGGTATCTTTAGTTGGGAACACAGATTTATCATGATGAGGTTCATTGCAGTGATGAATACATCATCACTGGCCAATTAACAACTCTTTAAAGGATATTCTTAAGGGAATAACACAGTTGGTGCCAAGGAAAACAGCTACCACACCAACACTCCAGCTGTTAATTTTAATCTTAGCTGTTCTTCCAATAATTTCTCCTTTCTGACTTGTAATTAATTGATGTTTTTGAAAAAGCTAATATCAAACTGTAAATATAGAAAAAAATAATGATCTGAGCTCCTCATCTTTCTTGTTGTCCATGTTGCACCTTCGAAATTTTCTATAAAATCCTTCTGAAATCTTTTTCAATGTTCTTTCATCATGATTTAGTCAGGTAACTCTTATTGATGAACCAAGAATCCAGGGGAAAGAAAACAAATGTTTTCTCCCTACATTCTCAAATTATTTCGATTTGAAAACATGATAGTTAACTCTGTGGAGACATGATTTTTTTTTTTTTCATGTTTGTTCATATTCTCATGTGGTGGGTCTGTGGGCCTATGGAGACCACTTAGAGTGTCACCTCTGCTCCCTACTCATAGAGCTCAAGGCACCTTATCAATAAGGAATCACATTCTAGAAGAGATGGCATGTAGACGGCCAAGGTTTTTCAAATCCTGGTGCTAGTGTGGATTTCACAAATCATCTAGTCCAATGATCTTCTTTACTAATGAGAATATTGAGAGATTTCATTGGTTTGTGCCATTCAATTTATATTTCCACCATTTGAGCAACTTTTTTGATTTACTTGAAGGTACTGTTTGGTTACTGCTATTAGTTCATTGCTGGTGATTTGATTGAGAGTGATTGAGCCAACATTAATGAAAACCTTAAATAGAAAAAAAATCTACTTTTACAAGTTGTGCCACCTACATCCTCTTGTGGGCTCATGGACTTCCCTCATTTTGCTATTCTTTCTTTCTCTCAAATTATGACTTTTACTTTTCAGATGTGAGGTTGACAGAATTGTATTAACAATGATTCTTGCTTTGTGACCCAATATCACCACTGTTCAGTGAAAAGAGACAAAGTAGTTTTCATTTAGTTGTTTCAAACTATATTTTGTTTCTTTTCATAATGTAATAAACACCCTTGAATCCACCATTAAATAGGAGCTGACATTATCTCATCACATGGTCTTCCTTCCCATTTGCCTGCTTGCTCTACCGAAGCTAAATTATTGATTCATTTGTGACTATCCCTCCCTTCTTTCCTTCTTCTTTCCTTTTTAACCTCCCTCCCTTTCTTCATTCTTTCCTTCCTTTTTTTTCTGTATAGTTATTTTTTAATGCTTATTTATTTTTGAGAGAGAGAGGAGAGTGCAATAGGGACGTGGTGGGGGGGGGGGCAGAGAGAGAGGGACACACAGAATCCAAAGCAGGCTCCAGGCTCTGAGCTGTCAGCACAGTGCCTGACACAGGGCTTGAACTCATTCATCAAGAGATCATGACTTGAGCCAAAGTTGGATGCTTAACCAATTGAGCAACCCAGATGCCCCAATATAGTTATTTTTATAAGATTTTTTATATGTTGTCCTCACTAGTTAATTTTCCTTTATTTTTTAAAAGATTGATTGAGATATAATTCTCACAGCACACAATTCACCCATTAAAGTATACACTCAGGGAGAGGGGGCAAGATGGCGGAGAAGTAAGGAGCTCTGTACTTGCACTCGCGCCCNGAGAGTTATCTATAACCACAGTCAATTTTAGAACATTTCATTACTTGAAGAGACCTGGCCCCTTGGTCATCATCTCCTTATCTCTCCATTCCCTCCCCACTACCCCAAACATAGACAACCATAAATCTACTTTCTGTCCCTCTAAATTTGCCCTCTCTGGAGACTTAACAATGTAACCATACAATGTGTTGTCCTTTGTGTCTAGTTTCCTTTACTTAGCATTCCATTTATGTTATGGTTCATTCACACTGTAGCACATATCAAAACTTTATTTTGTTTTATGATTGAATAACATTGTCCATCCCATTGTATGGGCATCTTACTTATTCATCAGTTGATGGACATTTGGGTTTTACTTTTTGGCTATTATGAATGATATGGCTATTAATATTCATTACAATTCTTTCATGGACTTACATTTTCATTTCTCTTTGGTATATATGTAGAAGTGGAACTGTGGGACCGTATGGTAACTATATGTTTAATACTATCAGAAACTACCAGGCTGTTTCCCAAAGTGACTGCACCATTTTACACTTCTAGCTGAAGTGTCTGCTGTTTCCAAGAAGGAAGGAAGGAAGGAAGGAAGGAAGGAAGGAAGGAAGGAAGGAAGGAAGGAAGGAAGGAAGGAAGGGTGGGCTGCTACATTTTACTTATGATGTTACAATTTTCTTTGCATTCTTTTGTAAATGGGTGAGTGTTTTACTCTCCTTTTGTTAGAAAAAAGATCCTTCATGCTTGGATTTCTAAGTGAAAATGTAATATAGCCTTGAATAGAAATATGACCCACTTCTTGTATCACTTCATTAAGCAGCCTGTGGCAAGAGTATGTGGTGCATTTCAGTGTTACCAACCCGCATCTAATACAATGCAGGTTATGGTAACCAAAACAAGTGTCTCTCCATCTGGAATAGGAACAGCTAAGTTCAAACCCCAGAACTGCCATCTACTAGTTCTGTAATCTCGGACAAGCCATCTAACTTCTTTTCACCCAAATATCTTGTCTGAAATGTATGTAGCAATAGCTTTCTTATCTAAGTTTCAGGTTGTAGTAAAAAGGAAATGAAGTGCTATAAGGAAGACTCTTTATAAACTTGAAATGCTATTTAAAAAGTTGTCTTATTTTTGCCACAGTTAGGGGTTCTGTCTTCATGTCCTTCTAGTTTGCTCTTAATCCAATTCTGTATATAGAAGACATGCTTAGTACAGACCTTTCGGTGTATCATGTAGGGAAAACAGACAGTGCATGATGCTGGATCGGCTCACATAGTTTGCATTCTTTTGAGTGGCAATCTTTATCCTTGTTAATCACCATAATGATAATCCTAGTATATCATAAAATTTTAATGGGACTCTGTATTTTCTTTCTATATATATCAGTATGGGCATACCTTATATTTAATGTATCCTATAAAATAAAAACAATAAATATCAATCTTAAAGTTTTTCCTTTGTTAAAAGTAACACAAAAACAATTAAAGAGTTACTAATATCTACACACTGAGTTTCTGGTTTAATTAAAGATCATCTGGAATTCAAATGAAAAGATACAATGAACTATATTATTCTTTAACTTTTTATGACATTGATGAGAACTTTACACTTGGTAAATGGTTTATCAAGAACACATACTCTGTTAATATCATGGATCGAAAAGCACTCAAAGATGATAGTGCTTCCACAAGGTAAAATGATATTTATTTCTCTAATAAGCCAATTAACTTCTTTGATGTAGACATCCCAAATCAAAAAGATCCGTATCCTCTAGGTGACTTTCTAATTGTCTGATAAGTCCACCCAGACTAGATCCAAGCTCTTCAACCCTTAAAAAAAATAAAATAATTTTAAAAAATAAAAAAGATTTGGTAAAATGAAAAGCTACATTTTGTTTTAGGTTTGAATGTTCAGGATTAGACTTTGTGAAGCTGGTTTTACTAAAATGTCTATTAATATTTAACATATATACTCAGAAGAGGGGTTTTTGGCTACAATATGTCGAGTAAAATTACTTTTCAGTTGTTATACTGAGCGAGCACATAATTCATATTCACTTGGGATTGTATATTCTGTGGCTGACATTAAGCTTCACCAGGAGCAAACAGCCATGCAATATCTCTGGAACAGTTTTCTGTTTGCTGCAAAAACTTTAAAGAGTAAGAAATGGAGCATAATCACTACAGTATTTTTTCAGGATGAACTACTGGCCACTTAATTGCTTTTATCATTAAAACCCATAATTTAGAATTTTCAACATTGTGCCATCAAATAATAAATGTTGAACTGGACTTAGGTTTAGTTTCATTGTCTTCTTTCCTGATTTCTTAGTATACTTGGCTCTATTTGAGAAAAAATCTTCATGTATTTTTTGACACATTACATGGAAAGTACTGTCACCTTGGCAGAGATGGTTATAAAATTGGCCATCTGGGTAAAAATTTTCATCAAAGCTACCTCTAGGTAATTATCTTTTCACATACACTTCTGCTAATCCTGTCACTAAAATAATGATTTTACATGTCTAATTGATCATAAATGATAATCAATATCACATATGAATACATATATATGTGTGTTTATATATATTTCATATTGTATTACATTAAGCAGTATGATTACCTTTTACACAAAACACAACTTTTCTATTTGTAAATGTAACTTGTTACATAACGTACTTGAAAGTCTCCTGCATGGTGTGATGATGCCAACACACCAAAAGAGAGCTGTTTTCCATTCCCTGTGCAGACAGCACATGGGAGCCCAAAGCAGGCTGAGACAAAGAAGTAGGATCACACGACCAAAATATAAATTCACTGTGATACTGTCTATAAGACTGTGAGTACTAAATACTCTTCTAGATCAGGTACAGTGGAACACAGATTGAGAAGTTATGGGGTCTTCCAAGCAGTTGCCTGGAATTTCTTTGCTCTGTTGTTCACTTTGGGCAAATTATGTAATGTCTCCATACTTTACTATCCCTTCCTCCTCTATAGAAGAAGAGCCACGGAAACAATCATTTCATGGATGTTTGAACATTAAATATAAGATCACGCATGCAAAATACCTGGTATTTAATTGAATAAGCAATTAATTTCATCTTTGGGTCAAGTTCCAATTTGAAAATTACATTTGATTGCTCCTACATCATCTTTGAAAAGGCTGAAAACGGGGTGATTTTGATAATCCAATGTACTCCAATTTCTATTTATTTATTTATTTTACGTTTTATTTATTTTTGAGAGACAGAGGGTGGCAGAGCGCAAGTGGGAGAGGGGCAGAGAGAGAATGAGACACAGAATCCCAAGCAGGCTCCAGGCTCTTAGCGATCAGCACAGAGCCCAACCCGGGGCTCAAACCCATGAATCCTGAGATCATGACCTGAGCCAAAGTCAGACTGCTCAACCACTGCGCCATCCAGGTGCCTCATAATGTACTCCAATTTCTACAGGGGTAGAATGGGCCCAACGGGCACCATAGGCAAAATTAAGATCTACATAATTTGCTTGATCTCCAACACAATTTCTCTTGAAATTTCCTTACTTTCTGTTGGTTTTGTTATCTTACAACTTCTCTGATGGCTGCCTCATCATTACTCTCCAATAATTTTTGTTGTCTTTCAATATTAGACTAAGCACGGTACTGGAATTTTAAGATAAGAATAAAATGTCTCCTCTTTCCTCAAAAAGGGGACAGACTAGTGGGCAGAGATAATATTGGCTATGTTTATAAAAATATAAATACCTCTGAAATAATTAAATAATAGCTGAAGATAGTAGAAAAGATATCACCAGACAAGCATGACTGATATATGAATTTCTTTCTAATACGAACCCCATATTAATTTGGATCAAAAGGAATGTCTAAACTACATAATCTAAGCTCCCACAAAAATGCCCCCTGTGACTTTTTCTATTAAAGTAATCCTCTTGACATCTCTGTTGAGTACCTAAAACTCCATGGAGAACCAATTGAAAACCACTTCCTCTGGGGAGAAAGCACATGTTTCATCTATACATGCACAGTCTTACTCAAATCCAGCATGTATTGCTAAATGGATGGTTTGTGACCACTTAGGAAAGAAGTAAGAACCCCTCGAGACTAATATGTGCCCATGAAATACAAGACAGTGCTCAGACAAAGATAGATGGTCAAAAATATATAATAAATTAATTCCCAGAAAAACCTCCTTTTCTGTGACTCCTTATACTAGTATAACAGGGAAGAGAAATAGAAATATTGTAACATGATCAGCAAGGCATTGAACAAAATGTGCCATTTTTCCTAATTAACTCACTAGAGAATAAAGATACAAATAAGTGAATTTGTAGTTGGCGGAATAACCGTAGCTGACAATTCTCGATTAATGAGTGTGTATTCACTTTTAAGGAAGCGTCTGAGATTACAGCCTTCTGTCCTTTGTCCTCTTATTTTGGAAGGCTTATTATTGACTTACAAATAGGGGACAAACTTATCAAATGTGTGGATGATCCAAGATTAAAATGAGATGATAATTTATGGTATAAAAGGATAAATACCCTAAAAACTTTTCCAACAAACTGGACTAGAAGTCACTATTTGCCACATGAAGCTGAACACAGATGGACATAAAATTATTGCGGTTCTCAGTTTGAACTGTGCCAATATGAAAGTGAGATAGTGTCTGTCTTAAAAGTAATTAGGGTAAAAAAATTAAGGGTTCTGATTGACAGCAAAATTAACATGAGAAAATTGTGAAGTAGCTGCCAGACACGTTAATGGTTTCTTAAATTACATAAATAGAAACCTAAAGTCTAGGTGAGTCATCAAAGTATGGTGCAGCAGTCTTCTACAGTGATTTTCATGCTGGTACCCGTTTCAGAGGTAGAGAATAAATGACACATTATATAGAAATACACTGTGTTAGCACAGAGTGTAAATGCTTAATAAATGGTAACTTTAAGCCTTTTTTTTAATGGTCATTTTTATCAGCTACACTGGTTATCAGTTCTATTGCAAAATTCTTTACCTAGATCAAATTTACCAGTTAATCTTATATGTGAGACCTTTCCTCCCTTCCTTTCCCCTTCCTGACTTTCAGTCTCCTAGCCTTCTAAAATTTTTCTTTGCTGTCTTTCTACCTATATTAATTAGAACCTACTATGTACACAGGTTTATCCTTGGTCATGTGGAGACTTAAAAAACATGGGTCCTAGGGCACCTGGATGGCTCAGTTGGTTGGGTATCCAACCTTTGATTTGGGCTCAAGTCACAATCTCATAGTTCAGGGGTTTGAGCCCGGCATTGGGCTCTGCATTGACAGTGTGGAGCCTGCTTGGGATTCTCTCTCCCTCGCTCTGCCCCTCACCTGCTCACGTTCTCTCTCTGAATGAATAAATAAATAAATTAAAACAACAACAAAAACAAAAAAACAATCACAGCAAACAAACAAACATGAGTCTTACCCTCAGATGATATCCACCTGGTAAGGGATAGATATCCTTTACATAAATATCCATAGGAGAATTGAAGTGCCCTGGAGCATGGGGGAGCTTTCTGGAATTGCTTGTGCTCCAAAAAACATGAGGAGCAATTTGGAGTATTCTAGAAATAAGCATTCAGCTCCTCCATTCTCTTAATGGAGGACATTTTCTGCAACGAGGAGATCCTTGCCAGAGGAAGTAGAGCCTTTCAGCAAACACAAGCCTTGTTCAGTTCTCCCTGCCAACCCCCAATTCCCACTCTTTGCCCCTCCCTTTTTATCCTCACGCCAAAGTCATGGTCCTATTCCAAAAGAAGACCATGCCCTAGGAATTCTCTTCAACATTGTTGGAAATGATTTCATGCTCCCCCAGCTTCAAAATTTTAACCTGTACTTTGCAAACCTTAATGTGCATATGAATCACCTCGGCCACTGGGTTAAAGAGATTCCAGTTCCATGAGTCTGGGTTGGAGTCTGAGAATCTACATTTCTAACAAGCTCCCGGGTAATTCCTATGCTGCTGTTTAAAAAAATGTAATAATTGATAAACATAAATTAAATATTCATGAAACATCAGCTAAGAGTTAAAATGCTACCTTGTCAATCAAGTGGAATAAATATTCAGATGCCAAGAGTATATCAAGAGTGAGACTCCTAGACCAAATTCCTTTTTTTTTTTTAATTGAAGGATAGTTGACACACAGTATTACGCTAGTTTCAGGTGTACAACATGGTGATTGAACAAGTCTATACCTTCTGCTATGGCTCTGCCCACTGCAGGTGTAGCTATCCTCTGTCGCCATGGACTATATTTCCCGTGCTGTACTTTTTATGCACATTCTTAAGGCTTCCATGAAATAGTTTAAGTGTGAGATGGAAAAGTTGGAGGACGTTATACGTATTTATCATTGCCTGGGATAAGATGCGACTGGCTTGTTTCTTATTTTCTTCCAGGATATTATTGAAGCTGTGTTTAATTGCATTTCTGATGCTTCAAAACCACGTTTTCAGGCTACAACGATTCATGAATCCCCCATTACGTGTATTTATTAGGTGACAGCTCTTGCCAACAATGGTAGAGAAGAAAATGCTTCCAGAAACAAGTGATCCAGGTGTCTGCTTTTGGCTTATGCAATGTTGGGTCAGTCCCACTGTACATTAGGGGATGTTTCTTTTTTTGCTGATATGACAACAGACAGGGTCAGATTCCAGATCATCATTTAATTTTAGAGAGTGTGAAGGGCATCTGGGTGGCCCAGACAGTTAAGTGTCCGACTTCAGCTCGGATCAGGACCTCATGGTTTGTGAGTTCGAGCCCTGCATTGGGCTCTGCACTAACAGTGCAGAGTTTTCTTTGGATTCTCTCTCTCCCTCTATCTTTGCCCTTCCCCCACTTGAATATGCTCACTCTATATCTCTCAAGATAAATAAACTTTAAAAAAGAGTGTGAAGAAAACAAGTGATTCCAAAAAATTAAGAAAAAATCACTTGGATAATCATATATCCTCAATTTAAGACAGTTTATGAAATGAAGAAATATACCATGCAAATGAAAAGCTATTTTAGCAGAGAAGTGTTCTGCCATATCACAATTGTAATCTAAATGTTTATTAGTAAGATGAGACACTCAAATCTGGACAATGTTGGAAGAAAAAAATGGATTCTATTTTCACCAGACAGAAATTTAGAAGTTTCTAATTTTTGTGATATTTAAGAAAAAAGTATATCTTTTGAAATAGTTGCATTTATACTAATACAAAATATAAATGCATGTTTACATGAAAGATCGTTATGATAAAAGAAGTAATGGATATGAGTTAGGATGACCAAATGAGCAAACTGTATGTTCTCGATCTCATGTCTTTCTGAGAATATCAGACATAAAATAATAATGAGGACACAAAGGATTCAGATAATATATTAACAAGATTTCCAACTTGGAATAATAAATGCAATCCTTAAAACTGTTAAAACTCAGTCAATAGAAGTTATTGTGCAGAATGTGCACATGTGACATATAAAAAGATTGTATTTTTGTCTTCTTATCTCAGATATGTTGCTCAGTTCCTGATATGTGGGCAGCTTTTAAAAAATATTTGTTTAGTGAGTGCATGACTGCATGAATGCCTGAAAATTCTGGCAGTTGCAAAAATATGAATAAAGTAGTGCAGGGGTTGACAAATTTTCTCTGTAAAGAGACAGAGAGTAAATATTTTAGGGGTACAGGTCTACAGTCTCTTTCATAAAGACCCAACTGGCCCGTCATAGTGAAATCACTCATAAATGACAAGTAAAGGAAGGGGTGTGGCTGGTATTCCAATAAAACTTTGGTAACAAAATCAACCTCCATGTGGTAGGTTGTAATTTATTGACCTTAAAATAGAGCAACTCCCTCATTGTCTTCAAGAAAGTGCGGTGGGTGAAGGGAAAAAGAAAAACAAACACTATAAACAATCTGAATAGTTTTGCTTCCACCTAGGATGGGGCAGGTGGTCTTTAACTTATACTCCTTTTGAGAAAAACTAAAAGCTGGATCGAAAAACAAAAATAAAAACAAAAAACAAATAAAAATTTAAAAAGCATTTCTGTATACAGAAATGCTGATGCATAGGAGCACATGTACCCCAATGTTCATAGCAGCACTCTCCACAATAGCTAAAACATGGAAAGAGCCTAAGTGTCCATCAACAGATGAATGGATCAAGAAGATGTGGTTTATCTATACCATGGAATACTACATGGCAATGAGAAACAATGAAATCTGGCCATGTGTAGCAACATGGATGGACCTTGAGGGTGTTATGCTGAGCGAAATAAGTCAGGCAGAGAAGGACAAATATCATATGTTTGCACGTATAGGAGGATTAGGAGGAACTTGACGGAGGAACAAGGGGGAGAAGAAGGGCGGAAATGGTGGGGGAAAGGGAGAGAAGCAAACCATGAGAGACTCTTGAATGCTGACAAAAACTGAGGACTGATGGATGTGGGGGGAGGGGGGATGGGCATGGAGGAGGGCACTTGTGGGGATGAGCACTGAGTGTTATGTGGAAACTAATTTGACAATAAACTATTAAAAAAAAATTTAAAAAGCAACAACAACAAAATCAAAGATTGCAGAGCAAGGAGTGCAGCCAGCCCTTGAGGGTAATGAACCTGGTGAGCTATACATTCCCTCCCACCGGCCTTTCCTGGTATTTGACGGCTCACATGTAGGCAGTCTCCTGCTGCAGTGCTAAGTGTGGTGTAGCGACTCTCTGGAAGTTGTTACTACCAGGATGCATTGTGATAATTACAGTATGTGACAAATTTAGAAACATTTATAATGGTAATTTTTGGCCCGTTTTACCAAATAACTTAAAAAATGGTCCTGTATTTTTATGTCTTTTATGCATTAAATCTTCTCAGGAATTCATACTTACTGTATTTTATAAAGCTATCATTTAAGGACTGATAAGATATTTTTAGCAAGGAAAGTCTGAGTTCTTGATGGTGACACTAGTCTCTGCAATCCCTCCAGGAATGCAGGATTGCTTTTGATTTATTATTTTTCTAGGGAGAGGCAGTTCAAAAGGCTTGCATTTGGTCTTTCCCTCCAAAGTAGTCCTCACTCCACTGCTCAGGGAGTCAGTGTGAGGATTCTGCCTACTGTTAAGTATGTCTATTCCAATGATACATTCTAGGACTTAGGAAATAACCAAAGATGGATTCCTGGAATCAATGTAGTTATGAGCCAGTATCCAGTGGTTCTTGAAAGATGCAATTTATTTTTCCCTAAATCACAGGTAACCCTAGTAAAATTGCCTTAGATCCCTTTGGGAGAAGACTGGGAGAAAAATTACCAGCATAAACTTTTAGTCGTTTAGTGGGGTCCTCCCTTGAGGGGATCTGGCCTTCCTTTTATTGAGGTTGATGGGTCTGTAAACTGGCTCATGCCTGGGAATTGACTGAGGGGTCATGACCCTTTTCGTCTGATTTGAGTTAGACTATTATTCACTTGATCTAGAAGTTGTCTGCTTATATAGATCACGTAAAAATTTAGTAGGTTTACTATCTATTTCACTTGCAGAAACACCATGATTAATGAGCCAACACCATAGGTCTGTGCAAGTCACATGATTCTGACTGTTGCTTTAACTCTACTGTTCATTGAGGTAAATATGCCCACTTTGCCTTTGACTGTTGAGTGCTGCCACTTGGTCCTGTGACCCTGGGGTCCAATTATTCCCATCTCATTTAAATTTTTCGATTGAGTGGCTGCAGTTCCCTCTGTAAGTTCTGGCCCTCAGATAAGAGTGATCACGGAGCTCTTCAAGGATGCTGGGAATCCCCTTACAAATTTGTTGCTCAAAATATTGGTGAAGGTATATGTCTTGAACTGCCCATTTGAGTAACTAGGTCTTAAAGGACAAATCCATTCTAATATCCCTATCTTCCTAAGCCATTGAAACCCTTCCTCTACATTCAACCAAGGGAAGTCAGACATTTCCAGTTTGCTCACAGTAGGTCATGTTTTAACCTATGTTTCTGTTTATGAGAGCCTCTTCTAACCCCTCAAGCTGCAACATTAAATATAGAATCTTTGCTTAGTGAGCCCATATCAATAAATTCTGCCTGATTGAACTTCACATTCTTTCTACTGTTATCCCACACCTTTAATGTCCATTTTCATATATGTTCTTCTGCTATTTGTTTGTATACATTGGAAAACTCTTTTTGGAGTATGGCACACCTCCTCATGGGTGCACCTCACCTCACCTTTAAGGGCCTGCGGGGACATGAGTCAAATTAAGCCTCGAGGCAAAGAGTGGTGGTGGCAGTGGGTCCTGAGGAGACTCAGCATGTCTTATGTGATGGCTGCCTCAGGAGAGGCGATTATGGTTTTGTCAGACAATGCAGGGTTGATTTCCTCTGACAGGTGGAAAGGGACATCTGACTGTGAGTTGGGGATAACCCTACTCCTCTGATTGAGAAGGACACTTTGCTGGAAGGGAGGAGCCAATTCCACTGGGAGGAGGGAGAACTTCTCCACTGGGAAAGAAAACACGTCAGAATTTAGGGGCTCATTGTTCTCTACTTCATCAGTACCATCTCAACTTACAGTATCTCGTTTTCACTTTAGCAGTAGATACCCTGTGAGGCTCACAGTTCAACTTGCCTTGTAATTCACTCAAATGCACGATGTGGGTCTGTGTTTGATCTTCAGCAATTTCAGCCATTGGGCTTCTGAAGATAAGGCTCTCCTTCAGGGGACGCCTAATAACTGGGCATTATTTCTGGGTGTTTCTGTGAGAGTGTTTCTGAAAGAGATTAGCATTTGAATCTAATGCTGAGTGCAGGCATCAGTTCCCTGTGTACATCATATAAACTCAAGTTTGCATACCTTGGATAATGCCACCCCTTCTTTCTGGAAGGCATTCTTTCACATTCTCTCAGGTTTAGCTTAGTCATTTTGTTCCAGGAAGTCCTTCATGAGTCGCTGCTCTCTGCATCCCCTGTGATCAGGCTACAGGCCTCACTGTATCTCCACAGAGCTTCAACAATGAATAACACCTAATAGGAGCTCAACAAATTTTTTTTTTAATTTAGTTGAATTGGAAATTTTCCATGAAGTTAGCAGTTAAGTGGCATAGAATTATTTGTCCCGATTATGATAGTTTGAAAAAAAAAGATTTTATTTAGTATATTTTAAAAAGGTTATGTATCCACTAGATGTTTCTGGAACATAAACGTTTCAGAAAATACTGCCCAAGAAACCAGACATTTATTCCAACTAAAACCTAAAGTCATTTCTGAAATATAAGTTATCGTTGACATATATCTAAGCAATTAGGAGTCCTTAAGCATAATGCAACATTTAAAACTATGTTTCTTTTATGTACTTCTAATAATTTTTCTCTATATTTTATATTAATTCAGATTTTTGAAGAGTGTGGTAGACTCTTTTTGAACATGGCATCAGGGGATGGAGCGAAGGGTCCAGAAGGCAGAGCCAAAAGCTGAAAGACAAAAATAAATAAAGGAATCACTCCCAGAAAGCCAAAACAGTCACAAGTTCTGCCCCTGGTGAAGGGGCTCAGTGACAGGCTCCCAGGTGGATTTCAGAATTAATAAAAGCCAGGGACTGCTGTTTACATCTCTTGTGTGCATTGAGCATTGAGGGCTTCAGGGACAGATGATATGTCTTTGCTGTTGTTGTTCTCAGATGTCTGAATCAGGAGTTACTGCCCCTGAGGTGTCTAACCACATTCAGACTTAATTAAAATTAGAAGGATCTGGAGGTTGAGCCTGATATCAAAATGGAGATACAACTTTGGGACAAGGCGTGAGTATTTGTCACGAAAGAAGAATGTGAACAAATTATTGTATCTGGAGGGTGGACTCTGGAAAATTACTTTCAAAATGGCCACAGTAATTCTCCCATCATCTATGCAAATCCTTTGTCATGTGACTTTCCCATGTCTTCCATCAAGAGGTGGAAATTCTTTTCCCATTTCTTTCAATACGGGATGGCCTTGTGACATGTGTTGATCAACAGAATGCAGTGGACTAATGTCATTTGTGCATCCTCTTAGGCCAGTCCTTTAGGGGCCCTACAAATTCCACGTTCACCTTCTTGGACTTCTGAACCCACAATGCTGTGGGGAAAACCCAGTCTACCTTACTGGAGAATGGTGCCCAGCTGACTGCACCAACTACTTGCAGGTGAGTGGTGCCTTTTTGTACTCTTAACCCCAGTCAAGTTATCATATGAAAACAGCTGGAGAGTGTTCCCAGGGGATAGTGGCGGAAGAATTGCCCAGTTCACCCACCCAAAAATGGTAAGACATGATCAACCATTGCTGTTGTTAGTCCCTGTGTTTTGAACTGATTCATTGCATGATTTTAGAAACTTGAAAAAATGTATTTACCTAAATTTGAAAAATGAGTAAATGAATTTGTCACACTTCTAGACGCTTTTACCTGATCAAGTGTTATTGGTGACAATTTAATATCAATGTTCAGCAACTGAACAAAGCAAAAACTCAGTAAAAATTTATTGAATGACTAAATCAGTGTGGGCAGTTTCAATCCTCAAATCAAAAATCAACTTATTTTTTACTAGTCGAGATTCTATGGATATTGTTAGGATTAAGTTAATGTTTGTTTCTATTAATTATAAGCATCATAGTATGGTAGTTTATTATGCATTTTCATTCATTTTCCCCCATTTTTTGGAAGCCAAAAGACAAGAATGATGAAGGAAAAGAAAAAAACCTGATAAAGATCGCAATCATAGTTTAATTTACATACTGGCTTAAAAGGTAATAAAATATCTTTCAGAGATTTTTTTTATGAGACCCAAATGTATTTTTGTTTAAATGAGAAGATTAGAAATAAGTAGTATGGGGGCACCTGGGTGGCTTAGTTGGTTAAGCATCCAACCCTTGAATTTGGCTCAGGTCATGATCCCAGGGTTGTTAGATCAAGCCCTGCATCAGGCTCCATGTTGAGTGTGGAGTCTGCTTAAGATTCTCTCTCTCCCTCCTTCCCTCTCTCTCTATCTTTCTTTCTCTTTCTCTCCCTCTTTCCCCTTCTCATACTTTCTCTGTATAGAAAGAAAGAAAGAAAGAAAGAAAGAAAGAAAGAAAGAAAGAAAGAAAGAAAGAAAGAAAGAAAGAAAGAAGAAGGAAGGAAGGAAGGAAGGAAGGAAGGAAGGAAGGAAAGAAGGAAGGAAAGAAGGAAAGAAGGAAAAACTGTGGGGCTGGTTTAACTAGCATTAAATTTGAACTTGCAACTTTCAGCTCCCCTACTTTCTGCCAGTGCAAGTATAGCAGATAACCAAGCTTCTCCCAACTTTAGTATCCTCATCTGCAAACTGGACACAGTGATATATGTCTCAGTAGATTATTGCAGTTTATAGACATTGAAGTGGTCAACAATGCTGTTATTAGTAATTCTCATGTTTGAGAGTGCTTGCTTTCAATTGCAATCTTTAACATTAGACATAAGGTAGCTTGATTTCTTAGATCAATGTAGGCTACGTGACACAAAATGTAGGTTAGCCCACTCAAATACCCAACTCAGTCTCTTTCCGGATTGCCTTTCTCAGTTCTTGGGACTGGGAACCTCGAAACTTCACTTCCTAGAGACTTTTTTGAGCTAAGAATGGCCACATAATTCACTGCTGTGCAGTGAATGAGGTGTAAGCATCAAGTGTGGAAGTACCATCATCTCTACTATCTAGAATGTAGATATGGTGACGGGAAGCACAACATCTTCCATGCAACCACAAGGGAAAGTGAAAAGAATTGAAGCCACGAGCCCAAGCTAACAACCTCCTACCACTAGATTTATTGCTGTATGAGAGAAAAAATGTCCCTAGTTTCTATAAGTCACAAGCTTATTGAATTCTCCTTCACAAGTGAATACAGTCCCCAACTGAGACATTCCCAGTGTGTGCGGAATGCATAAAACACTATTCTATTCCTTACTCGTCATGTGACAGGAGTGAAAACGACATGTGGGAGCAGGAGTTGGTGAGGGAGGAGTCCAGCAGTTGATACAGCACAAGCACTAACACGGTAAGCGCCTGACAGTCTTTCTGGCATAAGAGGCTGTGAGTGGCAAAAATCACAGATATGAATTATTTGCCTTATTCTATAGCCTTGAATTGTTTGGTAGTAGATCATGGAATTATTTCTCTGTGACCATTTTGTTTTGAAGAGGACACCTTAGGAAATTCAGCAGAGTCAGAACAAGAAATAAAAGTTATTGAACATATGAGGCACTAAGCAAACGTCAACACTATCTCCTTTATGTTGTGTGCTTACAGATAGTTTCCAGACAAACCAACCAAATAACTTTGAAAAATAATTACAACTTGAAAGTAAGAAGAGACTTGATACTGAAAGTATTTTTTATAATGTTTACTTTTGAGAGGGAGGGAGAGAGTACAAGCAAGGAAGTAGCAGAGAATGGAGAACAGAGGATCAGAAGCAGAGACCAATATGGGGCTGGAACTCATGAACTGTGAGATTGTGACCGGAGTCAAAGTTGGAGCTTCAGGGGCACCTGGGTGGCTTAGTTGGTTAAGTGTCCGACTTTCGCTTAGGTCATGATCTTGCGGTTCGTGGGTTCGAGCCCCGCGTCGGGCTCTGTGCTGACTGCCAGCTCAGAGCCTGGAGCCTATTTCAGAGTCTGTGTCTCCCTCTCTCTCTGACCCTCCCCTGCTCACGCTGTCTCTCTCTCTCTGTCTCCTAGAAATAAATAAAAATATTTTTAAAAAAGTTGGAGCTTCAACCTACTGAGCCACCCATGCACCCCAAAAGTATTTTTAAAGTCAGTTCTAAAATGCACTATGTCTACTAACAAATGTGGTTCATAGTCAATGGTCTTATTTTAAAGTAAACAAAAATAGCAGTAACTACTCTGATAAGCATGTACCTTTCATGAGTTGCTTACTGTCAAAAATAACTCAAGTCTAACAAAATGTTTTACTAAAAACTGGCTTATAAGAGATTTTTACTTTTTCTATAAGAAAAATCCCAAATAACATTGGACAATGTAGTCCCTTGAAATATATGATCTCACGGTATTTTAAAAATAAAGTCCTGACACATTGTATTTTAAGAGTAAGAGTGGGTGAGACATGAAAGCAAATAAAAATCTTGAGTGTCTTTTAGGTTAGAATTTGTTCTCTTCTGCATAAATAATTAAAAATAATCTCTCCCTCTTCAGAATTCAATTATAGCAAATTAGGTAATCTGGGCCAAACCTCTTGGTGAAAAGTATAAACCATAAAGAATAAAATACATATTTTAAAATCTTATGAACATCAAACAAATAGTAAGGATTCACCAGGACACCTTATTGGTGAGAAAACAGGGCAGCAACTTCATGAAGCAGCAACCTCTACCCTGAGAGAATATGACAATCTTGACCAATTTAAACCTCTATTTTGATTGCTCTGTGCAGAGACAAAGGCAAATTAAAGGCTAGAGCATGGAAGGTTGGGCATCTGGCAGAAGGCTCAGTCTCTCAAGAAGCTGGAATCTGCGAGGTCTACTCTCTGAAAATAAAGGTGAAGGAGACCGGACGCAGCTGCTCCAGAATGTGCATGCCTGAATGTGCAGGGAAGCTTGGCGTGTTGATCTCAGGTGCTCCCTGACTCGTCCCCCCCAACAACCTGGCAACAGCAGATGTAAGTCCTCTGGAGGAAAGTGATAAATCTTGAATCTCAAATTATTCATCTGTTTTCCCCAAATACATTTTCCAGCAAAGATAAGATACTGTATAACAGAACAATAAAAAAATGAAGAAATAAATAAAAACTAGATGCACAAACACATCAGATATCTGAATATATCATAGCCCATGAAACCCATGCTTACTATGTTTAAAGAAATAAAGGTGATAAAGGTGAAAATAGTAAGTAAGCTCAAAGCTGTAAAAGATGTCAATAAATCTGAAGAAGAAGTAAAGACTATGAATAAAAATACAGCTGAAATTTAAATGCCAATCAATAATGGGGTCCGGAAGCCTATACTGAAAACACTGCCATAGACAGGGGCACAGGTGGAATTCATGGGAGTGTTTCTTTCTGAAACAAATAAAATATTGTCAATCACAATGAACATAACTTAATAGGATGTCTCATCCACTGCAGATGCTTCTAGACCCCTTCATCTCCCTTTTGTTGTTCATTTCACCTTTAAAGTCACCCCATCAGTGGCATAGGGAAGATGTGTTCATTTTCAAATGGCAGACCTCAGTGTATGAATGTCTTTCGAAAATTGTCATTGAGGTGCCTGGGTGGCTCAAGTGGTTGAACATCGACTGGATTTCAGCTCAGGTCATGATCCTAGGGTTATAGAATCAAGTATGGAGCTGAGCCCCTCTACTAAGTATAGAGCTATCTTGGGATTCTCTCTCTCTCTCTCTCTCCCTGCCCCTCTCCCCCTTCTTGTATTCTCTCTTAAAAAAGTATAATAAGTGTTGCCACTGCCTTTTTACTTCATTTCGCTTGTAGGAATGCAAAAGTGCTCTGAAAATGGATCCATATTGTGTAGCTTGCTGGACTGGGCAAAATGTAAGATTAGCCCTTAATTATGTGTTTTGTCCACATATGGATACAAGCTGTATTTGCAGTTTGTATGTAGATACTAAAATTGGTGGTGAGACGTTGATTTTCAGCCAAGTAGACAGCACATCACTGAGAGGTATTTGTATTTCTGGGAAAATAAATACACGTGTATCTGAGCTGTTAGGTGTCAGTGAAATTGTTGTGAAGTGCATGGTGGGGGATCTGGCCTGACCTGGCTTTCCAAGGTGAAACCTCCAGTTTGGGATTTATGAATACACAGATTTCAGAAATCAAGAGATAAAGATGTATTCCCATAATTATGTGAGGACAACATTATCCCACATCCTATGTAATATAGATGGAGACACTGAGAAAATGCATTATTTATTGTCAATCAAAATTATGTAGAAGCAAAAGAAAAGGCCTCTTTGGAGATGCTGCAACAACCCTATTTAAAGAAAAGAAGACAAAGCATAGTTTAGAAATGCCCTCTGGGGCGCCTGGGTGTCTCAGTCAGTTAAGCATCCAACTTCAGCTCGGGTAGTGATCTTGTGGCTTGTGAGTTTGAGCCCCGAGCCAAGCTCTGTGCAGGATTCTGTGTCTCCCTCTCTCTCTACCCCACCTACACTCTGATTCTCTTTCTCTCAAAAATACATAAACATCAAAAAATTTTTTAAAAAGGAAAAGAGGGACGCCTGGGTGGCATAGTCGGTTAAGCGTCCGACTTTCGCTTGGGTCATGATCTCGCGGTTCGTGGGTTCGAGCCCCGCGTCGGGCTCTGTGCTGACTGCCAGCTCAGAGCCTGGAGCCTGTTTCAGAGTCTGTGACTCCCTCTCTCTCTGACCCTCCCCCTGCTCATGCTGTCTCTCTCTCTCTCCTAGAAATAAATAAAAAAAAATAAAATAAAATAAAAAATAAAAAGGAAAAGAAATGGTCTCCCTGCTCACACGTGGATGCAACAAAAAGTAGCCTTCAAACTTATTGGGAAAAAGAGCATGTGGCCCCAGTTGCTCGGAGCCCCACCCTGGGTGGCCCCAGTTCCTGCCACCAGACCCCTTGCTGGCAACAGAGCACTGCTCCAAGACCAGGGATGTCCCACGACCCTTCAGATGTGTGCCAATGAGGACCAGGAGATGGAATGGATGCATGGTGCTCTGTCAAAAGTCCAGTTGCATTTCAACAAAGGAGAGGTGAAAATGGTGATCCCAAAGACCTCTTAATAGAACTTTCTTGGACAGAAACATATCCCCAAATGTCTCCAGTTATTTCTATGAATGCCTTTTGCCTTTTTTTTTTTTAAAACAACACCCATATCATCAACTGTAAAGCAGAGCATGTTAGCCACGTCGCAGGAAGCAGTGGAAGGTCAGTCTCAGGACCATTATGACTTACACATCGTTGAAATATACCAAGGACAATAAAAAGCAGTTCATGGAGAATCATCATTCCATTGATTCTCCGATACCCATAAGCAGTATCATCTCCATGGAAACTCCTACTACTGCCCCCATCAAGTAAGAATAAAGACAAAAAAAAGAACAACTTACAAAAGCCCAGAAATGTAAGCTGACAGATAAAACAGATCACAAAGGAGATCTTTCTCAAGGATGGGATGGGATTGATGTGGTGCCACATCTAAGCAAAACTTACTCTAAAGATGATGAATAGTGTTTGGAGTTAGAGACAATGGAAGAGCATCCTTAAAAAGGTAAACTGGGTTCAGGGTTCCTGGGTGCTTCAGACAGGTGAGCGTCAGAATCTTGATTTCAGTTCCAGTCATAATCCCAAGGTCCTGGGATCCAACGTGGATCCAGACCCAGATCCAGCTCTGGGCTGAGGCTGGAGCCTATTTAAGATTCTCTCTCTGTCTCTGTCTCTCTCTCTCTTCTCCCCCCTCCCCCCGCTGTCCTTAAAAAAAAAAAAGAAGAAGAAGAAGTAGAGGCACCTGGGTGGCTCAGTCCGTGAAGCGTCTGACTTCAGCTCAGGTCATGATCTCGCAGTTCACGAGTTTGAGCCTTGCCTCGGGCTCTGTGCTGATAGCTCAGAGCCTAGAGCCTGCTTCAGATTTTGTTTCTCCTTCTCTCTCTCTGACTTTCCACTGCTCACGCTCTGTCTCCCTCTGAAAAATCAAATAAAAAAATTTTTTTAAGTAAACTTGGTTCAAAATGTTTTATATACTTTTCTAGCATTGAAATGGCTTTTCATAAAACAGATTTTTTTGCATGTTGCTTATATTAAAAATGATTTAAGCTGAAAGTTCACAGAGGGAACTGGTTGTATTAAATGATTTTCACAAACTTGCCTTAATAAAAGGGGAAGTGGTCCTGTTTAGAATACTTTATAAAGATGGCTGAGCTTTATAAAGGGACAAAATGGGGAAAATGAATAATTTTAATTTATTATTCTAGTGGATGTGATATTTTTTAAAGGAGTAGGAAGCCCTTTTGAAACGCTCATCCCAGTAGAGCAGAATACTGAGTGAACAGCGATTTTGAAGCATGAACCATATTAATAGACTTCTCGTCTTTAATTACTCCTCTTTCTCTTAATTACTGAAACATAAATTGCTTCAGATAGATTTAAATACTAGCATTTGAACTTTAGACATAATATTCTTTGTGGTTCCTTTTTATTTTTCAAAGGTGAACCAGTTCTTTTTAGTAAATGAGTATCTGTTTATACTTTTCTCTTGGTTTGGGTCATGATATTTGCCCATGAGTTTTCAGTGGCATGTGGAATAGGAGAATATAAAAGTAAATGTGCCAAATACATTCGTAAGTATTTGAACAGAAGTGCTGGTTCCCATTGAAAGCATTTCTCTTTGCTGCATATACCAAGATGGGAGTAAAGGATGCCTTAATATTTTATTTTTGTGTTTTTGGAGACAATGGTTTTAATAAAGCTTGCTATTGTGTGATTTTAGTTGTCTGGTAACTGAAGGTCTTCTAAATGGTTTCATATAAAGCCACATTTCAAGTCCCATTTCTTTTCAAGTATCCAAATCCATTCCTCAGCCTGAACATCTTCATAATAATAGACATTGAGGTTTTACAAATGCTGAATCATAGTACATGCTCTATTATTTTTTTAAAATCATGAGTAAGGTAACTCAGTGTATTGTAAGCAGGAAGTTATTAATGTATATGTGTGATTTATAATGACTGCACTTGCTCCCTGGCTTTGTTTTTTTTTTTTTTAACTTTATTTATTTTGATAGAGAGAGAGAGAGATGTGGGAAGGGCAGAGAGAGAGGGAGAGAGAGCTTCCCAAGCAGGTTCCACACTGTCAGCACACAGCCCAACATAGGGCTCAAACTCATGAACCATGAGATCAAGACCTGAGGTAAAATCAAGAGTCAGAAGCTTAACTGGGGTGCCCGCGTGGCTAGTTGGTTAGGCATCTTACTTCAGCTCAGGTCATGATCTCAAAGTTCGTGAATTCGAGCCCCATGTTGGGCTCTGTGCTGACAGCTCAGAGCCTGGAGCCTGCTTTGGATTCTGTGTCTCCCTCTCTCTCTGTCCCTCCCATGCTCCTGCTTTCTCTCTGTCTCTGTCTCTCTCTCTCTCTCTCAAAAATAAATACATATTTAAAAATTTAAAAAAGAAGAGTCAGAAGCTTAACTGACTGAGCCACCCAGACACTCCCTGGCTTTAAAAGTGTAAGACTTGCTCCTGGGGTATCCACAAAGGTAGGCTGTTGTTCCTCATGTTATACCTGTGCATCTTGGGTCTGAAGTTTTTGAAGAATAATTGACTTTTATTTATTTTTTGTAAATTTTTTAAACATTTACTTAGTTTTGAGAGACAGAGCACAAGTCGGGGAGGGGCAGAGAGAGATGGGGGGAGCACAGAATACAAAGCAGGTCCAGGCTCTAAACTGTTAGCACAGAGTCCGACACGGGGCTTGAACTCACACACCATGAGATCATGACCTGAGCCGAAGTCAGCCGGCTACCCGACTGAGCCGGCCAGGCGCGCCAGAATAATTGACTTTTAAAGACGTTTCCTTAGCAGAAGAGCAGTTTGAGTTGTATCCACGGTTTTTACTGGGCTAACATTAGGCTCCGTTAAATCATTTGAATTACACAGCAAATGCCACTGTGATGCAGAAGTGTCATCTGATTTTCAAAAGTGGAATCACATTTTATATCTTGAATTAATATAATAGAAACATTAGCATTCAAGGCTACTGGAATAGGCCAGTTTTTGTTTGGGGGATTGTGTTCGTGGTTTTCGTTGTGTCGATCTGTTTGCTTGTTTGTAAAGAAACTGATCCGGCTACATCTGCCAATGGAAAAAAAAATATTTTATGCTGAAGATTCTGAAATTCTTCAGGTTTATTATGGTTCATAGATGATAAAGAATAATGCTAGCTAGGGGCGCCTGGTGGCTTAGTCGGTTAAGCGTCCAACTTTCGCTTAGGTCGTGATCTCGCGGTTCGTGGGTTCGAGCCCCGCATCGGGCTCTGTGCTGACAGCCAGCTCAGAGCCTGGAGCCTGTTTCAGTCTGTGACTCCCTCTCTCTCTGTGCCTCCCCTGCTCACGCTGTCTCTCTCTCTCTCTCTCTCATAGAAATAAATAAAACATTAAAAAAAATAAGAATAATGCTAGCTAAATGCCAATGGACTGGTTTTACTCTTTTGATATCAAATGTACAAAATGGGGGGGGGAGATGATGGTGGCGCAGGTGCCTCTTACTACTTATGTAAAGCACTTGAACTTTCTCATCTACATTGCCATCATCTAACACTCCCAGTGTATTTCCTCAAATTTTGTTGACCTAAAATTGTATGGAATGACATAATTAATAAACAATAAAACTTGAATTACACACACACACACACACACACACACAAAGAATATGTGACAAAGGAAAAGAGGCAATCAGGGGTGGACAGACAGGGGCTTACCAGCACGCACCTGTCCAGAATGTGACATTGAAACAAATACCCTAGCGATTGAATCTCTGTAGGGTAATGTGTCTCCAGTTTTTGTGTGCTATTTAGTTCTATCAAATAACTACATTTTGTTCAGTTAAGCACATTTAATAGGACAGAGTTTTAGATGCTTAGTTTTATATAGTCTTTGGACTAATACATCTGAAAAGAATCTGCTTGTCAATAGGAGAGTTGTCAAGTTCGGTCTCACCCTCTATGCACTCCTCAATTCTCACTGCCAATTTCACAAATGGAAAGATTCTCAAGAGCCTTCTCTGTGACTCTGTTAGCACCTTTAGCAGTGCCAGTAAGTGGAACCAAACAAATTTCAAGGGATTGGGGCAGCTTTGGTGTGATCATGGGAACTTTAAAAAACAATGCAAATGACAAAATAACAAGCTTACAGACAGAGAGCATGTTAGTGGTTCCCAGAGGTGGGAGGTGGGTTAGCGGGGGTGGCTGTCGCAAAAGGGCAGCACAGGGAATCTGCAAGGTAGCTTTCTGTCTCTTGCCTATGGTTTTAGACACATGAACTTACATGTGTGCCAAGAATGGAAAGCATGCACAAATGAGTGAGTGCGAGCAAAACCAGTGTGACCTGAATAAAGTCTGTGGACTATATCACTGCCAATGTCTTGGTCGTGCTACTAGTTTTGCAAAACGTTATCTTTGTTGGAAATTGGGTAAATGGCATAGATCTCTCTTAATACTTTATTACAGCTTCATGTTAACCTACTGAAAAGTTAAAAACAAGGCAGGTCAGTCATTCTAATAGATGTATGTGGGTATCCCATTGTGGTTGTAATTTACATAGTTGGTATTTATTTACCATTCATATATTTACATTGGTTAAGGGTTGAAATCTTTTCGTTATTTTCTTATTATAAATTGAATTTTAAAGTTTTTTTCTTAAATGTTTTATTTATTTCTAGGAGAGAGAGAGAGACAGCGTGAACAGGGGAGGGTCAGAGAGAGAGGGAGTCAAGACTGAAACAGGCTCCAGGCTCTGAGCTGGCAGTCAGCACAGAGCCCGACGCGGGGCTCGAACCCACGAACCGCGAGATCATGACCTAAGCGAAAGTCGGACGCTTAACCGACTAAGCCACCCAGGCGCCCCATTTTTAGAGTTTTTTTTAATTGTCTCTAAGACCTTATCAAATATGTGCTTTGCTTTGTGTCTATGGGTTTTCATTCTCTTAACAGTGTTTTTGAAGAGAAGCTCTGCTTTTACACTGTCCAATTTGCTACTTACTTATTTTATGAATTGTACTTTAGGTATTGTATCTATGAAATGTTTCTAATCTCAGGCCACAGAGATTTTCTCCATACCAAGTATTGGTGAAGATACGGAAGAAACAACTTTTATACACTACTGGTGGGAATGTAAAGTGTTACAACTTCTTTGAAAAACAGTTTGGGAGTTTTTAAAAATGGTAACCTATTCCTAATATATGACTCAGACATTTCACTCCCAGGCATTTATCCAAAAGAAAAGAAAGCACGTGGCCATGTGAAGTCTTGCACAGGCATACTCACCGCAGCTTTAGAGTAATGGTCCCAAACTGGAAACAACCCAAATGCCCATCAATAGATGAATAAGTGTACAAGTTGTGGTATATTCATTCAATAGTATACCACCAATAAAAATTAATGAAATCACCCAAAGCAATCTATATATTCAATGCAATCTCTATTAAAAAAAAATACCAGCATTATTCACAGAGTTAGAACAAACAATCCTAAAATTAGTATGGAACCAGAAAAGACCCAGAATAGCCAAAACAATCTTGAAAAAGAAAACCAAAGCTGGAGGCATCATAATCCCAGACTTCAAGCTGTATTACAAAGCTGTAGTCATCAAGACGGTATGGTACTGGCACAAGAACAGACAGTCAGATCAATGAAACAGAATAGAGAACCCAGAAATGGACCCACAAACATGTGGCCAATTAATCTTTGACAAAGAAGGAAAGAATATCCAGTGGAATAAAGGAAGTCTCTTCAGCAACTAATGCTGGGAAAACTGGACAACGACATGCAGAAAAATAAACCTCGACCACTTTCTTACATCATACACAAAAAGTAAACTCAAAATGGATGAAAGACCTAAATGTAAGTCAGGAAGCTATCAAAATTCTAGAGGAGAAAGTAGGCAAAACCTCTTTGACCTTGGCTGCATCAACTTTTTACTCAACACACCTCCAGAGAGAAGGGAAACAAAAGCAAAAATGAAGTATTGGTACCTCATTAAGACAAAAATCTTCTGCATGGCAAAGGAAACAATCAGCAAAAACCCAAAGCAACTGATGGAGTGGGAGAAGATATTTGCAAATGACATATGAGATAAAGTATTAGTGTCCAAAATCTATAAAGTACTTGTCAAAATGAACACCCAAAAAACAACTAATCCAGTGGAAAAAATAGGCAAAAGACATGAATAGACACTTTTCCAAAAGAAGATATCCAGATGGCTAACAGACACATGAAAAGATGCTCAACATCCCCCATCATGAGGGAAATACAAATCAAAACCACAATGAGATACCACCTCACATCTGTCAGAATGGCTAACGTTAACAACTCAGGAGACAATAGATGTTGCTGAGGATGTGGAAGAAAGGGGAACACTTCTGCATGGCTGGTGGAATGCAAACTGGTGTATTCACTCTGGGAAACAGTATGGAAGGTCCTCAAAAAATTAAAAATAATTCTACCTTACAACCCTGCAATTGCACTGCTAGGTATTTATCCAAGGGATACAGGTGTGCTGTTTCAAAGGGGCACATTCACCCCAATGTTTATACCAGCACTATCAACAATAGCCAACGTATGGAAAGAGCCCAGATGTCTATCAATGAATGAATGGATAAAGAAGATGTGGTGTATATATATACGGAATGGAGTATTACTTGGCAATCAAAAAGAATGTAATGTTGCAACTATGTGGATGGAACTGGAGGTTATCATGCTAAGCAAAATTAGTCAGCCATAGAAAAACAAATATCATGACTTCACTCATATGATGACTTTGAGATACAAAACAGATGAACATAAGGGAAGGGAAGCAAAAATAATACAAAAACAGGGAGGGAGACAAAAACATAAAAAACTCTTAAATATGGAGAACAGACAAAGGGCTGCTGGAGGGGTTGTGAGAGGGGGAATGGCTAAATGGGTGAGGGGCGTTAAGGAATCTACTCTTGAAATCGTTGCACTATATGGTAACTAATTTAGATGTAAGTTTTTAAAAAATTAATAAAAATAAAATGAGCTATCCCTGGAAAAAAAATAATGAAATGTTGCCATTTGCAACTACGTGGATGGAACTAGAGTGTATTAGGCTAAGTGAAATTAGTCAGCCAGAGGAAAAAAAATATCATATGACTTCACTCCTATGAGGAATTTAAGACACAAAACAGATGAACATAAGGGAAAGGAAGCAAAAATAATAGAAAAAACAGGGAGGTTGAAAAACATNTGCCAACTAACTTGGATGTAAATCTAAAATTTAATTAATTAATTGTTTAAAATGAGTGAAATCAATATATGCAATATAGACGAATCCCAAAATGACTATCCAAGAAAAAAAGAGCCAGAACCCCTTCTTAAAAAGTACGTATTATATGATGCCAGGTATATAGAAACTCTGATAAATGCAAACTAATCTATGTGGACAGAATGCAGATCACTAAACAGGGGAGAAGGAAAGAAAGATTTCAGTTAGAACATTTAGGGGTGTTGGGAACGTTCACTATCCTGATTGTGATCATGATTTCTCAGGTGTATACATACATCAAATATATGGAATCGTACACTTTGCTTTTTTTTTTTAAGTTTATTTATTTTGGAGAGAGCGAGTACTTGGCACACAAGCAGGGGCGGTGGGGGTCAGGGGCAAGAGGGAAGGGCAGAGAGAGAGGGAGAGAGAGAATCCTGAGCAAGCTCTGTGCTGTCAGCGCCGGGCCTGACTCAGGGCTCGATCCCACAGACCACGAGATCATGACCTGAGCCAAAATCAGGAGTTGGATGTTTAACCAACTGAGCCACCCGGGCGTCCCTAAATTGTACACTTTAAATATGTGCGTTTATATATACATTTGATAAAGCTGTTAATATACATATATATGTATGTTCACATACGTGTGTGTGTGTGTGTGTGTGTAACACAGAGGCACTTCTGCTTCTGCTCAGGCTGTAGAGAGGACAGGGATAGGACAAAGCCTCCTACTTCCCCAGACCCTCCTCTTACCAGCAAAGGCCAGAAGCCACTTGAAGAGGGGCAGAAAATGCTCCCATTCCCAAGCCCACTACCCTTGTGGAAAGGGTAGAAACTAAAGTCATCTGCCTATGAGGGAAACCAAAAAACCCTCTTGGGCCCAGAATACAGCACCTATATAAAATCTAAGGGAGGCTTTAACCTTAAAAATAAGACTTCCAATGGTTTTATTAGTAAAAATGAGTTTATTCAGCAATAGCAGAAAATTGCAATCTGGGATAAGCAAGCTACAGCAAAAGCACAGACAACTCTGCGGAACAAAGGAGAGAAACGCTTTTTTTTTCCTTCTTTTTTCTTTTATAGACACAGAGAGAAAGGGAATGTTGGAAGGGTCCGTTGTAAGCAAAAAGGCCATTGGAGGATTCTGGGAGTTCAAAGTATAGTGGCTTTTCATTGGCTGAGCTGTGACAGTCTCTGATTGGCTGGGGAGGAGGGAGCCTTTCTCCTGCTGGTTAGTAAAGCCTTATCCACTTGCGAGGTCCATCCATCTGTTTGTGTCGGAGTCTGCAATTTACAATGAATGATAGAGCGTGAGAATGTCCCGTTCTAGCTTTTCAACTCCATTCTAACTGAGATTTCCTTTTATTCATGTCCACGGAGGTCGAGTGACACTCCTAAGACTTGCCACAGAGCAAAGGCAGAGTTTGGTGGGAGAGGAGAGGGGCAGACCCCCTATGCCTTACCCCAGGCGTACAGGGGCTGCTCAAGGCTGAGGCTGGGCAGAGCTCTGACAATGGAAGTAAACAGGAAAACTTGTTGTGTTGTCTGGCTCAGAAAGAAGTGTCCTTTGCATGTGCTGGGTCTATGTAACATGTCGTCCACTGAGCCATCCTGGATTGGCAAGGTCTGACAAAATCTCTACCAAAATGGTAGGTTCTTGTTTTCTAGCAAGTGATGGGAGGACCCCCCTGTTCCAATGTAGAGCTAAAGCCTGTCCGTATCTGGCCCTGCTCATTTCCTGCCCTGCCCCCCACCAACAAAGAGCCAAGTGTTTAATATCAGGGGACACTGGTTCACATTACTCCACATCAACTCAGTATGCACTTCTTAGGTGGGGGGAGTAAAGTATAAACTCTCATCTATTTGAAATGCTAGAGGCATTAAGCACATTATCTTTTTCTTCCAAGTGGTTTTTGCATGAAAAGAATGATTATTATTATTTTTTGCCTCTGATAAGTTCTGGAACGAGTTATCAGTTGGTAGATGTTAACATTTATTCTTTACTAAAACAGAAGACATTTCTGCATCATGAGATATCCTGAATAGATTACAATGGCTTGGGAGAAAAATGCTGCAATGAAACTTTAATAGGTTGCCTAATATGGAGGTTTTTAAAAAATGTCCACCCTTATTGTTTATTGAGAGATATTTCTGTAGATATTTCGTTCAAGCACTGCAGAGTCATTGCTCAGTTTAGAACTGGTTTCAATACTTACTGTAAGATTGGAGTATAATAAACACATCAGCCTATTTTTTTCATTACATTATTTTTTTCTAAGGAAATATCAACTTCAAGAACCTTTTATTTTGAGGCATTTAATAGTACTTCCTTTTTTTTTTCTTTTATTCTACAAAAGGGATGGATGGCTTGAGTGGAGAGATAAACACCAATACTTTACTTGACAAAATATTTCACCTGAGCTGAGGTAAGCAAGGAAAACTAAAATGACGGTCATCATTTAAAGCCGGAAATGGGAGATTTCTGTTCATCCACACCAACCCGCCAATGATTCCCCCCACACTTTGCAGTGTGGAAATCAGCCATCACACCCAACAGACCTCCACTGGTGTGATGTCCAGGCCTCCCCCACAGGCAGCCCCCCCAGTCAGAGTTTAGGTTGAAGCGGAGGAGAGCCCATGTCTCCTCTCTGTTACTGCGACCATAAAGAGGATGGGTGTCTGAGTAAGAAAATATGTTGGCTCTCTGTCTGTGTTTGCACCTCAGCCACCTCAGGTCATCGAGTAACAGTGAAAACAACCAAAACAAACAAACAAAAAAAGTTGACATCTATGAAACACCTGTACGTGCCAGTCTTTATAATAACCACTTTAGTTTATTTGTTTATTTTATTTGAGAGAAATAGCGAGAGAGAGAAAGAGAGCATGTGGGGGGAGGGGAAGAGAGAGGGAGATAATATGTGGGGGGGAAAGGAAGAGGGAGAGAGTGAGAGGGAGAGAGAATATCAAGCAGGCTCTATTCTCAGCTAGGAGCCTAACTTGGGGCTTGACCCCATGACCCTGGGATCACGACCTGAGCTGAAATCAAGAGTTGGATGCCCAACCATCTGAGCCACCCAGGTGCCCCTTATAATAAACCCTTTAAATGCACCAATTATTCTGATCTACACAATGATATTTTATAATCTCCCTCTTCCTTATGATATGAAGGCTTGTAAGGACTAGATAACTTGGCCACCTCTGATATGATGGCTTGTAAGTCGTCCAGTGTCATAATTAGCATTTTTGTCTGATGCCTTTACGAATGTACGATGACATTCAGAGGTCATCCAGGGAGAAGTTCAGCAGCCCAGGTCCATGTAAGGGACAAGAAAGATTGTGAGGTTGTGAGAAAGCCATAGGTCAGCCAGGTGAATGGTGGAGCAAATTTGTTCGTGCCTCAGCATGAGGTCACCCCAACATTAAGGCCAAAGGCTCCGGTAGCACCCCATGTTTTCCAGCAGTGTAAAATTAAGTCCCAAAGTAGGGTGTCTTGAACCTGCAGACCAGTGGAGAAGTAGATGTCCCTGCCCAGGGAAGTTCTAGAAGGAAAAAGGTGGATTCAGACCCCCATGGCATCAGAAACTAGCCTCCCTGAGCTGGAAATTCTCCCTCAGGACGTAAGTTCTATTATCTACATTGATCACCTTCCAAAAGAAATCAGGTTTGTAAAGATAAGAACAAAGACTTGCTCCCTAGAAAATTGATTTGTATTTTTTTATGTAATGATCAGTCAGGTTGGGCCACAAGACAAGACACGGGAGAATCTCAGGTCAGAAGGAAAGTTTATTATACTCGAAGACCCTGTGCGTCTGCCTTGCAGAACCATGTGAGAAAGGGACCAGGGTGGTCAGGAACCAGGAGCCAGAAACCAGTTGCTGGAGGGGTGCATTTATTGGAGTTTCCAGGGAGAGGTGAAGCAGGGCTGGAGAAAGAGTTCAGAACAGACTAGTTTGGATAATTTCAGCAAGCTCTGAGCCATAGGGGGCATCTCCAGGTGCTGTGTCTTGGCTCCGGGATGATTTAGAGGGAGGAACATTGCCTCGTTGGCGTGTGGGCAGATAGAGGAGGTGTGGCCAGGGACTGTTCAATTTGTAGATCAAGGACATGCACCCCGCCCTTTGGTATCTTGAAGACTTGCCTGGCCCCCAGGGCCAGTGCCTCCTGGCCAGAGAGGCTTTTTCAAATATCAAAACATCATAATATACAGAAAACAAACCTAATATTTATACATATTTATTTTTATATGCATATATATATAAAATACAGAACTAAACAGCCCATTGTAAAGGGGCACCTGGTGCCCACAATGTTCGATTCTGCTTCCCATGTCTTGGCTTTCCAAATGCAATCACCCTCCGAGCTCACTATCTTGCCTCCTTCACCCCAGAGCAGCTGGTGTTGAGTTTGACTATGAAGTCTCATAAAACTGCTAAATACCCAGGGTTCTGGAACCCACTCCCAAAGCTGCTGATTTACTATGCTTGCCTACAGACCTAGAAACCTGAAATGTTGGCAACTGCGCAGACCCTGTGCCCAGGATGCCAGCCCAGGAGATAAGCTCCTCTGTCTCTGGCTGGAGAAATGAACCCACACACACATTCACACACAGACACATGCTCACACTTATACCTGGACACTTCCAGTCCCATCAGCTTTGGGGAAATTTCCTGAGCCTCTCTCCACTCCGGATTAAACCACTGCAATTTCTCACAGCCAATGCCTTTAAAACACAACATTCTGGACGGGGGCCACAGTCCCAGAACCTGCCAGCTTCTACTTTTGGCTTGATCATATGAAATTTGTTACTCTCCTCGAATATGGCATTTAATTCTCAGAACACATAACCTGGCAGACTTGATGAGATAGGGAGGGAGGCTGCTTCACATTGCCTCCAGTTCCTGCATCGAAAAGACCAGAACGCACCAGGAGAAAGAAATTTAGCTACTGTCACCCTAAGTCCTTAGGAGAAAGGGCAGCCATCCCCTGAAGGGCCTTGACACTGAGCCAGTTTTGTTGCAACCCCATGAATGGAGGACTTATCACTGAAATGGTGGAGACTTTCAGGGATTTCCACAGATAATTGCCCTTTGAATTTCAAATCTCAGTATAACCTGCAAGACAGAGAGAGAGGGAAGATTTAAAAACTCTCTATATTTAAATAAGCTGAAGTGTCAATAGTATGGGCTGAATGGTGGTCCCCACAAAGATATGTCCACATCTTAATCCACAGAACCTATGAATATTATTTTAGGTGGCAAAAGATGGGATTCATTAAGGATTTTGAGAGGAGGAGCTTATCCTGGAGTACCCAGGCGGACCCTAACTCCAATGACAAGTGTCTTTGTAAGAATGAGGCAGAGGGAGGTCTAACAGAGAAGAAGTAGTGTGAGGAAGAAGACAGAGACAGAGTGATAGAACCTCAAGTTCAAGATTGCTGGCAGGGGGCAGACACTGGAAAAGCCAAGGAGCAGACTCTCCTCAGGAGCCTCTACAGGGAGGGAGGCCGTGCTCACAACCTGACTTTAGCTAAATGAGACCCATCTCAGACTTTGGACTTCCATAACTGGAAGCTAATAAATGTGTGTTGTTTAAGCCACATTTGTTACAGCAGCAATAAGAAACTAGGACACCAACTAACAAGGAAGTTGCAGGTTTGGAAAGATAATCTAAGCAGATCAGGTGGGCTTCTAATGCTAACTCAGCCGCAAACTTTCTGTGGGACGTTCTCTTTCCTCTACTGTAGAAAGGGGATATTAATATTTTGCTCATATTGTTGTTGTGAAAATCACATAAGGCGACTGGAAAGTGGTGAATCGTAGACTTAGAATAAATAATGACAGTATGAGTCCTCGTTACCAAATGTTGCTGGAGACAGATTCTTTACATTCCCACGTTTTCTACACTCAGAAGGTATATTTGAGGGGCGCCTGGGTGGCTCAGTCAGTTGAGCATCTGACTTTGGCTCAGGTCATGAACTCACTGTTCCTGAATTTGAGGCCCACATCAGGCTCACTGCTATCAACTCAGAGCCTGCTGCAGATCCTCTGTCCCCCTCACTCTCTGCCCCTCCCCAGCTCACATTCTCTCTCCCAAAACAATAAACATTTTAAAAAAAGGTGTGTTTGATTTCAAAGAAAATTGTGAGAAGCACAAATGTAAAGGTACTTAGTTTCTATAACTATACCCAGGAGAAAGCCCTGGATTGTACAGGGGTAAAACATTTATAACATCTCAAGGGGTCTGGCTTCAGAAACTTCTCATGCTCTGTCAAACAGCAAATAGGTAAGTTTGTTGTTTGGCACGAAAGAGTGGCAGAAGACTTGCATGGTAATGGAAGTGACAGAAGCAGCAGACGGAAGCAGGTCAAGTTTGAGGCAAATGGAAATATGAAAAACTAATGATGAAAACAGCCACCACATGTTATTGTCTGATTTGCCTCTTCAAATGTTGATGCTACTGACAGTGTCTGGGGTAGGGCTAGGGGGTAGGGGTGGGGTTATGGAAATACCTACTGATTACAAAATGCATGCATTCTTGTCTTTAAGGAAAATACTTTGTCACTTGTATCTGTTGTTCAGATACAAGCAATACTCCAACTCTTTCAAATGGGTCCCTGTTTGTTAAGTTCAACAGATATTTCAGATATCTGAATGTCTGTGCAATGAGCTAATATTAAGAAAGCCTCTTCAACCTTCTGGAGCAGCATCCTGAATTCTAGGCACTAGGGAATCAAGCCTGAGGAATAAGACTAGTCAGTGCTCCACATTGACACACCATCTATCTCCTTTCTACATTGCTCTTTCCTGAAACCTTGGACCATTGGACTCCAGGGTAGTCCCTGGCCAGATGCTGGCACCAGCACATACCTCGGGGGTGGGGACATCAGTATCCCCAGGGGGTGGGGACATCAGTATCCCCAGGACAAGCTCCTCGGCCTGCTGAGTGTTAGCTCCATTGTCTGCCCCACTTGTTTTGGTCTGGTTTTGTGTAATTATGTTGCCTTGATCCTTGCTTTGTTTTCTGATGACTGCATTCCTCTCTAGTATTTCAACTCTAGTGGCTGAGTTTGTTTTCTTCCCAGATCACAAGCTCAGTGATCTGGCTTCTCTAGGATCCAGTCTCCAAACTCTATTTTCTAGGGCCAAATTCTAGCAACCTCCTGGCCAACAACTTTGATGCTGACTGACCACTTGCTTGGCTTTGGCACCTAACTCGTCCCCAATTAGCTCCTCTCTCCTAGACATGGCAGTGTTTCCACCCCCATTTTGTTGCACATTAAACCATTGCCATGAAACATGCTAAAATGCAAATCATTCTCATTGTATTAGACAATATAATGTATTAGACAATTAGAAAATGATGTAAGAAACCTCATTTTCAGATGCAAAAACCTCTTGAAAGGTTAGGAGAGACAGCAGTATTTGCCAGCTGATAGGGAGTATAAACTTGCCCCTAATTCATAGTTTATTTAATAATGGGAGTTCAGATAGGAGACGTTTTTGGTTAAAGACAACTGCCCCCCAAAATTAAGTGCGGATGCTACATTGCTGTGAGGGAGTCTGGACAAGAAGAATTCAGACCATAATCCCTGAGAAGTAGAGAGGCAAGGGGTGGAGGGGAGGTAACATGTTGGGGGGTGGAGGGAGTTCAGCTAGAGCAGAGTTGAGAGGATTCATGAAAGCCAAACTTTTCTCCTTACAAATATGTTCTGGGTTTTTCTTTCTCACTCTCTTCTTTCTTAGGAGACCAGATGACATTTGCAAACCATTTAAGATCAGGAATGTTTGTGAAGAGTAACTCCCTGACAACATCCTCACTGAACAGTAGAATTGGATACGATCTTAAGGGCAGAATGGCCATTGATCCGCAGTTGACCCAGACAGTCCCATTTATATCTGTTGTCCTGATGTAATTACTAATATTGGCCCCAATTCTAAAGTGGCTGTGCCTTTGGGATGATCAACTAAATTAACAGCACTTTGTACATCTGAAACCCCCCACAGCATCTAAATACGCTTATGGATGAACTCATGACTCATCCACTGCCAAGAGTTCGTTCCATTATGATCCAATCACTGTTAATGTAGACTGAGACAAAGTCAATCTCCCATATTTGGGACAAAATCAACTTCCCATTGGCTCTACTTCTGCCTTTAGGGACCATTCTGAGCAAGTCTGGGACTTTCCACAAATATTTTATTTTATTTTTTTAAATGTTTATTTTATTTATTTCTAGGAGACAGAGAGAGAGACAGCATGAGCAAGAGAGGGTCAGAGAGAGAGGGAGTCATAGACTGAAACAGGCTCCAGGCTCTGAGCTGGCAGTCAGCACAGAGCCCAACGCGGGGCTCGAACCCACGAACCGTGAGATCATGACCTAAGTGAAAGTCGGACGCTTAACCAACTAAGCCACCCAGGCACCCCAGCCACAAATATTTTAAAATAGGACTAGTTCTTCCCGAATCTTTTCCATACCAGATTAGACCTTCTCAATTCTTTTATCAAGTGCCATATGTCATCTTCCTCCTCTCCATCTCCTATTCTAATATAGAAACTCATACATGAAAGATTCATTTGTCTGGGGCACCTGGGTGGCTCAGTTGTTTAAGCATCTGACTCTTAATTTTGACTCAGGTCATGATTTCACAGTTGATGAGATCAGATCCCATATCTCATTGCCAGTGCAGAGCCTGCTTGGATTTCTCTCTCTCCCTCTCTACCCCTCCCCTGCTGGTGTGCTCTCTCTCTCTCTCTCTCTCTCTGTCTCTCAAAATAAATAAACTTAAAAAAATCATTTTTCAGTACATCCCTTCTAGTCTTTATATTAAAAGTGAATACATATTCTTCACTCATGGTTGATCTATATTCAATTAGAAGCTGTATCTTTTAGGATGCAAATAATATGCCTGTAAGGATGGAGCTCATGGTCACCTCCATTCTCTAACATTCCCCCATGCTGAGTAGCTAGATTATACCTTCTTTATTAGATAAGAGACAGCTAGATTTCCAAGTAATCTTGGATGCACCTCTTTTAAGTCAATTCTTTCTCATTTCAAAATTACAGAGGTCATTTCATTTTGAACTTGAATGCAAAAGTTTACATCACTGAATTTAATCTCGTTAGAGTCAACTTCTCCCTTATCAGTCAGTATTTCTTTGGATCCGAAACCTGAAATCTTGCATAACCTTTGACAGTTCGTAAAATGCAAATTTGAAAAGCAAGCTTTTCATGTTCTGATAAAGTTCTACCAAGGAAAACACAGGGCATTGAGAAAAATTACTGAGAAAAGAGAAGAAAAGCAAGATTCTACATGTCTAGAACATGCTTGAAGTTCCTTGGAGCTGGACTGATGTTTTCATAAAGAAAGAAGCAGATTTTTCCTAGTTTTTCATGCATACTACCTGATCTTGCTGAAAATAAGCTCCTCTTTATTCTTGTCCATTCTAGTCTCTCCAGCAAACTGGGGAGATTTGTAGTGAATCCCACATGAGTTCAATGAAGAATGTAGGTATTATTATTAAAGACAGCCAGGTATGCACTTCATTTTTGACAGGGTATTTAGGAACCCATACAATATAGATTTCAGAAACTCTTTTCACTTTCAATTGACTCAATGAGACCAATCTGTTAAATAGCTTTGGTTTTTAGGATCAATATCTAGATTTCCCCTTTAATTTGCTTAGGAAGACATAGAAATGGCATTACATGGCAGAACAGAAATTGGGGAAATTCCCTATCTGAAGTATATCATTTGCTCATGTGTTTCTCCATTAAATAAACTTCTTTACTGGAGTGTTTGTGGGAGGTATGCCATTTGTCAGGCACGAGCCTATTGCAAAATGAAAATTAAGTCATGATCCTTATTTGATTGAGGGAAATCATTTTCTAGCAATGGAGGCAAGCATGTAAGTAAATTGTAATATAATAGAGACCAATTGTAGCTTCTGTTGGGAATGACATTTTATAGAAAATGACTATTCTTATTTTATAGACAAAAAATGTCTCCAAGTAGAAGATATCACAAAGAGTGTGTCTTCCTCTTCCATTACCATTAGATTCAATAACAGAAACTCCTTTTGAAAGTACAGCTTACCACTAATATCCCTCAATTTCCTGAAATACATTGTCATATTGAAAGTCATATCCTCATAGCAGAGTCTGTCTGGGTCTTCATGACACCAAAGACACCAATGACGTGAAAAACACCATCATTTGACTGCTTTGGTTTCATGATGTGAAATAGTTCTATTTGGAAATATTGTTTAAAGCTTCAGTTAAATGACATAATGCTAGCAAAGCTAAACTTTTGTTCAAAGTAGAAATGAGTATCTGTGAGCTAGGAAAACAAGATTTGTCCTTCTGGGTGGCATTCAGTCTCACACTCTGTTTCCGATAAGGGGACTAAGAAATCCTTTGCAGGAGATTATATTGCTCCACTCATCTTATGAAAGCGCATCCATGATCCCTTATAGGAGAGCTTTCACATGACGGAAAATCAACACTCAGATAATTTAAAGATGCTCTTCTTTTGATAAATTGCTACCTCTTTTGGAAGTTTATAATCAAGGCATTTCTATAAATGGAAAACAATTCTCTTTTATAGAGCCACCAGGAGTTCATTTCTTTGACCTATTCACATGGAAGTTGAAAATTACATGCACAAAGTGAAGATATGGAATAATCTTCCTTCTCCTCTTTCCAACTCTGCCCTACGCTCAGGAATGCTGCTGCTTCTATGCTCTAAGGCTAATCTATTACTCCTAGTACTGGCACTGTTACTGTTCTTGAGCTATTACTTCCAGAGGAACTATTGATGATGAGAATAATCACAGCTAAAACTTTCAACATTTTGTCTTCACAAGGACTCCATAAAGTTTGATTCTACCACAATGGCCATATTTAAATTATAAAATGAAGGAAGAGAGAGGTTGAGTAAATTTTCAAAGTTCTAACAGCTTGTAAGAGGGAGGGTCAGGAGTCAGCCTAAAGCACTGTGGTTCCAAAACAAATGTTCTTACCCATCATGATGGTTCTTACCAACATTCACCTCTGGAATCCTTACCTAGTCCAATTATTGCCAATAACTGTATACCTTCATTACAGAACTTAAAACGTTTGTAAAACATGTGTTTTCATAAACTGCTAGACATTTTCAGAGTGTGTTTTCATAGATATTATGGTATAGATTATTTCAGAGAAATTATGTTACCCTGTGAAAAATATTTTTGACCTTTCTGTTATTTTCTCCTCAAAGTAGCTCCATTAACGTTCCATTTATTTTTGGATTTTTAAGTTTTTATTTTAATTCCAGTTAGTTAACATACAATGTTCTACTAATTTTAGATGTACAATACAGTGACTCATACTTCCATACATGACCCAGTACTCACTGTGACAGGTGCACTCCTTAATCCCCGTCACCTGTTTCACCCATCCCTTACCCCCCTGATTAACATTCAACTTTTGCTTTCTCTATATTTAATATTTGACCTCCAGAAATATATAACTAACCAACCATCTAGTAACATGATGTTTTTAATATTCTGAAATTATGAAAAAATTTCAAAAAGTTGATTATTTTTAAATTTGTCCAGAATATGTATATCTATGTATATGGGTATAAATTTGCATATTTATCCATATATGTACAGATAGGCCGAGAGAAAAATAAGGTTTATTATTGCCTTTAGGCCCTCAGTCTCATGTAGAAGAGAAGTATATAAAAATATCATCATAATATAATGTATAACTGCAATGAACGATTACTACATGAAACTTTAGCTTTATTATCATCTAATAAGAAGAAGAAATCCCTGGAAGGTAAAGAAATGCATCATTCTTTTTAAAGCTCCATTAAATATTTATTTGGTGTTGAGTCATCATGATATAGATTATTTTTTGTTTGTAGTATTCCATGCACCATAAGTATCTTGGTGTTTCCTAAAAGGTGTGATAAGTTTCAGAGAACAAATGCCAGGTAACATACCAACTGCCAACTTTGGGAATTGGAAAGTAAGAAAGCAATCTGAGCTTCTCCAAAAAAGTACACAGTATTATAATTTTATTTAAAAAATTGTGGGTTATATGTATCCCACAATTTTCTCAAAGCCAGAGAGATATCCAATTAAAAGTTATTTATCATATTCAATATGCAAGTCAATTTAACTGTAATTAGCAACACAGAAAGGATGTATTTCTAATAATGAATAGTTATAAATTAGTTTAGGGGTAAATATCACATGTTTAGTCTTCCTTTCCTTTTTTGGTCCTAACCAAGCCAAGGGAGATGTGGCCTTCTTATAACAACGGGGGATGTTTATATTGCACATAAAATTAAAGATAAACCTATATTTAACTTATACTATTTGGGGACTTCGAGTCAGGAACTCCAGTCCTAGGAGTTTTAAAGCAAAATCTAAAACCCTAACCCTGCTGGGACAGAAGCTGATAATCAAAGTAGAACTTTCGAAGATGGAGTTGGAGTGGTTGAAGAATAAGGCAAATATAACTTTTCTACAAAGGACTTAACCCCACCAAGTCAGGCACTTTTCACCGTCTTCCACACTGCTTAGATCATAAGGCAAGTCTTCATTATTTAAGAGATTCAGAACAATAAATTAGTGCTGGTACCAGATGCAGTCTTCAGATTCTTCCATTGACTGTAGCACCAACAGCTCATAAATCACGTAATGAAACAGATAATAGGTTTAGGGGCACCTGTGTGGCTCAGTGAGGTAAGCATCAGATTTCAGTTCAGGTCATGATCTCAGGGTTTGTGAGTTTGAGCTCTGCATCAACCTTTGTGCTGACAGCGTGGCACCTGGTTGGGATTCTCTGTCTCCTTCCCTCTCTCTGCCCCCACTGAAATAAATAAATAAACATTTTTTAAAAAGAAAGAAAGAAAATAGATAATAGGTTTAATACAAAAGCAAGTCTCAGGCCTTACCTAGATAAAGTATTAAGAAATCTCTATAGTCAATGCTAAATTTCTGAACATAATCTAATACTAATAGACCAAGGGCATTTATCATGAAGCAACATACTCTTTAGAGGGGCACCTGGGTAGTTCAGTCGGTTCAGCATCTGCCTCTTGATTTTGGCTCATGATCTCACGGTTCTTGAGTTCAAGCACCCTGTTGGACAGGCCGACAGTGGGGAGCCTGCTTAGGATTCTCTTCGCTCCCTCTGCCCCTTCCCAACTCACATGTTCTCTCTCTCTCTCCAAATACATAAAAATAAACTTAAAAAACATACTTTCATAACCTGTTACTTCTAAAGAAAAACAAATATTACCATCAATCATAGAAAACATGCAGTTATTTGGGGTGTATTGTCTGGGAATCCAGACTTTTAAATTGGGTTGCTACAGGAATAGACACAAACCACAAAAAGAGAAACATGGATAAGACCCATATGTTTTACTCTTTGGAAATATCAATTTTTGCCTCTCTTTTGACTGATTTTGGAGACAAAACTAAAGTAAAGAAAATCATCTTGTGTGTCCTCTTCAGGTCAGGAAAAATTATAAAGACATGACACTACAGAGAGAAGAAGAGTAAAACAGCTGGTGTCCAGATTAATGTCTCCACATTTATTCCCCAAATTTCCCTACAGCAATGGCGTGAGCCCCTGAGGCCACCAGCTAACTGGAAGCTTAATAATTCTCCTTGATATGATACTAAACACTCGTGACTGCAGCCTACATTCCCTAAACAAAGCACTTGATAGTAATAATTCGTTTGATGATTTTATTGACAGCTGAAATTGATTTCATGCTATTTGCAAGGTCTTGTGTTAACTATTTTACCTGGACTATATTATTCATTCTTCTCATCGGTGCTATGAAATAGATCCTGTGATTATTTCTATTTTACCTAGCAGGCAGAGAAAGTGACTTTGAGAGGTTCGGTAACTTGCCAAAGGTCACAAAGCTCATAAATAATGGAACAAGGACTCCAAATTTTGGGGGATTAATTACAATTTTACATGGGCTTAGGTTGCAGATGGGTCAGGTAGATTCTTGCATATATATATATATATATATATATACACACACACATACACATATATATACATACATATATATACACACATATATATACATACATATATACACATATACATACATATATATGTGTATATATGTATGTATGTATATATATATATATATATATCTCAAGATAAAGGGCTAGACCCCCATGCATTCCTTGGAAAGGTGAGAGTGCAGTGGGGGACTGAAAGGGACTTCAAGGAAATCATTTGACATACTTGATAGTTGCTGACTGGCCTTTGGAAGACTCCATGAAGACACTCTCAAACACTCATTCCTCCAAGAAAAGCCAAGAAGCTGCTTCTGACAGTTTAAAGGCAGAAACAGAGGACAGAGATTCGTGATTCCCATAGTCACATGTGTGCATGATGAAGAATTGGTCATCAGATGAATTTAAAGAAGACTCTAGAAGAAGCTCATCCTGCTCCGAGAACAGCAACTCTAGTTCATGGTTTTACTGCACGGAGGAGAAAAACTCTGCCTTGCTTTAACTGCCCTCCCTCTCCCATCCCACGCATGCTCTACTGCAGGCTAGAAAGAAGCCTCAGGCTATATGTATGGCTATGAAGCAGGAGTGGAGGAGAGAAGGAAGAGGGGGAGGAGGCTGGTCATCCTGTCTGCACTTATGTGAGCTTCTCAGACTAGAGCTAACAAAGGGGAAGGTTAACTCTAAGTGAAATGAATTGTAAATTGAATATTTGTATCCTCCCAAATTTATATGTTGAAACATAACCTCCAATGTGATGGTGTTAGAACTTAGGGGCTTTGGAGGATGATTAGGCCATGAGGATGGAGCCATTATGAATGGCATTAGTGCCATTATAAAAAGGACTTCAAGAGCTTCTTTGCCTTTTTGCCATAAGTGGACACAGTGAAAAGATGCCATCTATGAACCAGAAGGTAGGCCTTCCCCAGACATTGATCTTGGATTTTCCATCCTTCAAAATTAAATTCACATTATTTATAGGCCACTCAGTTTGTGGTGCTCTGTTACAACAGACCAAATGGACTAAGAATATTATAAACGTTGATGAGCATTTTAATTACTAAATGAAGACTATCCTGGAATTAGGGTTGCCTGGGTGGCTCAGTCGGTTAAGCATCCAACTCTTGATTTCAGCTCAATACATGATCTCTCGGTTCATAGGATCAAGCCCTGTGTCGGGCTCTGCACTGGCAGCATGGAGCCTGCTTGGGTTTCTCTCTCTCCCTCTGTCTCTATCCCTTCCCAGCTCGCACTTGCTTGCTGCCTCTCTCAAAATAAATAAACAAACACTGGGAAAAAAAACACATTAAGACTATTCCTAGAACAAAAGCTCACTGGAGGACTTCGCAGTCTCCTAGAAGTGGCACAAAAACACACGTGACTTATCCAACCTGCCTTCTGGGTGGTCATTAATAGCCCACTAAGAAGATTTAAAAAGACAGCAAAAACAGAGAGTCAGGTTGGAATTTGTGTTTTTATTTTACTTTGTTTTTGCTTATTCTTTGTCAAGTGTTGCTCTCAAACAAAGTTAATTTCTATAAAGGATTTGTACTAATGCTCAGCAAATACTAAGACTGATAGGAGTCTAAGCTATTATTTTAGTGTAATGGTTTCATATTTAATTCTCCAAAGTTTTGGAGAATCTTTAAAAGCTACAACTAAGAATGACTTTAGGATAAAGTAACTTACCATCCCTAAGGACTTTCTGATATAGTCTCAAGAGTGGGTTTGAGGGATTATAATCCAAGTAGGTTGTGGGAGGTGACACTGCAGGATTTTGCAACAGGTAAGATGGCAAAATTGGAATATAAGTGAGAGATTGATAAGGCAATGATGTAAGATTGGATTCTATGGGCAGTGTGTCCAAGACGTATGTTCTGAAGGCAATCTAGGAGAGACATAAAGAGGAAAACTACAAGAAAGGCATGGAAAATGGAATATATGGCAAAAATAGAAGATAGAATTTATGGGATTCAATGCCAGGTTGCATTAGAGTGGGGAGAAGGCCATTAATAAGATTTGGGTAACTAGGTTTCTAGGAGCTTCTTCACTAGATGTATATGGGGAATGCTGACAGAGGTCCCAATCCAGAAACTGTGGAGGGCAACAATATTTTATTTCTAATGTGTTGAGTTAGAGATAAAGGATGAGACATTCAAGTAAAGATGACCTATGACAGGGACGCCTGGGTGGCTCAGTCAATTAACTAGCCAACTCTTAATGTTGGTTCGGGTTATGATCTCATGGTTAGTGGGATAGAGCCCTGCATCAGGCTCCATGCTGATATAGTGTGGAAACTGCTTGTAATTCTCTCTTCCTCTCTCTCTACCCCTCCCCTGTTCTAAATAAATACATACATACATACATACATAATTTTAAAAAGATGACCTGTGACAGATACAGCACACCATGTACCAAGCGTAGGACAATATGACTAGTTCCAAATTTTTACGCACTGATATGAATGAGCTTCAGAATATACTGGCAGTTTTGTCCAAAGCAGTTTGACTGAGTACCTAGAAGACGTGAGCCTATGACGTCCAGGCCTTTCACCTCTACAACTGGGCCAGGGGAGGGCAGGCAGCACCAATGACATGTCCCCACCTCAAGACTTTTCCTTTCTGGGAGGAACTGAAATATTTGGAGTAGGACAGTGGCATACATTATAGTCACTGTCTATAAACAAATGTCTAAAATAGTCACTATTCCTTTAGGAGAAGATACTTCCTTAAGTATACAGAGGCAACTTCAGTTGGGCTAAAGGTTCTCGCTTCATTAGTTGGTATACAGACAGGACAGAATAATCACTCAGAGAGATTTTAAAAATTGCAAGATAACACAATAGCAGTTAGTCTTCTAATTGTCAATTGAGATAATGTTGTATAGGAGTTGAGATCATGCTGCACCTGTAAAGAATTCCTTTTTTTTTTAATTTTTTTTTAAATTTTTATTTATTTCTAGGAGAGAGAGAGAGAGACAGTGTGAACAGGGGAGGGTCAGAGAGAGAGGGAGTCACAGACTGAAACAGGCGCCAGGCTCTGACCTGGCTGTCAGCACAGAGCCTGACACGGGGCTCGAACCCACGAACCGCGAGATCATGACCTAAGCGAAAGTCGGACGCTTAACCGACTAAGCCACCCAGGCGCCCCTGCATCTGTAAAGAATTCCTAATGATGTTATTTGAGTATCAGTCTGATTTGCTGAGTAACCAATCTTTATGAAGGAATTGGTTTCTTAGTGAAAAGCAAAACAAAACAAAGCAAAAAAGCAAACAAAAACAAAAACAAACCCCTATTTGGGAGGAAAGACATTTCTTGGGGTTGGTGTCATGAAGGAAATCAGAAGTTCTGCAAAATAGGAAGTTTAATGTTCTCCAAGGACCAAAAACTTGAGTTTCCCACAATATCCCTTCAGAAGAAGCCAAGTTAATATGCTCCTGTTTGAATAAAAGAAGTAAAGCAATTGCCGAATATTTAAGCTCCCTTCTCTTCTTTCCCAACATTGCTTATTTTTTAAAATTCAAACCTCTCCATGTTTCAACATTTCATTAAAATAAAAAAACTAAAATTTAAAAAAACGAATTTTAAGTCAAGAGAATCTTGTTAAAGATTTTCAAGGAGTTGTTTTACTTCAGTTTAATAATGTCATTGCTGGTTAACCATCAAGAAAGTTCCCAAATTAACTCTGAAGGCAAGAACAGGGACTGACCCATTTTCACAATTAGGGGACTAACTGCTATTGTGTTACCTTGCAATTTTGACAATCTCTCTGAGTTATTATTCTGTCCTGTCTGTATACCAACTAATTAGGCAAGAACCTTTAGCCCAACTGAAGTTGATTCTGTATACAAAGAAAAGAGAACACAGGAACAAAGACCCAATTAAATGCTTCTGCATTCCAATTTCTGTAATTACTTCTAAGGTCAGGATAGATCATACCGCCTTATACCTGTTGTCTATTTGTAACGATTTTAAAAATAGAAGCCTGTGGCTGACATTCTTACAAAATAGGTTTCTAAAGCCAGCAGTGACACATAAACACTTCCAGATAAAAATGAACATTGGTGATCTTTGTGTAAAGGACATGATTGATTGTATGCTCTCCTAGATACGTATGGGCAAAGGGCTACATAGAAATTCCAAATTGACTTTGTGGTTCAAACTCAGATCCCCCGTAGCAATGCTCTTTAAAATGTGCCCCTTGAACTCGGGCCAGTCTCCATACATTTCTTCCAGAACACGAAGGAGATTAATGCGTCAATGGAGAGTAAGCATTTAGGAACTTCCAGCGCAATTTGACAGAGTGATTTTATGTGTACTGATTCTAATAATTTTTCAAAATTATTGGGGTCCCCATTGTAGGTCTTTTTTATTATTTCATTTTTCAAGTGATTTGTTTATTTTTTTTTAACTTGAGTGTAATTGACACCCAATGTAACATTAGTTTCAGGTATACAACATAATGATTCAACAATTTTATGTTTTATGCTATGTTCACTACAATTGTAGCTACCATCTGTCCCATACTTCATCATTACATCACTGACTATTCCTTATGCTGTGCCTTTCATTCCCATGACTTACTCATTCCATGGCTGCAAGCCTATCGCTCCCAGTCCCTGTCAACCATTTTGCCCAGCCTTCCATTCCCCCCCAACCCCGGCAACCATCAGTTTGTTCTCTGTATTTATGGGCCTGATTCTTCTTTTTGTCTGTTTATTCATTTCATTTTGCTTTGTGCTTTGGATTCCACTTGTGAGTGGAATCATACGATATTTGTTTTTCTCAGTCCAACTTATTTCACTTAGCATAATACCCTCTAGGTCCATTCATGTTGCTTCAGATGGAAAGATCTCATCTTTTATGGTTGCAGAATATTCCACTGTATGTATGTATGTATGCATGTATGTATATATATGTGCATACATACCACATTTGCCTTATCCATTGGTCTATTGATAGACACTTAGTTTGCTTCCGTATTTTGGCCATTGTAAATAATGTTGTAATAAGCATAGGGGTGCATATATCTTTCTATATGCAAATATTTTCATTTATTGTCAATACAAAGCCTAAAAAAACACATAAGAAAAGAAATCTACTACTCTGTCAAAAACAATTAAATATTTAGTTCTTTAGTTAGTTACTTTAACGTATTAATTTAAATTCAAGTTAGTCAACATACAGTGTAGTATTGGTTTCAGGAGTAAAACCCAGCAACTCATCACTTACATATAACAATAACACCCAGTGCTCATCCCAACAAATGCCCTCCTTAATGCCCATCAGTAATTTAGCCCATCCACGCACCCACTTTCCTTCCAGAAAGCCTCAGTTTGTTCTCTGGATGTAAGAGTCACTTGCCCCCTCTCTGTTTTTATCTTTTATTTCCCTCCCTCCTTCCCCTATGTTCATCTTTTTTGTTTCTCAAATTCCACATGTGAGTCAAAATCACATGGTATTTGTCTTTGTGTGACTCACTTATTTCACTTAGCATAGTACTCTCTAGTTCCATCCATGTTGCAAATAGCAAGATTTTATCTTTTCTGATTGCTGAGCAATATTCCATTGTATATATATACCACATCTTCTTTATCCATTCTTCAGTTGATAGACACTTGGGGTCTTTCCAAAACTTGGCCACTGTTGATAGAGTTGCTATAAGCATTGGGGTATATGTGCCTCTTCAAATCAACATTTTTGTATCCTTTGGATAAATAGTGGTACAATTGCTGGGGCCTATCTTTTGGAATTACTGTTTTCATTTTCTTTGGGTAAATACTCAGTAGTAGAATTATTGGATAGTATGGTATTTCTATTTTTAATATTTTGAGGAACATCCACACTGTTTCCGACAGTGGCTGCACTAGTTTGCATTCTCACCAACAGTGCATGAGGAGTTCCTTTTCCTCCACATCCTTGGCAACACTTGTTATTTCTTATCTTTTTGATTTTAGCCATTCTATTGTACCAAAATAATAATAATAGTAATAATAATAATATATCTAAGAATAAACTTAACCAAAGAGGTGAAAGACCTATACTCTGAAAATTATAAACCATTAATAAAAGAAGCTGAAGATGACACAAACAAATGAAAAGATATTTCATGTTCATGGATTGGAAGAAGTAATATTGTTAACATGTCCATGCTGCCCAAAGCAATGTACAGATTCAATACAATCCCTACCAAAATACCAATAGCATTTTTCACAAAACTAGAACAAATAATACTAAAATTTGTAAGAAGTCACAAAAGACCTTAAATAGCCAAAGTAGTCTTGAGAAAGAATAAAGCTGTAAGTATCACAATTCCAGATTCCAAGATATATTATAAAGCTGTAGTAATCAAAACAGTATGGTACTGGCACAAAAACAGACACATAGGTAAATGGGACACAATAGAAAGCCCAGAAATATATCCATGATTGTATGGTCAATTATTTTATGACAAGGAAAGCAAAAATATTTAGGGCAAAAAGACAGTCACTTTAATAAATGGTTCTGGGAAAACTGGACAGTTACATGCAAAAGAAAAGAAACTGGATCACCTTTTAACACCTACACAAAAATAAACTCAAAATGGATTAAATACGTACATGTGAAGCCTGAAACCACAAAAATCCTAGAAGAAAACACAGGAAGTAATTTCTCTGACATCAGCCATAACATTTTTCTAGGTGCATTTCTTTTTTATTTGACAAATATTGAGTCTCCAACAGATTGAAAAAAGAAAATACTTTTTTTTTGATATCTTTTCTCCACAAGCCATTGGAGATGCCTTTCTCTAGTCATGAGATGAAGGAGTTAGTAGTGGTTTGGACATCAGAGATTTTAAATATATTGTTCAATTTCTCTAATGTTCTGTTTCTTTGTCTTCTCAATGAAGAGATTGGTCTTAAATTAAGGGCTTAAACTGGCTGGTAGATTAGGGTCCAAAAGTGAATTGAGGATAGTTTGTTGGCGGTTGTGCTCAGAAGTGGGGACCCAGGTTCTGCCCTTCCCAGTGAGACATGTTTATAATGCACACGTGATGTTCAAGGTGTATGAGCTTGTGACCTCCAAGCTGTGACTGTTAAGCTTCTTTGTAGTTCTGTGTTGACAGCAGGACATAAGATAATATGACATTATTATTATTATTATCATTATTATTATTCTTTTCTATGAGAATTTGATACCACAGACAGCTTCAATTCTAACATTTTTCAAATTAAAGCCCTGAGTGGGGGTGCACTTCAAACAGCCCGTACTCCAGACCTGCTATTCCTGAGTTAACAAGAGCATTATACATTACATGCTGGGGGTCCATGTAAGGTTTCGCATCAGAAAGGGGATTCACGGCAATAGCTTTTTGAAAATAATTGCTCTAAATGTTTAAACTCAGTACAGCTTTTCCTTTATCATGTTGCTTGTGTGTGTTCGGTCTGCCATGCTTGGCGTGGAAGGAAGCTCGGATCACTTTGTTCCTATTTCGCCTGGAGACTATTTGCTCATGCATTCCACCAAGCCACTCTGTTCATGAGATTTTGTCCTAAATTGTAATGAGGACTATAGCTCCATCTGAAAAATAGGAGAAGAAGAAAGAGGACATTCAGACGAAGTACATATTATTCTATGGCCAATTAGCATTTGTGTATATTTCAACATGAATTATGAATCAAAAACAAATGAATAGTGTGTGTCTTAGAAGTGACCCCTACCCATATATCTTGTAAAAGCATCATATTTCATTATCTTTGGAGGGCAGGACTTGGATAGTGTCCCTTCTTTCCTAGTAAGAGAAGTTCTATATTATTTTTTATCTTTATCTCTTGTTCTTAACAGAGCTGCCCATATCCTCACACTTGATATTTCTCTCCACAAAAGTTCCAGCCCTGTGTCAGGCTGAGTTCTATACATACTAGGGATTAAAGGCAGCAAAAGAATAAAATCAGAATTAGGAGAAACAAGGGAAGGGAAAGGGATGGACTAGGGATATCAAGGTGAACTCCTTGTATATTGTCTTCCTGATTTCACTCACAGATCGAGCTCCATTAGGGACTGTGAGGCCTCATTGTGCCATATTAAAGTGTCAATGTGACACTACCAGCCTAAGAAAGTCTTCGATCATAGAAAATACAAGATACATATAGGAGCACTATGTTTATTTTTATTTTTTTTTATTTTTATTTTTTAAAATGTTTTTATTTATTTCTAGGAGAGAGAGAGAGAGACAGCGTGAGCAGGGGAGGGTCAGAGAGAGAGGGAGTCACAGACTGAAACAGGCTCCAGGCTCTGAGCTGGCAGTCAGCACAGAGCCCGACGCGGGGCTCGAACCCACGAACCGCGAGATCATGACCTAAGCGAAAGTCGGACGCCCAACCGACTAAGCCACCCAGGCGCCCCACTATGTTTATTTTTAATTTGTTTACTATTTGCTCAATACTGAAAGTGGCAATTTATGTCCTTTATTACATTTAGATATGATATGATATGATTTTTTAGATATTAAAATTTTTTTGTATATGAGGAAATTGAGGTACAATGGACCTGGGCATTTGCCATAGGTCACAAAGCTATTGTGTGGTTACACAGTTAATCTCAGCTGGTTTCTTTCTAACTTGTACTTATCTCTGGGGGATTCTTGGAACCACAGTCCTAAACTGTGTCCATAGCAGAATGAAATGCACTGTCTACTGATTAATGTGTTTCCATGCTAGGATTGAGAAACACATGAGGGAGAACATGTGCATACACACACACACACACACACACACACACACTTCCTTCTAGGTTGTGTACAAATAAAATCACTATAGAATGAATCTATAGTTTCCCTGAGACCAAGTCATTGTGACTGTGTATACTGGCAGCTTACTCTCCAGAAGCAAAGCACACCCTGGGTGACCAAGAAAGAAATTTGGAAGCTGTGCTTGGATGCCTTGGACTTTCCTGAGGATTTATCATGATTTCTCTCTCTGGCCGATCATAACCTTTGTCCTTGTTAAAAGCTTGTGAGAATCTACTGGTGGAGTTTTGTGAGTCTTTTCAGTAATCCAAAATAGCATGCTTTGCACAGTTGACATCATATTATTGAACTAGCTCCAGATTTGAGTCAAATGGCTAAAACTTTGAGGTCAAGTAAAGGAGTTAAGGAAAGAAGGATAGAGACCTTTGACACAAAGCTGATTCCTGAGCTGGGCTGCTTTGAGGTCACACAAGCATTGAGATAATTAATTAAAGAGTCTTCTCGATGGAATTTAGAGGTAATATATTCAGAGGAGGGAATAAGTAAGTGGATAAGGAACAAATCATAAGCTGAGAATAAATCAGCAGGGATGAGTAAATACTGAATCAGTTACAGCGTGATCCAAAGTCCAGAATCACATTGTAACTGGTTGTTGCTTGCATTAGGAACCAAGAAATGGCCCCAACAAGAGACTGGAAAATGCCAGTGGTCCACCATTGTGACCCTTATTTAACCCCTAACTATTGAAACATCTATAAAAGTGAGATTTCCAAACAGAAGACTACTAAAATAGAGGGTATTCTATCAAGAAGGTAACTACTTTTATGGACAGATGTAGGCAGCTCCCAAAAGAATCTTAATAGCATTAGTTTTAATGTTAGGATATTAATATATCCCAATTTGTGTCTCTGAATGTGATGAACAGGAAGCGATGTTTGGTGTCAAATTATCATAGCCTTCAAACATCCCAGAAATTCGGAAGAAATATAAAAACTGAATCTATAAGGTGTTTACCTTTACCACTTACACAGATGCAAATTCCTCCAGTCCTACCCCTAGCTTTTCTAACGTGGATCCTGGATTAAAATGGGAATTCAGCAATCTTCAGCATGAAAGTAGACCTCCCTTCTCCTCCTTCATGTTGATTATAAAATAGAATAACCTACTGAAGATGTCAATATGTTGAGAATATAAGCCATATTGGATTGGCTCTATGATGATGATAAAGGCTCACATAAGTTTATACCTTGACTTAGTTCATAATGATGTGGTAGTAAACAGTACTTCCCTTGGGTGGTACGGACTCCAAATGTCACCTTACTATGAGAGGGAAAGCTTTGGTAAGGAAGATCCTATGGTCTTGTCCGTTCAGTGATGAAAATGGGATGGACTTATATGCAAAAGACTTGTTTCCAGAACACAAGGAATAACACATTTTTAAATAAGAAACAATATACTGGGTAGACTAAGTTGAAAGGAAGTCTTTAGGAAGTTAATAAGGATGCAGTGAAAAAGGAGGATATGGATGGAGTGTCTACCAAGGTATTGATGGAGCACTACTGAAGACTGAGTGGACTCCTTAGGGTCTAGGGGACCGTGGCATATCAACTCCACTTATCCTAGCTTTGATGAATTTTAAAAATCTGAAAGAATAAGCAGAATACATAATCCCTTTAGAACCAGGTTGTATAACATGGAGAATAGGCCTACAAATTTGAGTGGCAGGGACCACAGTTTCTTAGCACAACACCCCCACTGGGGACCAGAAACCTTTACTGTTGTGTGGTTTAATTAACTAGAGTTGATAAACTTTAGTGTGTCTGCTGGACAGCAGTACACAGTGTACTGTTATAAAAAAGCTCTCAATAAAAAATTAAAAACCCATGTGACTAAATTGGGGAAATAGGGTTATGTGATTGGAAGATTGAAAATCAAACTCGTGGCTGTAACTGAGAATTTGTGAAGAGAAATTATGCATGATTGTTGAATCACCCTGCCTTGTACGTGTTATTGGTACAGATGTCACATGAATGGAACTATCGAAGCGAACTCAAGTATTAGTTTTGTTGTTGTTGTTGTTGTTGTTTATTTTTTTCAAGTAGTTAGTTTAACACATAGAATACCTACAGATATAAAAAAGATTTCAGTCTGGCCATTTGTAGCAACATGGATGGAACCTGAGGGTGTTATGCTGAGCGAAATAAGTCAGGCCAAGAAGGACAGATACCATATGTTTGCACATATAGGAGGATTAGGAGGAACTTAATGGAGGACCATGGGGAAGAAAAAGGGGAAAAATAGTTGGGGAGAGGGAGGGAGGCAACCCATGAGAGACTCTTGAATGCTGAGAACAAACTGAGGCCAGATGGGGGTGGGAGAGAGGGGAAGGGGTGTGATGGACATGGAGGAGGGCACTTGTGGGAATGAGCACTGGGTGTTATATGGAAAACAACTTAACAAAAACTATTTAAGAAAAAAAAAGATTTCAGTTCTCATTCCAAATATCTTAGGTACAGTTGAACTAGAACCTACAGATTCTGTGTTTAATACCTTCCCATAATCTGGAAGAAAAATAGTGATCATGGAAGTCAACAGTGGATTACAGAGAACTATACAAAGTGGTGATTCCAGTAGCATCAGCTGTACCAGACAGAGTATATGCCACAAGCTAAGAGAGAATGCCCTTTGGTAATCAGTCCAGCAAATTCTTTATAATTCCTATTTTGGAAAAAAAGTCAATACCGATTACCATTAAGTGGGATAAATACCAATACAAGTTTACTATTATCCCACAAGTATATTTAAAGTCTCCTTCTTCTTGTATAGCTTAGTGAAAAGAAACTTATGTTAGAAGCAATTTTGGAAAGCATTATCAATTGTTGTATTGACAATATAATGTGTGGGTCTAAAGATAAAGCTAAAACTGAAAAACAATTCTTCTTAATTATATGAGCACCATTAAGGAGGAGTGATTAATCCTGCTATAACACAAAACAAAACAGTCTCCAACACAAATGAAGGAAAGCTTAGGAATAATTTGGGCTGGAGCCACTGGAGACATTTCACTCAAATAACCAACATTAAATTGTTTTGCCTGCTAGGTCCAAAAGTGAAATCAAAGCTTAATTGGCTGCTGTGGTATCATTTCCCATATTTAAGGATTCTGTTCACCTCCATTCATAAAATCACACAGAAGAAAACTTAATTATGTGGTGTTCTGAATGGTTAGTCTTTGTTAGAACTCTAAAGAGTCAATCCATCACAGTGAGGGCTTCAAATACCCATGCTCAGATGACATTCCCAGTGTTAACTATGCCCACGTACATCTACTGCCATGTTCCTGACTATTAGCCAACAATGGCTACCAGGATTTAAGATTATGAAACTGCCTAAGAAATCTTTCAGTTATATGTTCTTCAAGGGATAATTGTTGACTTATTATTGAGTTTTTTAATGTTTATTTATATTTGAGAGAGAGAGACCGAGCTTAGGCAGAGGAGAAAAAGAGAGAGAAAGAGACACAGAATCCCAAGCAGGCTCCAGGCTTCAAGCTGTCAGCATAAAGCCCAACATGGGGCTTGAACCCATGAACCGCAAGATCATGACCTGAGCCAAAGCTGGACACCTGACCAACTGAGACACCCAGACACTCCTATTGTTGGCTTATTATTTAGCCTTAACTGAAACTAGATTTGTTAAAATAAATCCATAAAAATCTTTAAAGACTTGACTGATCCGTTCATGGGTTATGAAGAACAATACTTCAAAAAGGAGAGGAATACAAAAATATTTTCTTCATTAAACAGCATTATATTAGCAGATTAATATATTCAGGAACTTGTAAACAGGGGTAACCACGTGAGATATTCACTGCATACGTAAACAGTCTTAACTATGCTTTAAAATTCTGCCTTAAATACTTCTGATCCACCTAATCTTGAAGGTAAATGGAAAACTACTTTATCAAAGGATGAAAACAAGTGTGCATGGTTTAATGATGGTAGCTCATGGGTGGAGGGTTGATATTTGATGTGGAGGTTAGCTGCATTATGACTGACTAATGGTCACATTCTAATTGAAAACAGAAAAGATAAATACTAAGAGTATTGGAGAAACTAGATGATGACGATGACGAAGACGACGACGATGATGATGATGATAAAAAGTTAAGAAATATCCCAATTATTGAGCCATAGCCAAAGGACTAGTAGTATGTTTTGAAACATAAGCCTCATGTCATTAGTAATAAGCACCTACATTATGGTGTTATGTTATAGGAAACATAATAGAATCAGAAGTGAGAATTATAAGGAGAACTAGATCCAACAAGTAAATGCCATCATCCATTCTTCAGAGATGGTCGAGGGACATCAAAGACTAAAGGACACCGTGGGCTATGTATCTAGAGGATCCAAACCCACTCACAGGTGGCAAGTGGATTACATTGGCCCATTGCCCACGTACCCAGAAGGGGGCTGAGGGGCTTTTACTGGGATAGACATTTATTCTGAATTTGGATTTGCATTCCTTGTACTAGTAGAAAAGGTATTAAACATCATCAATTTTAAAGTATAAATTTTGTTTCATTTGGGGTCTCTTGCTTAGATATCACCTGATCAAGGAACCCATTCCCCTGAAAATGCTGGACAAGAATGAGTCAAAAAACTTTGGTACACAGTAAACTTATCATCTACTTTACCACCATCAAGTACATGCTCACCACACTGGGGGTGGACAATGGAGAGGAATGGTTTGTACAATTAAATAAACACAATGAAACAAAATGTCTGGTATTAAAAGTAGCTCTCTATTGTGTTAGGGCATTCTTTGAATTGTTACAACCTTGTATTGAGTAGGCTTTAAGAAGTTCAGTGAATCCTTTCAATCATCTGAAGACTCAGTGGCACAGCTAATGAATGGAATGGAAATTCCAGGTTTTCAAATATTTTTAAATCCAGAGCTATAAACCACTCCAGATATGCTTTTAAAATGAAACGTGTATCTTAGTTGATAGGAATTTATTATGGATCCTTTACCAGGAACAAATTTGGTATCTAGAAGGATAAGATATCAACAGAGGAGGAAGTTAAAAGAGACTGGGTTCTCTGAATTGGAAAATGACACAGAACATTGAGATATGAAACAGAACCATTGTGTTCTCCGTGGCTTCCCTGAGAGCGGCCCAGTTTTGAATCATTGCTGAATCATAGTTTAATATTGGCTTATATCAGTGATTGGAGTCCACTTTTCAGGTCCCAAAACAGAATGCCTTGACCTGTATTCATTAGATATCCTTTGGGCTCTGACTTCATTTGATATTCATGAATTTTATTGATGTTTTAAAATTATAAAAGGCAATCTTCAACTCCTGTGTAAATTTTAAAAATCTAAAATGTTAGTGGAAATGAAAACAAATTACTTTTAATCTAGAACTCAAATAGGTTTTAGAGCAAAATATCTCAGATCTATATTAGAGGTGGCTAAAAACTGTGTGCTCATTAGATTTGAACCATTCCTTAAATCTGAGTTCATAATTTTTCAACTGGAGATTTTAAAAGTAATGGATATAATATTGTTGAATTATGAGATCATTAGTACGGTAAGGCATTGTCTAATAATGGAGAAAATTATTGTCATAAATCACAAAACTATAGAAAACTTTGGGGGTATAGAGTACAAACACTTAAAAAGATTGTTTTTCAGAAGCCCAAGTACAAAGGCTATTTTTCTCAGTTTCTCATTCTTACGTTATTTTTATTTTATTTTTTATTATTTAAGTATAGCTTAACCAAAGACATTTTTAAATGGAAAATATTCCTTTTTATTCAAATGACCTAATATAGAGTTGTTGCTGGCCTTTGATACCTCTCAGTGTTTAAAAAATATGTATAAAATTAGGGGTACTTGGGTGGTTCAGTCAGTTGAGCACTCGACTTTGATTTCAGCTCAGGTCATGATCTCATGGTTTGTGAGTTCGAGCCCCGCATCAGGCTCTGCTCTCTGCACAGAGCCCACTTTGGATCCTCTGTCCCCCTCTTTCTCTGCCCTTCCCCAGCTCACATGCTTTCTTCCTCTGTCTCTCCCTCTCAAAACTAAATATTAATTTTAATAAAATAAAATAAATTTTAAATTAAAAAATGTAAAGTTATTTCATGACTACTCTGTTAGATGCTAATTCAGCTTAACTCAGTGTTTTATATCTTTGCCTTGATATAATTCTTACAAAATATTTTCAGGTGGGGGTGTTTTGTTTTTGGTTTTGTTTTGTTTTGTTTTTTTTTATTTTGATGTGGAGACGAGGTCATGGAAAGGGCTCAAAAAGTGAAAAAATAAAACCCTCAAGTTTACAGTTGGCATTGGTATTTTCTTAATTGGGCTCAAAATTGTTGCATACATTAAGGCCTCTGAAGAGAAAAGACATGCAGAATGTACTTATAAAATGTACATATGTCAGGTAGCTATGACTTGCAACTATATGGTAACTAAGTTTAAACTGTGTACATATTCTAAGTGTACATAGGTACATGTTATATGATTCCCTAGAAGAAGCTTCTGAATTAATTTTCAAGCCTAATCTCTACACCCAACATCTCCAATCCATCAAGATTCTGGTGTGGCCTTATTCAAACGGATTGATCAGTGTGCTTTTTTAATATATATATAATGAGTTTCTGACCCAGAAATCAGATAAGCTTTGTAAAACTTTCGGGTGCTGTAGACTATGACTTTTCTTGCTGGGGAAAAAAAAAAGAAGAAGAAAAAGAAAAAAGGAAAAGGTAAAAAAAAGTATGCAAGGGCTTGGTGCAACGTCTTTGACTCTCATCAGAGGGCACGAGAGAGAGAAGCATTGTGTTTACCTCTGGGCATTGTCTTATCAGCGCTGTCGTGTACAGCATTTGGACTCTTGCTTTGAGCTGCTGCTAAAAATATACACAATGTGAATTTAACTCCCAAACAGCTCTGCAAAAAGAACTAACAACGAGCGATGAGTGACAAAATGAATTTTTTCAGGATCTCCCATAGGAAAATCTTTGGTGGGGGGAAGGGTAGCAGGGGAGATGGCTCTTTCCTTACTGCTTATGTTTCCTGTCAGAAGTCCTGCTCAGTTTAATGTTTTCACATTTGAAAATACATTTTCACTCTCAGAAAAATACTTTAACACACATGGTTTTAACAGTCATTCAATGCTAACTTTTTATTAGACACCATTCTGGATTCAGGTTTCTAACTGAAAGTTTGCTTAAGGTCTCAGATACAAAGAATATCACTACAGAGGGCGGAGTAGAAAGAATGGAGCCTTTGACGTTCGAAGAATTTCTTCAATTTTCACTGTATGCCAGAAGTCTACCAGCTTGGTAGGAGACTTTTGCCTTAGTGATTAAAACAGTAATAACATTTGAGGTCGTATTCCCACCTGATCCACTTCAGTGAGTATCTAGTACTTGATTGTATGGTGTTGCTGTGAGAAGTTATGAAATCAGGGGCACCTGGGTGGCTCGGTTGGTTAAGCATCCTACTTCAGCTCAGGTCATGATCTCACGGTTCGTGGGTTTGAGCCCCGCATTGGGTTCTGTGATGACAGCTAGCTCGGAGCCTGGAGCCTGTTTCAGATTCTGTGTCTCCCTCTCTCTCTGACCCTCCCCTGCTCTCTCTCTCTCTCTCTCTCTCTCTCAGAAACTCATAAAACATTAATTTTTTACAGTTTAAAATAAAGAAGTTATGAAATCAGACTGCTCCATGCATAAGCTTTTGCTGTGACCAAAAAGTGAATTTATTAAAGCTGAATATGAAGGTTGTAAACATGTTCATTGGTGCTGAATGCTGACTTCTAAGGAGTCTAGCACTAATCCTCAGAGAAATCGTTCCTGATTCTGATCTGAAGCTTATTTCCTCATCGTTTCCCTCTGTAGGTATTAGTTCACCTGCCAGGACCAGAGAGGAAAAATCTAGACTCCCTTTCATTTGAGCGTTCTTCAAATATTTGAAGACAACTCTTCTATCCTTCATGAGTCTTCTCTAAAGGCAAAATACACTGAGGCTCTTGAGGAAAGTCTTCAGAAAATGTAATTTTGAATTTTCTTAGCATCCTACCACCCTCTTCCAAATTAATTCCAGTTTTCTTAAAAACTTCTCCAACAGTGGGTTTCAGGACAGAGGGTAGTGTTCCCGGTCTGGGCCTTATTCATTTACTATAGACGTGCTTTTTTGGAATGAGAGATTTAGTCCCCGTTAAAATATTTTTCTAATGTTTGCTTACTTTTGAGAGAGACAGAGACAGAGAACTGTGGGGGAGGGGGAGAGAGAGGGAGACACAGAATCACAAGCTCCAGGCCGTGAGCTGTCAGAACAGAGCCTGATGTGGGGCTCGAACTCACAAACAGTGAGATCATGACCTGAACTGAAGTCTGATGCCTAACTGAGTCACCAAGGTGCCCCAGTTTAGTCCCTCTTAAAACTGAAATTCTCTTCTGCAGGTGGTAGCCAGAGGGTGGCAGTACTGGCTCTCACGGATGGTGGGGTCATCTGAAAGTCTTTCGCACAGGTTTGTGCTTACTGACTCAGCACAAGTTCATTACCACTACCAGAGGGAAGTGGGTTCTCACTTATGGGTCTTTGTTTCTCATTCTAACAGGTTGCGATCAAAACAAGGCCAGATTCCACAAGGGGAATGCAGTTACTATACAATATGCAGGTCTCGTCTTTGCCCTCTTTGCCTCTATGTCCTTGCTGACTCCTCCTTCTCCACCCCTTGTCCGTCACATCCTGGTCATAGGACGTCCCTCCTCATTTTACTTTTTGGTAATTGTGACTCATTGTCACCACTTTCAGCACCATCTGTCAGCACCATCCAGACATTTCATTTCCCAGGATTCAAAAGTTGAGGCTGAATAGTTGGCTATTATCTTGGGAGTATTGGCTCATCTATCATCTTAAAACCTAGTGTTATTCTATGTAATTATTACATAGAAGACGCCTCCTCAGTCCTTTGTGTTCTTACTATGGGTCTTACTTTTTCCAAAGCAACCTGGTTTACTCTCTCTTCTCTGCATCTACCTGATCCTACTCATAAAATAAACAGATACTTTAGAAAGACCAACCTATAGTTGAACAAAGAGAACCATAGTGCTTTTGGTTGCGATTTGGTGACAGAGGATTCCAAGCCAACAGGAGGGCATATCCAGCTACTGCCCTAGTTCAAGTGGACTACCAGTAAGCTCCTCCCACATTTGTGCTATTTTTGTATATTCCCGTATAAAAAAGTTAAAACACTGTCAAGCCACATGACAAACCCACTCCACTACCTGAAAGCCAACGAGAGACAAACACCTCTTTCCATGATGAATCAAATGAGCGTCTGTCCCAGGGCTATGTAGGGAGGCGTCTTCACAACTTCCCACTGACTGCCTTCCACACTCCAAAGCATGGCCTTTCCCTTTATCGCAAGTTACACACTTCTATCTCTCAGGCGTGTTTCTCTAAAATTTCTTTAAGTTTATTTATTTATTTTGAGAGAGACACAAACAGCATGAGTGGGGGAGAGGCAGAGAAAGAGAGGGAAAGAGAATCCCAAGGAAGCTCTGCCAGCATAGAACCTGACATGGGGTTTGAACTCACAAGACCATGAGAACATGACCTGAGCTGAAACCAAAGTCTAACGCTTACCCGAATGATCCACCCAGGTGCCTCATCAGGCACGTTTCTTTAATTCAAGAAGAAAGGAAGGGAGAGCATTTGTGTTTGTGCAGAAAGCAATGGTGTATAAAGTGGTGGTGGTGTAAGTGTGCCCAGGGATAGATATAAAACAGACAACTATGAGCATACTACCCTTCCAAGCAGCTCACTTGGATTCGATTCAGGTGCCCTACAGCTTGGTAAGTCAGGGCTGGAGAGAGTCAAGCTCCTGGCTTTGGAACCAACTGGATGAGGAGGAAATTATCATCCTTATTGTTGGTAAAGCTGAATTGAAGAATGTGCCTTGTGCTTTGGTCACGATGGGGTCCCCTGACATGCTCTTGGGAAATGACTGGACTGATCATCCCAGAATATCTGTGTCTGTATAGACTAGCCTCTTACAGAGCAATAGAAAGTCCTGTAGGGGGTAAGACATACGAGCTGACTTTTTATTTCCAATGTGACCAGTCTGAAAAGTAATTCCTGCTCCAACAGGGAGAAACAGAAAGAGGGTGCAACAAAAACGAACAGATGTGTCCCTCCCGTTCATTTTCCTCCAGAGGAATCCATGTTTCCTCCCCTTTAGGGAACATGAGGAATGGGGGAAAGCATTCTCCCCTAACGTGAATAGTTGCATCGACCTTTTGTTTTAAATCACATGAATATACTCTTGGGACTCCTGGGTGGCTCAGTCGGTTAAGCGTCTGACTTCAGCTCAGGTCATGATCTCATGGTTTGTGGGTTTGAGCCCCGCATCAGGCTCTGTGCTGACAGCTAGCTCAGAGCCTGGAGCCTGCTTCGGATTCTGTGTCTCCCTCTCTTTCTGATACTCCCCTGCTCATGCTGCCTCTCTCTCTCTCTCTCAGAAATAAATAAAAACTTTAAACAAATTTAAAAGCACATTAATATACTCTAATACATAAATATACCTTATTAGTGGTTAAACTATGGGTCAGATAAGAATCACTTGGAGCTTATAAAATAATAGATGCCCCAGACCCCACTACACATTTAATAACTACTCCTGGGGTCTCCTTCTTTTTATTTTTAAAAAGAAATATAAATGTTGGAGTCTCACCTTTTAAGAATTACTGCATTTGAACATTTAAGCCAATTTTGTTTTACTGTTAACAGACCTTCCCGAGCCCATGAATTCTGTACTATGGAATCACAGAGGAAGTTCTATCTGACCATGGAATCTGGCTTCTGATTCTCAGAATGCTCCTTTAGTTACATTTGCATGTGTACATTAACATTAAAAAACAGGGAAACTTTAAATATTGAGATGATCTTAAAAGTCAGCAAAATTGTTTGTTGTTCCATAGTATTAAGTAAGTACAACATAGGGAAAAAGATTCTCTATCCAGGGACTTTTTGTCTTCTGTCTGAATTATCATTATGATCAATATGTTCTGTAACATATTAAAATAACACATAACTATAAGTATTTAGAGGAGGACTCTTTAATAGAAATTCCTGTGATGACAAAAATGTATTATGTCTGTGCTTTCTATTATGGGAACCTCCAGACACATGTGGCCGTTGAGTACTTGGATGTACACAGTGCAAGTACAGAACTGAAGTTTTAACTTTATTTCATTGTAATGGATTTAGATTTAAATGTCCGTAGCCATGTGTGACCGCTGGGCGCCACATTGGAAAATAGAGCCATAGAGCATGTCGTTCAAAAGGAAAATAATTTAATGTCATATGGAATTTAAGATATAAAACAGATGAATATAAGGTAAGAGAAGAAAAAAGTATATAAAGACAAAGAGGAGGACAAAACATTAGAGACTCAAATACAGAGGAAAAACTGAGAGTTGCCAGAAGGGTTGTGGGTGGGGGACTGGCTATATGGGTAAGGGGCATTAAAGGAGACACTTGTTGAGCACTGAGTGTTATACATAGGGGATAAATCGATGGAATCTACTCCTGAAATCATTATTGCACTAACTACGCTGGTGCAAATTAAAAACTAAAAAATATATGTATAATAATTTTTTTTTTAAAAAAGGAGTTAAGATGGTATAGGTAATATCAAAGTTCCCCACACAGCCAAGACGTCTTTGTATGAGGGAAGAGGAATTGAGTACCAAGGTCAAGTAGAAAATGCGTCTTGTGTGATTCACTGACCACTGCCCGACATGGTTGACGAGATAATTAGTGTAATTTAAGGAGCAAATCAAAGAAGCAGCTTATAGGAAAAGTGCAATGCTGTTTTGTTCAAATTGAGAGGAGCCAGTGATAAACTGTGTGATGATAGCTCCTCCTTGTGGTTTGGAGATAACATTTCAGGTAAGAAAAGACTAAACCAGCAGAGTAAATGAGAAATCCACTACTTTCCTCATACGTTTCTCCTTCTTCCTGGAGTCTTCAAACGAAGGCCCTGCTTGGGACAATCTTCCAGAATTTAAATCAGCCTCTTCGTACACAGGTTCTCACTCCCTGGGGCCCATGTTAATGGTCAGAACCTGCATGTGATACCCCCGTCTGTGTTTGGGCTAAGGTTTTTTGATGTGGCACTTCAGGGAGTGACAGGCAACCTCAATGGACTTTACCCCAGAGGCAGCCCGGAGGTAGCCTTTGAAGGTGACTATTAACTTGAGACAATTGACAGCGAACATCTCTTGCTGTAAAGAGAATAAACCTAAGAACCTATTAGCTACACACAAATATAGAGGTCTGACAACTCTGTATTCTAAACATGGATTGTATCATGGTATTGGTATTTGTTCATCTGTCTATATCTACCGATTTGTAATTCTACTAGAGAATGTGAGGAAGGAAGTTGAAGCAGGAGACATGGGCTTCCATATCAGGCAAAAGGAAACTGGTTTTCTTAATTGGGGTTTAATCATAAAAGAAAATGGATTGCTCTAGGGGCACCTGGGAGGCTCAGTCATTTAAGCATCTGACTTAGGCTCAGGCCATGATCTCTCTGTTCACGGGTTCGAGCCTGGCATCAGGTTCTGGTCTGACAGCTCAGAACATGGGGCTTGCCTCAGAGACTGTGTCTCCTCCTCTCTCTGTCCCTCCCCTGCTCGCTCTCTCTCTCAAAAATAAATGAAAACATTAAAAAAATAAAGAAAATTGATTTCTCTGAAGCATTCAGTCAGATGAGTTTTGACAATTGTGTAAAAATATGCAAGGCCCTGCCAAAACAAGGTAACGGGCATGGTCGTCAACCCAGAAAGTTCTTTCCTGCTCCCTTCCAATAACCCCTGCCCTGCCCTAGGCGATGGCTGTCCTGTTTCCTAGCACCAAAGACTAGACTTGTCTGTTTTCAGAGTTCAAATATATGGACTCATGCACTATTTACTTTACGTGCCAGGCTTGTTGGGCTCAGTGTGGTGTTTTGTGTTTTATCCCCATGATTCTGTATGTCAGCAATGCATTCCTTTACATTACTGAGTAGAAGGGTACCAGAAAGTACTTAGAAGGGTACCAGAAAGTAAGATCTCAGTAAGATACCATATTCTCTTTCTGGACATTTAGATTGCTCCCAATTTGGCACTATTTTTTTTTAATGATGCTATGAAGAATCCTGTAAAAAATGTTTATGTGTATGGCTACATACTCATTTTGCTCCAGTAAATACATAGAAATGGAATTTCTGAGTTGCATGGTAATGGCATGCTCAACTTTGTAAGAAACTGCTGAAAAGTTTGCACAGGAAGACTCCATGCCCAGGTGAATTCTGTTGGCCATTTCATAGATGTTCCACACACCTTCAGGATGCTGGCACTCAGTCAGTTATACACATCACTAAGAACATTCTGCAGCCTGGGCTTGCCTGCTCATTTTATTTATGTCCTTTGACGAGTGTGACCTTTAAGTTTCATTAAAGTCCAATATATTATTTTTTATATTTTATGGTTGATATAAGATTCTTATCATTTCTTACCTAAATGTTTGATAGAAAACCATCAGAGCCTGGAGTTTGCTTTGGGGAAGGGTTTTAAACTATGGATTCAACCTCTTTAATAAATATTAGACTATTCAGATTTCCTATGTTCTCTTCTATCAGTGTTGGTAATTTGAGTTTTTTAAGGAATTTATTTGCCCATCCACTAAAGTTGTTGAGTTTATCGGCATAAGGTTTTAAATAATTTTGATGTCCTTTTAATGATTATAGAATATGTTATAATGTCTCCTATTTTATTATTGATACTATACTTTCTGTTTTCTATTTCTTTTTTTTTAGTTCATTTATTTTAAGAGAAAGAAAGAGAGAGGGAGGGGACAAACGGGGAAGTGGCAAAGAGAAGGGGTGACAGAGGGGCGCCTGGGTGGCTTAGTCGGTTAAGCGTCCGACTTTCGCTCTACGTCATGACTTCGCAGTTCGTGGGTTCGAGCCCCGCGTCGGGCTCTGTGCTGACTGCCAGCTCAGAACCTGGAGCCTGTTTCAGTCTGTGACTCCCTCTCTCTCTGACCCTCCCCTGCTCACGCTGTCTCTCTCTCTCTCTCTCCTAGAAATAAATAAAAAATATTTAAAAAAAAAGAGAGAAGGGGTGACAGAATCCCAAGCAGGCTCTGCACCATAGTGCACAGCCTGATGCGGGGCTTGAACTCACAAACCACGAGAACACGACCTGAGATGAGGTCAAGAGTCAGATGCTTAACCAACTGTACCACCCAAGTGCCCCTCTGTTTTCTATTTCTCAGTCAAACTAGTGAAACACTGATTAGCTTTATTGGTTTTTTCTAAAAACGAACATTTTCATTTCGTAGATTTTTTTTCTATCCTTATCTGCCTTCTAGCTCACAAAATCCTTCTTACTCTTATTATTTTCACTCTTCTCCTTACATTGAGTATAATTTGCTCTTCTGTTTATAGTTTCTCAAGGAAAATCTTAGATCATGGGTTGTGAGCACTTTCTTGTTTCCAATACAGGCCTATGGCTATAATTTTCCCTTTAATCAGTGTCCCGGCATATCCTACACAATTCTTGACGCATGGTATTTTTTTTTTCAACTTTGTATAACTTATTTATTTTTTTATAATTTACATCCAAGTTACTTAGCACATGGTTCAACAATGATTTCAGAAGTAGGTTCCTTAAGCCCCTTGCCCATTTAGCCCATCCCCCCTCCCACAAGCCCTCCAGCAACCCTCAGTTTGTCCTCTATATTTAAGAGTCTTTTATGTTTTGCTCCCCCATTTGTATATTATTGTTTGCTTCCCTTCCCTTATGTTCATCTGTTTTGTATGTTAAAGTCCTCATATGAGTGAAGTCGTATGATATTTGTCTTTCTCTGACTAATTTCACTTAGCCTAATACTGTCTAGTTCCAGCCATGTAGTTGCAAATGGCAAGATTTCATTCTTTTTGATTGCTGAGTAATATTCCATTGTATATATAAACCACATCTTCTTTATCCATTCATCCATCGATGGACATTTGGGCTCTTTCCATACTTTGGCTATTGTTGATAGCGCTGCTGTAAACATTGGGGTGCATGTGTAACTTAGAAACAGCATACCTGTATCCCTTGGGTAAATACCTAGTAGTGCAATTGCTATGTCGTAGGGTAATTTTTTTTTTTAATTTTTTAATGTTTTCTTTATTTCTGAGAGAGAGAGAGTGTGTGAGCAGGGGAGGGTCAGAGAGAGAGGGAGACACAGAATCTGAAGCAGTCTCCAAGCTTTGAGCTAGCTGTCAGCACAGAGCCCAATGCGGGGCTCAAACCCACAAACTGTGAGATCATGACCTGAGCTGAAGTTGGATGCTTAACCAACTGAGCCACCAGGTGTCCCAGGGTAGTTCTATTTTTAATTTTTTGAAGAACCTCCCTACTGATTTTCAGAGTGGCTGCACCAGTTTGCATTCCCACCAGCCGTGCAAAAGAAATCCTCTTTCTCCATAATGCATGGTATTTTAATTTTGACCCCTAGCTTAGTATTTTTAATTTTCTTTTTTTGTTGTTGTTCTTTGATTGTTAGGTTATTTAGGAATGTGTTGCTTGATTTCCAGATATTTTAGGATTTTCACCTAAATTTTTGTTAAATTGCTATCTAATATACTTGCACTGCGGTTCAATAACACACTCTGTTCGGTTTTGATGCCTTGATAGTTCATGAGGATTATTAGATGCCCCTGCCTGCAGAATATATTGATTTTATGTGCACTGGACAGGAATTCTGGAATTGAGGGTATGGCATTGCAGCCTTGTCATTTAGATAAAGCTGTTTGACAGTGTTGTTCAAATATTTTACTTCTCTACTAATTTCTTATCAGCTAGTTCTATTCAGTATTGACAAAGAAGTAGGAAAAGCTCAGAAAAAGTAGGAAAATCTCCAACTACTATGCTGCTAGCTGCTCATACTGTCATTATTTTTTTAAGTATTTAAATGTTTTATTATTTTTTTGAGAGTGAGAGAAAGAGCACAAGCAGGAGAGAGGCAGAGAGAGAGGGACACACAGGATCCGAAGCAGGCTCCATGCTCTGAACTGTCAGCACAGAGCCCAACGCGGGGCTCAAACTTCACAAACTGTGAGATCATGACCTGAGCCGAAGTCCGATGCTTAACCAGCTGAGCCACCCAAGCGCCCCTCACACTGTCATTATTATCATCCTACCCTGCTGTTGAATTTACATTTCTAAGCCTGCCTTTTCTCTAGCATACTTCCTGTAGGCATGTGACATACTAATAATAATACACTCACACCAGGTTTATTATACTGGAAGTTTCCATGGTATCCCTCTTTTTACTTTTAGCCAGTCTGTGTTACTGTATTTAAAAGTGGCTTTCTTATAAACAACTCGCACTTGGATTTTTTTTCAATACTGAATAATCTTTTGTACTTATTTATATTGTTTAGAGAATTTACAGTTTTATTTCTATATCTAGTCTTTTTTTCCTGTTCCATCTTCTATGCCTTCTTTTCTTTTTTTTAATCCTTCTTTTTTATTGTTCATTCATTTTTGAGAAACAGAGAGAGACAGAGTGCCAGCAGAAGAGAGGCAGAGAGAGAGGGAGACACAGAATCTGAAACAGGCTCCAGGCTCTGAGTTGTCAGCTCAAACTCAAGAGCTGTGAGATCATGACCTGAGCCAAAGTCAAGCTCAACTGACTGAGCCACCCAGGCTCCCCAATGCCTTCTTTTAGAAGAATAGAGCAATTATTTCAGTGTGTCTTATTATGTTTTCTATTCATGGCTTAACCCTATATATTCATGTGATTTTCCATACTTTTTTCTTTGAGATTGTAATATACATAAAATATATGGTTCATGATTGATTAAAAACACCTGATGATAATGTAATTTCACTCAACCACCTTTTTTGTTCTTAATGTCATATACTTAACTTCTACATTTTTCAAATCCCAAATCACATTATTATATTTAGTTTAAAAAGTTGTCTATTAAATAAACCAGATATATTTAGACGAGATCAGATTAGACAGATAGGGTTAATCTAGAGTTTTCCTTTTCTGTGCAATCTTTATCATGTTTGGATATCTATGTTTTATTCTGCACAGAAAGTTGATTTTACTTCTCCTATGCTTTCAAATAGTTTGTTATACTGGACTTACTGATCTTTGAAGTTTTGGCAGAATGCTGCTGTGTAACCATCTGAGTTTTTTAAAGTGTAAGAATTCTGGAAGAGCTGGAGATGTTCCGCCGTGGCCCTCACATGTTCTCATCTTCCAGCGCTACTCCCTGCTACTCCCTACTGCACTTGAACTATGCAATTGTTCCTCCCCATCTCCCCCTGTCTTAGTCCCAGCTGCTATAAGTGAATACAGTTAGGATGGGGGTGGGGGTGGGGGCTTATAAACAACAAGTTTATCTCTCACAGTTCTGGAAGATGGGAAGTCCAGGATCAAGGCACCAACAGATTTGGTGTCTGGTGAAGTCTCTTTCCTGGTTCATAGATAATAGTCTTCTTACTGTGTGGTCACATAATGAAAGGAGTGAGAGAGCTCTCTGGGGTCCGAATAATTATAAGGCACTAATCCCATTTAAGAGAGATCCACCCTCATGACCCAAGCGCTTCCCAAAGGCCTCACTTCCTAATACCCATTGAGGTTAGGCTTCAACATGTGAATTTGGGAGGGAATGAACATCCATTGTATAGCAATGCCCTTCTTGGTGAACTCCAATGCCCAATTTATGGCTGTTGATCCATAAGAACAATTGCTCCCTCTCTTAAGAAGTTTTGACCAACTCTTTTCAAAACTCGCTGACTCTAATTCTGATATCTCTAGATTCTGCCCTTTGTCCCCAAAATAGAACTCTCCTTCAGACTTCCCTTATGGCTGGCATTCCATATAAAGGCTTATGATTAACACGGCACTGGTATATTTTATTGCACAGATTTTGGTGTTCTGATCAGAACTGGATCTGCTGTTGCTCAGCTCAGGCCACTTTGATCAGGACAGCGTAAAGGGGAGCTCCCTTGATGTCCCTCCCCCCTTCTTAGAACACCAATGATATGAAAATCGTTTATGTCTTATTCTCAATAGATAAGTGCTCTATTTTCTTGTGCTGAAGTGTCATCTAAGGCTTTGTTTTTCTTAGTTTTTGGTGAAAACTCTTTATGTTGATCCCTTTCACTACACAAGGCTCTCACTGATGGGGTGCATGTGCACTTACGAAGGTTCTTGGGGCCTGAGGATTTGTCTCTTGTTTGTTTTCAACATTTGAATATGGACAACCCCGGCCGTTCAACAAACCTCCACATGTCCAACTTTGTAACCTTTGGCGATTACCAAGGACAATTGGATTGCAATAGCCACTCTGGATGATTTGGGATATCAAAAAATTAAACTCTTTGTGTGTTGCCTTAGAATCAAAGGGTTCAAGTGTTTTAAATATTCAATGGTCAACAATTTTAAATGGCATAAGAGGCCTCCAAAATAAATTGATATTGTAAAATTTCTTCTCTTAAATTCTTCTTAGGGGTGCCTGGGTGGCTCAGTCAGTTGAGTGTCTGACTTGATTTCGGCTCAGGTCATGATCCCAGAGTCATAGGATCAAGCCCCCACACAGAGCTCCACTCTGAGCGTGAAGCCTGCTTAGGATTTTTCTCTCTCTCCCCCTCTGCCCCTCTCCCCTGCTAGTGCTTTCTCTGTCTCTCTCTAAAATATAAATACATACATACATACATATATAAATACATAAACAAATTATGAGAAAAGTCTGACAGAAATGTGGAGGACCTACAATTCAAACTGAAACTCTCCTTTTCTCTCTCTCTCCACTCAGTTTCAGATTAGGATCCCTCCGGGAACCTATGTCTCAAATCCTGCCCCCCGTTGATTTGCATCTTGTTCTCCTCCTGAGCTCCTGCTCCTAAACCAAGTCTTATCCCTTTCTTCTACCTCTTCTACCTAAACCTTCCTCTCTCACCAGACAACACCCTCTCAAAGATCCTGGATGAATCTTAGGCTACATATATAAAAGACATGCATGGAGTTGATGACGAGCTTCACTGTTTTATACCTTTAAACCTTGGTCAAGATCAGATTTGATCATCTCGCTTAGGATTTTCTAAGCTCTTGTAAGAATTCAGGATTTTACATAGGATACAGGGTCCAGGGGCACCTGGGTGGCTTAGCCGGTTAAGCATTTGACTCTTAATTTGGGCTCAGGTCTGATCTCACAGTTCATGAGTTTGAGCCCTGCATTAGGCTCCACGCTGACAGCAAGGAGCCTGCTTGGATTTCCCTCTCACCCTGCCTCCCTGCTCTGCCTATCCCTGACTCATGTGCATGCTCTCTCTCACGCGCGCGCGCTTTCTCTCTCTCTCTCTCAAAATAAATAAATAAACTTTAAAAAAGAAAAAAAAAAAGGATATAGGGTCCAGAGGTTCTGATCTCTGTTAATTTAACAACAACAAAGAAGATTAGGGGAAAAATGAGACTGATTACCACATTCCAGGAATACTTTGGTTCAATAGGGCAGTGATATCCCAATCAGTACTTCCTTCTTTGTTAATGGTTTTAGACCTGAGCTGACACTCACTCCTGAGCACTTTGAAGAGAGAATTTACAAATCAAATTGCATATCTTTGTATTAAGCATATATGTTAATTTAAGAACAATGACACCTCTCTGTCAATCTAGGTAAAAACACCTGTCGATATCCTAAGGAAAGGCACACTAAGCACAACTGCATACCTCAGCTTCTAGAGAAATTTGACTACTCTTACCCACACTTATTTCCATCTATCATTGCAATACTTTATTTTTTTTATTTTTTTATTTTTTATTTTTATTTATTTTTTTACAAATAGTTTATTGTCAAATTNATCATTGCAATACTTTAAAGCCCTTCACACCTCTTTATCCCAGAGGAAGGTGAAACTCATGCTTATCATGTACTTATCAGGGTATTTCTTCACCTCACCATGATCTCCTTGAAATCCTTTTTAGACAATCCGAATTTATAACCATGTGTGCATATAAGAAATGGACAAGAAGATTATTAAGCTACAGATATAATCACAACGCGTTCAGGATGGGATATATGGTCTACTCAGCTTTGGTTGAGGAGAGACATGAATCGATAGTTCTGGAGGCACATTTCTTCCTTTTTTAGCAGTGGGTCTGAGTTATCTCAGTGCAAAAATAGGATGATTCCAGAAACAAAGCTTCAAAGAACCACCTTTTATGAAAGCCAGGAGTAATTATCCAAAACCTCTCACTGCTACAAAATTGGCTATATGTAGCCATTCTCTCTTACCCTACTAATATGTAGAGTAATACAGAACATGGGCTATTCTCCTAGAATCCTTTCGGTGATGGATCTAACTATATTCTATCTGAGCAGGCCTCTCTGCAGAGCAGTGAGAAGCCAAGTCCCTGCACTCTGAGGCACCCCTACCCCATTAAGAGTTAAGTAACTGTGATTTTCTTTAGAAGGACACTTATGACATATGTTAGTTCTTGACAGAACTTGGAGCTGTTCTGAAGTCTCCCCTTCAACCCTCAGGTTTCTGAGACTTTCCTGCAGTGTCCCCCTTGCAAACTAGTCCTCCATGTAAGCAGGTAGCCAACTTGAATGTGTGTAAGAGGCCTGGGCTTCTTTTTAACATGCAGGTTCTGGCTCAGTGGGTCGGGGGTGGCATCTTACCATCTGCAGCCCTGACAGGCTCCCAGCTGATACTGATACTATTCAAACTTGGACTACACTTTGCCTTGCAAGGCTCTAAGCTACACCATGCAGGTGTCCACCAAAGGTTCTTTGGCGAGAAAGATGATTCTGTACCAAACCCAGAGAGGATGATTGTGATGTTTGCAATGATGATTGAGATGTTTGTTTAAGGGTTTGTATGTGTACCTACAAAAAGTAAGTGAGCATGACAGAAGCAAGAGGTACTGTGGATAAATCCAAAGAACTGCAATCCTGAAGTGTCTAGAACATTCCGGCCTAAAAATTTCTACATGGCCATACCTTTATTTCACTTTCTAGATTAAAACATCTGTGAATGTGGCATTCAAATTAAGAGGAAAATGAGAACAAAGTAGAAAAACTAAAAGAATAGAAAGAGAAATAAGGAAGAGAATTGAGGTAAACAACAAAATAATTTTTTCTCTTCAACTAATTAAAATCTCTGGCTGGGGCCCCTGAGTGGCTCAGTTGGTTAAGCATCTGACTTTGGCTCAGGTCATGATCTCATGGTCTGTGAGTTCGAGCCCATGTCAGGCTCTGTGCTGACAGCTCAGAGCCTGGAGCCTGCTTCAGATTCTGTGTCTCCCTCTCTCTATGATCCTCCCCTGCTCACCCTATCTTTCTCTTGGAAATAAATTTTAAAAATATTTTTTAAAAAAGGAATAAATATAAGAAAGTCTCTGAGGCATGGAGGAAATTGAAAAATAAAACCTAAATGAAAAATATAAAATATTTAGTAGTCATTTGAAACGTAGATAAAAGCAAACATCCTAGAAAAGCATAAAGATGTAGAGACAAGGAGAATTAAGAGCACATTTATTGTGATGATCATTGAATAATGTATAGAATTGCTGAATCATTATATTGTACACCTGAAACTGGTAGAACCCTGTGTGTTAATTATACTTCAAGAAAAATTTTTAAAAATCTAAAATGGAAGATCATGACTGTTTTCATTCATTCATTCAAAAACACATACATTATCAAATTATCAGAAGAACTAGAAATCAGATTAGGTAATTTACCATTAAAGTATTTATCAAATATAGATTTTTCTCCGAGTTTTGCTTCACATTTTCCTGTGTTATTTTTGGAGTTTTTGCATGTCTTATAATTTGTTGTTGTATACTCTATATAATAGATTTTTTTTCCTGGAAGATAATTAAGTTACCCAAGAGCTAGAATATTTTGAGGCCATGTTTAAGCTTTGCTATGATGGGTCTAGAGTAGCCTAGAGTCGAGGGATAATTTAATTGTGCTGCTAAAACATGACTCATCTGAAGACTCTACTGAACGTCCCAGGGATTAGCAAGTTCTGTCCATTTTGGCTTAAGATCTGAAATATATGCCCACCCTGTGTGAACTTGGAATTGGTCTCATGGCCTCCTGGTCCTTTTTTGGTCTGGGCTCGTGGAATTTCACCTTGTGCACGGATGACTCCATATGCAGGCCCCAGGGGAGTTCTGAGGATGTCTTTCGGATTATTTTTCTGTCTAGCTCCCTCTTATCCTAAAGACTGGCCCCACAATTTCCAGTCCCCTCACCTTCACAGAACTGAACTGAATGCAACTCAACAAGACAGATATGTTCTGCTTGGAGTCAATCCTGTGCACTACCCTCTATAGTGTGTGTGTGTGTTTGTGTGTGCACACATGCTTGTGTGTATGTGTATGGGAAGAAAGCACAATTGTGATAAGGTTCATCGCACTCATTTCCTTTCCCAAGAGGCACAGCTCTATGATGCCTCTTATTCAATATCTGGAATTTGTCATTTCATATACAGTGTGTGTTTTTTAGTTGTTTACAGTTAAGCATAAGTCTCGTCCATTTTATTGCATCATGGCCTGAAATGAAATCATTATGATAAGCTTTTAAGGAGGGGAGTCAAATGGTGAAAGCAATCATTTAATATGGGTTTGAAAATGGTGGGGAAAACACAGAGAACTTTAAGTCAATCCCGGATGTCAGGAATGTACAATTTAATGTGAATGTTTTCCAGTTTCCCCTAATAAAATGCATCAGGAAGATACACTCTCTCAATTGTAAAGACTTTCTTGTGTATTCCTATGTCCTATGTCAGAGATCACCACGCCTGGCTATAAAACAAACTCATTAGAGACCTTAAAAAAAATGTACAGATAACTAAGGCCACACAAGACACAGCCCCCATTCAGCGAGTCTGGATGGGACCCACTAATCTGTGTTTTTAAAATGACTTTCTCAGGTGACTTTGTACAGCCAAACTTGCACATTCAGACTTCACTGCTTTAGATTATCTTCTGGGAACCATAAACTTCTCAAAATTGTTCATGGTTAAGTAGATACCAATCTGGGTTCCTTTGTCTTCCTCTTCTCTCTCCTGAGGCTATCTTATTACTCAACCTCTAGCTATGTCATAATGTTTCTTGGAAAGCTTCGATGGCCCCCAAATTTTCCAATCTTTGTAACACAGCCCTTTGTCCCACATCAAGTCACATGAGGAGATTTGCAGAGCCCTCTCCTTTGACCACCATTTGGAAGAACATCTAGTGAGTACCACCCAGCTCCTCTCTAAAATGTGTTTACCCAAATGAAAACCATTTGCTTTCATAGATGGGCTTTTCTGCTTGAATAGCTTTGAGGCTCTGGGGCCTGGAATGAAGTTCAGAACAGCATTCCATGACTACAAAGATCACCAGGAATCCTACTGTCTCAGGGCTCAGTCTGTCCTTCCCCGTGACTCTATTTACTCCCTGTTGAGATCTGAAACTTTGGATTCCCTTTTCCACCTAGCACTATATTTTAAAGAAACCCCAAATTGACCTCTGCCTTCAGAAACTCTAATGAGGGAAAACAATTGGCCCCTTTCTGGGTCCTCGGGACAAGCCAGCTGGCCAACATTCCCTTTTCTGCAGCTGCGTGGAAGCTTTCTCTGTAATTCGGCCTTCACACCATAGAAAGTCAGTTCTGATTTGTGTGGTCGGACAGTGTCCCTTGGTGGTGAACCATGTTGTCTCATCTTTCACACTTGATCTAGGAAATTACTTAAGTTCAGCTGCATAATGAGAAACGTCGCATAATTTCTAAGGTTACAATTAAAGACATGCCCCAACCCAGTGAAATGCAGGCCCAAGCGTGGGATTTGGGAGAGCCGTGATGGCTGACTAGAGGTGCTTGATCTCTGTCTTCAGAGCTTCCTTTTTCGCTCATCCTGACAATCAAACAACCAAATTCTGGCAGCAGTATAAAGTTAAAAGAAGACCATATGCTAAATTCCGGGGGAAATGTCTACTAATTGAAATATTGATGGTGTAGGAGGAGAAAGATGTTCTTGGACAAGATGCCGCATGCATCAAACCCTGAAACAGGGAAGACAGGCCCCCAAAAAGTGGGTAAAAAGAATTTGCTTCAGCACTGCCCTTCCCTGTGCCCGTTCTCCCCACAGCATGCCTTAACCATAAAAATAGGTAGTTCTCGGGGCGCCTGGGTGGCCCAGTTGGTTAAACGCACAGCTTCAGCTCAGGTCATGATCTCACAGTTGGTGAGTTCGAATTCCATGTCCGGCTGTCTGCTGTCAGCACAGAGCCTGCTTCTGATCCTCTGTCTCCCTCTCTCTCTGCCCTTCGCCCTTCAAAAAGTAAATAATTAGAAAAAAATAGGTACCTCTCATGTAAATATACATTACATTATTCTGAAACCAGGAACTTAACCTCTACCTATGTTCCTATCAGTTTCTATTTCAACGTATCCATTCAAAGGAATCAACACTAAAATCAGCAAATCAACCCACCCTAACATTAAAAACAACAGGCACAGCACAACCAAGGCCTGTTGGTTACATGAAGAAGAGTTCTGAGAAAAAGATAGAAGGGTAGGAGAAGTGTGCGCTGGGCGAGCATTACTAATTGGCCCATGCATTCATGTACTCATTTTGCAAGGCACTGGGTACACAAGAGTAAACGATAGAGATCGTGCCCTCACGGTGGAGAGATAAAACAAAAAAGCAAATATAAAAGGTACCTCCAAGTATATTTTTGTTAAGTTTATTTATTTAGAGAGACAGAGAACCAGCAGGGGAGGGGAGAAAGGGGATAGAAGATCTGAAGCGGGCTTCGTGCTGACAGCAAGGAGCCCGACATGGGGCTGGAACTCACAAACCATGAGATCGTGAGATTATGACCCAAGGCAAAGTTGGTTGCTTCACTGACTGAGCCACCTAGGTGCCCTTACAAATATCTTTTAATATCAAATCTTTTCTATTCATAAGTTTTTCAGTGAGAGATGTTACTTTATCTGACTGTAATTGGTTTCTACCTTTTGAATGGGATGTTTAGAAGCCAGCTAAAATTTATCTGAAAATGTATTCATATGTATTTGGGTTGAGTTTCTGTATAAAGAATTAGAACAGGAAAAGATTGGATGCCATAGGACACCTGTGTTTGCAAATTGGGATAGATTCCATAAAGACAAAAACAAGGTGTTGTGGTTGATAATGAGATGGAAGGGCTAATTTAGGAAGAGTGATCAGAGGACTCCTCTCTAACAGGGTGATGTTTCAGAGCAGATCTTAAGAATGAGAAAGAGGTAGCCAATGGGCGCCTGTGTGGCTCAGTCAGACGCTTAACTGACTGAGCCATCCAGGCACCCCATAAAAATCATAATGTCCTTTTGACAAAGATGTGGGGAAATGGGGTGCCTGGGTGGCTCAGTCAGTTAAGCATTTGACTCTTGGTTTCGGCTCAGGTGATGATCTCATGGTTCATGGGATTGAGCCCCACACTGGGCTCTGTGCTGACTGTGCAGAGCCTGCTTGGGATTCTCTCTTTCCCCCATGCCTGACCTTCCCTCACTCATGCTCTCTTGCTCTCCCAAAATAAATAAAGAAAGAAAAAAGACGTGGGAAAATAGACACAATACATAATGTGTGAAAGTATGAACAATGCAACCTTGTAGGAAGGCAGTTCAGCGATATATTGAAAGAGCCACAAAGTATTCATATTATTTGACCTTCCAATTAAATAATATTGAAAAAATATTTACAAGAAAAAATTCACACATTACTCTTATGATTAAATACAGGTTGGGGTGCCTGGGTGGCTCAGTCAGCTAAGCGTCCAACTTCGGCTCAGGTCATGATCTCATGGTTCATGAGTTCGAGCCCCGCATCGGGCTCTGTGCTGACAGCCAGCTCAGAGCCTGGAGGCTGTTTCAGATTCTGTGTCTCCCTCTCTCTCTGACCCTCCCCTGCTCACACTGTCTTTCTCTCTCTCTCTCTCTCTCAATCAGAAATAAAAAAAAGAAAAGAATAAATACAGGTTACAAAGCATTATGCTCTCTCTCGTACACTAATACATAAATACCTGTTACACATAGATATTAGATTATGGAAAGAAAAATGTACAAATTTCTGAAGGGCTCACACTTTTTTTTTGCATTTGAGGTAATTTATTTATTCTTTGTGTTTCTCTATAGTTTCCAAGTTTTCCAAAATGAGCACTGATTGATTATTTTTGTGATATATGAAAATATATGAGTGAAAATAGAATAATAGAAAATAATTCCCAATAAATAGTCCTTATAAACTCAAATTGATCAAAGATAAACAAGGACATGGAATATGTGTGCAATGTAAATTATAAAGATGATTCATTAGGAACCAATGTTGGACTCTTTAAATACAATATAGACCTTTCGTCACACAGTAGTTATTAAAAATTTCAAATGATTCGTAGAGGACATCAGGCCACAAATAAGTCCTCAAAAATTCCAAATTGTCAGATGTTCACACCACATACTTTCACCACAGTGTCCCAGCAAAAGATGTTTTATTATTGTGAATGTATATAAATAAGAAATACAGATTCTAGATGGAAAAAGTCTCTATCTTCTTGGCTGGCTCTCATGTGCATGGCTCATGTAAGATCATCACGAAGGCTAAACTCAGAGGTAAATCATTACCATTTTATGCTTTCTTCTTTTTCAAAAGGTGAGTTAAGTATTCATCCTTCAAAATGTGACAATAATGTAAAACACTGATAAAATTAAAACATACATTTAAACTGCTGATTAGTAAACATAAAAGGGTCAGGGTTGACAAGTAACACGAAGCGCTAACACAGGACGGGAAAATATCATTAACAAAATTGGACATGAAACAGAATGTCACAAGATATGGAATTCCTTAAAAATATGACTCTAATTCATTGTTCTCTCCAGACACACCTATCTCCCAAACAAGTCATTTGACTTTCTGACATCTTCAAATGAGGAAATGTCACCAAATTACACCAAAGGCGACATTTAGCTTTCTGAGGTTTGGCAGTTCTCAGATGCCTTTCATGCCAGGAAGGACGAATGTGTAGTACCTGATTTCAACCACTAGAGGGAAGAGAAACAAAGGAAAGAGCCGGGCTCGCAGGCTCCACCAGCCAGGAATCCACGCATGGAAGGAAGGGAGTCAGTCTAGCACTATAAAGACATGTGTTACAGTTCAGCCAGAAGCACAATCCTGGAAAGTTCCAGATAATAGCAAAAGGAGTAGTTGTGGCTTGTTGAGCAGTCTCTATTCCCAGCAGCCTCCTTCTCACCACGTCTTATTTCTGGACAAAGGCAGATATAAGGAATTCACCGTAGACATTAAGCCGTGCGCTGTTCATTGTGTATGAATTTCGTAGACAGATGAACCTGTCAAATCTCTCTGCAGGTGCGACGGCAGCCCAGCTCTGCTCCTTGTTCTGTTCTCTTTCTAGCCTCTCCTGCAGGAGTCACTTACTAGAAACAATAGTTTTTGTTCTTTAGAAATCTGCTTACTCCTTTGCTCGGGATGTTTGGGCTAGACTGTGCGGGAAGGATGATCCAGGGGCAAGAGCGGTGGTCTGTCCCAAGTCCTGGTAGCGGAGGGGGGCTGTCAGGGTGTCCTGACTCCAGAGCCAAACTGTGGTGTCTGGCGGAAATAATGAGAAAATGTTAGCTTTATCCTTAATGCCATAACTTACACTGTGGCTTCTGAAGACAACTTAAATGTCATATATTTTTAAAAAATTTTTTAATCTTTATTTTTGAGAGACAGAAACAGAGAGACAGAGAGTGTGGGGTGCAGGGGGCGGGGCAGAGAGAGAAGGAGACACAGAATCTGAAACGGGCTCCAGGCTCTGAGCTGTCAGCACAGAGCTCGATGCGGGGCTGGAACTCACGAACCACAAGATCATGACCTGAGCTGAAGTCGGATGCTTAACCCACTGAACCACCCAGGTGCACCAAATCATATATTTTTTTAAATTAAAAAAAAAAAAAGTAACTGAAGCGAAATCTCTGGGTTTCATGATGCAGTTCATATCTGATAAACATCCTTATCTCATATAATTCCGTGGACATGAAATAATGATTCTTATCTCCCTTTCCCACATGACAGAACTGGATTTGATAGAGTTTCAGGAAATTACCCGAAGTCACACAGTGTGTAAGTGACAACGCCCGCCCTTTTCTCTGCGCTGGCTGTTGGTCTATTAACTGTGCACAGAGAAGATTTTAAAACTTCTTGGGAAATGCAAAATCAGACACAGTTGCCTGCTAGAACTTTTTTTTTTTTAATTTCTGAGAGAAAGAGAGAGAGAGAGACAGACAGACAGCGTGAGCAGGGGAGGGTCAGAGAGAGAGGGAGATGCAGAATCTGAAACAGGCTCCAGGCTCTGAGCTGTCGGCACAGAGCCCGACACGGGACTCAAACCCACGAACTGCAAGATCACAACCCAAGCCAAAGTTGGACACTTAACCGACTGAGCCGCCCAGGCGCTCTGCCTGCTAGAACTTTTTAACATACAATCTGAGAGATTTATTTCAAGCTGTATTTTAATGCTTCTCATTCATATAGTGGGAAGTATTTTCCTCAACTTGGGAAATAGGAAGGGTGTGACTCCAAAAAACACCAGAACCACAAAATTACCATTTGTCTCCTTTAAAATAAGTGTTTGGGGCTCTTTGTCTCTCTGTGTTGTTTTCATTGGTTTATTTGTTTAGCTAAGCATCTGCTCTAAGCAGTGACCAAGAGCCTAAAATCAAGAGAAACTAAACAAGTAACAGGACAGCAAGAGAAATGTTTGATAAGTATATATCATCTCAGAAATTTTAAAACTTTTATTTTAATTTACCTTTAAAACATGTTCCTATGGCCATAGATTTCCTTAATGTTGCCTTGGGAGGGAGGCTTGGATGTCCATTTTCCAGACAAAGTGAGTACTAAGATGTTCAGTGAACTTGATCTCGCAGTTCCTGGGTTCAAGGCTGCATAAGGCTCTGTAATGACAGCACAGAGCCTGCTTGGGATTCTCTCTGTCACCCTCTCTTTCTGCCTCTGCCCTGCTCATGCTTACTCTCTCTTTCTCTCTCTCTCAAAAATAAATACATAAACTTAAAAAAAAAAAAAAAGGAGGGCCAATGACCTATTCCTGGTTAAAAGGAACAGGGACCGGCAGAAGCGGACCCTGACCTGAGAGGTGTGGTGGAGACCCTCGCTTTCCATGACTCCACGTGTTAGCGGGAACACCAAATAGAATGTCATTATCCAGGATGAACAAATTGATGGGGGAAAATATATATGACACCTAACGACTCTGTAATGAAAAAACCCTAAAACCTTCCATGTGGTGACCTTTACCAGTCATTCCAGAAGTGAGTGCACAAACCAGCTCTGGCAATTCTATAACCGCACTTGCAAAGAGTCCCGTTTTCCGCGTGTCTGTAACTCATTTGGTTGCTGCGAGTTTTTCTGCGGTAGCTCAGATCAGAGTCTGTAGACCTACGTGCAGTTGGCTTTCTCCACTTGTTTTCTCCAATACGTAGCTGGATGATCAGATTTCCCGTGAGAGGGGAGAGGGCGGGGCAATGGAAACCTCGGAAACCAATGGAGTTTACCCCCAAGTCAATTCAGTCCTCTCTTCTTGAGGCATCTGCTGGTGGTTACCAGTAGGGACTGGAACAATTTGGGAGTGGAGCCCATTGATGTTGCGGGCTGTGGGCAAGGTGTGGGCAGGGCAAGAATTCCAGTCCCCAATGCCAGCTGCACTGCTTGAAAATGGCTAAGTGTGCAGCCGGATTTGAAAGCTTTTGTAAACAGGCAGGGTATACAGCGTGAGCAAGCTCCTTTTTAACACTCCTGTCTAGAAATGCTAACTGGGAACATTCATCTGGACTTATCTGTCTCATCTTGGATTAACAACATGCTCCCATTTGCTTCAACCAAGTTCAGTTCCAGTTTACTGAGCCTCTTTTGTACCAGACACAATGCCAAGCTCTGGACATTCAGGGCTGAAGACAGCAGAGTCTCTTCCCTGAGTACCTGACATCTGAAAATGTTTCTGTGGGATTTGACTGTTTTTCCAATAGAATATGCTCTCCCCTGCTTCCTGCCATGAAACCACCCACACTCCAAGCTCCCACAGGCATTACATTCAGTGCCAGAGCTTCTCTGGCAATGATCTAGTATCCAGTCACACAGATCCAGAGAAATAAATGGCCTTATTAAAAACAAGCAAACAAACAAATAAATATCCTCCCCTCCCAAATGGTCTCTTGTTATTGCTATGACCCGACAATAACTACAGGAATTACTCCTTGCTTCTGAGTAATTTGTCTTGCATCCTTGCGCTGAGTTGATAAATACCATGGAAACAGTGGTGTAGGAGCTGGGAGACCCCAAATAAGATTTTCTGTATCTGATCAAAGAGCGCTGTTCCAGATGTACCAGCCTGAATTGGTTCTGGAGCAAGCCAAGTATGCTCCTACTTTTGGGCATTTGTCCTTGTTTTTCCCTCCTTCTGGAATGTTCTTCCCGCAAGTATCCACATGGGTGGATCTGGAAGAAGGGAAGGAAGGAAGGAAGGAAGGAAGGAAGGAAGGAAGGAAGGAAGGGAGGGAGGGAGGAGTTTCTCAAAAGAAAGACAATTACAGTCTACTTTAAGCATTAGCCTAGAACGCTCATGGGCTAAGAATCTAGACGGACAACTCACTCATCATCTTGGGCTCTGGGCATCCGTCAAACCAGCTGACTTTATCAGCATCACCTCAAATATTTCAAAATCTCCACCAAATCTCCTCATGTCACCTTGTGTTTGCTGGATCACCCTTTTATCTTTAAATCCACTTATCCTGTAAACTTTTTCTTCTGTAACCAGCCCCTCCTCATTTCACAGATGTCCCCTCAAAACCTCTGTCCTCAGAGAAGACTCCACTGACCTTTTTGCCCACCTTCCTGGGCTTTGGGCATCCCGATGCCTTTTCTGAGCTCCCCAGCCCTCTTATCTGTTGCAGCCTGAGCAACCCAGCCGTTGGTGTCTGCATGTGGGTGGCTCTCTTTTCAACGGAGTCTAAGGGGATCATGCTTTGTCTCTAGGATTTGGGGCAAAACCTTGCAGGAGGGGAGGGTTCTGTAAACATACATGAGCTTTGGTAGCCGCATCCCCTGTGCCTTTGGGAACGTGGAGTTTACCTAATTCAGCTTGGAAAGGCAAGGCCGGACTCAAGAAGGAAACTCTTAACTCAGTCGTAAACCAGTGAGTAGATATCAGCACGGGGGAGTCGGGGAGGAGAAGCTCCAAGGCTTACCTAGCACAGCGAGTGTTCTACGTCCATATTCCGATATTATTTTCACATAGCCCAGGGCCCTCCAGAGACACTGGCCTAGGGTGGCGCTTGAGTATGGGTGTTGGCAGGTGGGCAAGAACGAGTTCTTCCCAGCACTTCCGCCTTGCAGACACCAGAGGGCGATCTGAGCCCATTAATCCCGCCATCCGGCCTCCTCCCAGGCCCTCCCTGCCTCACCTGCTAACAGATCATCTTAATGGGGAAGTCGTCTGCTTTCAGCCCACATTTGTGCCAGATCCCAGGGTTGTCCAGAAGCTCAGCCTCTCCGAATGACTGGTCGCACATAGTCATAGCATTAGAATAATACTAACCGTACTTAAATAATCATACTTTTGTCCAGATCTTAGAACATACTGGGCGCCGTGCTGTGTTCTCTGTGTATGATCACCCGGAACCTTCACAGAAGCCTCGTGACATGAGCACAGTCGGGTCAGATGGGGAGAGGGAGGCACAAAGAGATTCAGAGATTTTGTCCAAGTTCACCCAGCCCTTAGCGATGGAGCAAACTGGAGAAGTAGCATCGAACCCCTACACTCCACTCCCTGCATGGGGCACAAGAGGAAAATGGGAAGAGTAAGAGCCCCTTAGGAATGGACTGGGTAGTAGAGGCCTGGGACCCGACAGTCACAGGCATGCTCACTGAGCTATCACACGGTTGATTTTGCTGAAGCAGAAAATACAAAAGGCAGTGTTGAGAGCTGAAGCAAGAAATGTGGCAGAGACTGATTACTGTCCCGCTCATGACAGACAAGGAGTGAGTGCCATTTTATTTGCAAAGAAGGGGAACCCTGGATGTGATCACCTGACTCATTGGATGGTCAGCTGTAGCCACTTAGAACACTTCAGTGTGGTGGATTTTGAAGGTGTTTACGCATATTGATGCCACTGCATTCTTCCTAATGACTTCTTGTCCTTGCTTCCTATAGTTCATTCCCATCCTTAACTGTTCATGTATTTGCCAATACTTGTTTTGAAATACTGGAATATATATTCCAATAATTCCGTGGCCAGGGTACCGGTGTGTCCCGCAGGCCTTGGGCAGTCTTGTTGGGGTGACTTTATCACTGAGTCTGTACCTTTCTCTAGTTCTGTGAGACCGGACTTTGTAAGGAAACAAGTTCACCAGGAAACCTAAGCCTCTCCTTTCCAGATATCTATCAAGCGCCATGCACTTCTCTAGGATATAGGAAGAAAGAAGAAACACAAAGCAGTGACAACAAAGCTAGTGTTCTCCTGAAACTTCCACCCTAGCCCCCAGGGGAGCAGAGGGTGAAGAGTGGGGGGAGGGCAATGCAAAGGCCCAGTTACCTTTAAATTTCAGATAATCAATGAATGACTTTTAGCATAACTATGTCTCATATAATATTTGCATCATACAAAAAATATTTGTTGTCCAGTGCAAGCATATGTCAAATATTGCATGGAAGGTACTTATACGAACCAACATTTTTCTTTAGTATAAGTATGTTCCAAATATTGCATTGGACACACTTGTGCTAAAATGTTATTTATTAATTATCTGAAATTCTAATTTAACTGGAGGACTGGATTTTACCTGGCAACTTGGGGTTAGGGGTGGGTCAAGAGATATACAGAGGAAAAATTAGAATAAGACATATAGTAGTTAACATTGTAGTAACTGCTGTTGAGGATAACACAACCTTTTCATTAAAAAAAAGAGAAAGAGGGGCGCCTGGGTGGCTTTGTCGGTTAAGCGTCCGACTTTCGCTTGGGTCATGATCTCGCGGTTCATGGGTTCGAGCCCTGTGTCGGGCTCTGTGCTGACTGCCAGCTCAGAGCCTGGAGCCTGTTTCAGTCTGTGACTCCCTCTCTCTCTGACCCTCCCCTGCTCACGCTGTCTCTCTCTCTCTCTCCTAGAAATAAATAAAAATATTAAAAAAAAAAAGAGAGAGAAAGAAAAGAAAGAAGGAAAGAAAGAAAGAAAAGAAGGAAGGAAGGAAGGAAAAGAAAAGAAAGGAAGAAAGAAAGAGAGAGAGAGAGAAAGAAAGAAAGAAAGAAAGAAAAAGAAAAGAAAGAAAGAAGGAAAGAAAGAAAGAAAAGAAAGAAGGAAGGAAGGAAGGAAAGAAAAGAAAGAAAAGAAAAGAAAAAGAAAGAAAGATAGAAAGAAAAAGAAAAAGAAAGAAGGAAGAAAGAAAGAAAAGAAAGAAGGAAGGAAGGAAAGAAAAGAAAGAAAGAAAGAAAGAAAGAAAAGAAAGAAGGAAAGAAAGAAAAGAAGGAAGGAAGGAAGGAAAAGAAAAGAAAGGAAGAAAGAAAGAGAGAGAGAGAGAGAAAGAAAGAAAGAAAGAAAGAAAGAAAGAAAGAAAAAGAAAAGAAAGAAAGAAGGAAAGAAAGAAAGAAAAGAAAGAAGGAAGGAAGGAAGGAAAGAAAAGAAAGAAAAGAAAAGAAAAAGAAAGAAAGATAGAAAGAAAAAGAAAAAGAAAGAAGGAAGAAAAAGAAAAGAAAGAAGGAAGGAAGGAAAGAAAAGAAAGAAAAGAAAGAAAGAAAGAAAAAAAGAAAGAAAGAAAGAAAGATAGAAAGAAAAAGAAAAAGAAAGAAGGAAGAAAGAAAGAAAAGAAAGAAGGAAGGAAGGAAAGAAAAGAAAGAAAGAAAGAAAGAAAGAAAGAAAGAAAGAAAGAAAGAGGAAGAAAGAAGGGAGGGAAACAAGCACCATCTTCATTTTACAGGTCTAAATACCATCCATGAACCTGGCTCTCCTGAGGCCCGGCCTTGTATCCTCACCCCTGATTCAAGGGCTGATGTTGTGAGAAGGGAAGGATGTTCTGAAATTAGCAGAAGCTGGGGAACGTTGCCAAGGGAGACGTGATTTCTCTTTAGCTGAGAAAAAACTTCAGAGATTTTGTTGGTAGTCTAGTCCAGAAATTTGGAACCCTAAAAAAATCCCAATAACGTGAAGCAAACATAAGGAAGTATGTGAAGTCTCCCATGCATTCTCCAGCTTGGGCCAGTTACGCCTTTTATATATATTTTTTTCATTTGATGTTAGTGTCCATGAGGATCTAGGAGTCTGTCACCAGGGCCCAGGGCCCACTAGCATAACCTTTTTCCAGTTTCTCTTAAAAACACATCATAAACACTAGAACTGTTCAGTCGGGGCTCAGACTCACCATGTATAATGAAGATTTCTCTTCAGAGGAGCTTGGACAGAGTGGACGTTTATAAGCACCTGCACCAATGGCCACACAGAAGACGCTTCACATTGCTGTTGCATCTGTTAGAGGTACTGCTTTCAGTATATTCTACCCCAGGTATTGCATTCACAGTCATTTAGTAAAAGGAAATATGGTTTTGAAAATTGTTAGCATTCAATATCTGTAAGGCATTATTGTTACTACTAGATGCAGGTGGACGGTCAGCAAGGAACATTATGAGCACTATTAAAAATTACTCAATATTCACAACCTTATGAGAGTTTTTCTTAATACAGGTTAAATTATTTGCGGCACCTGGGAGGCTCAGTTGGGTGAGTGCCCGACTTCAGCTCAGGTCATGATCTCACAGTTTGAGTTCATGGGATCGAGCCCGCATCGGGCTTTGTTTGCTCTAACAGAGGGGAGCCTGCTTGGGATTCTCTGTCTCCCTCTCCTGTTCACACTTTCTCTTTCAAAAACAAATAAACATGAAAAACAATTATATTATTTGTCTGTACAAATAATGATGAGATCTAGATGTGTTTAGGGTCTTCATGAATTGCAGCTTGATACAAACCATGAATTGATCCTATATTCTAGAAGGATTTGATAGACAAGCTAAATGAATTACTTGAGGTCCAATCAGAGAGACAGAAACTGTGTAGCAATTTGAACAAAATATGTGATTTGGAGATGAGAGACAATGACTTGATAGCTGTCACAATAAGTGTTAACACTGAGGTTTTGGCTCTGTCTGTGGAAACTATCTGAAGACCAAAAAAAAAAAAAAAAAGAACAGCATTTTTCATAGGACAGATTATTGCTTCTAAAGCTCAGGTGTGCCAATGAATCACTTACAGAGCATTTTTAAACACACATTTCTGGGCCCCATTCTGGGTATTCTGACTCAGAACATTTCCATTAGGTCTGATCATTTACCGCTCTTATCAGTTCCCAGGTGATGCTAATGATCTCAGCTCCAAGAGAAGTTTTCTTCTCCTTTCATCTTTAGGTGCTTTATCCTAGTGAAGAGCGTCTTCTTTTTAACACTTCGTTTTATAATGGGACCACAGTTAAAGTACTTGGTATTAGTTTGTCCATTTGCTTCTAATTTAGTTATCATATCCAAGCAACAAAAAAACCTTCATCTTTTGAAAGCATATTTGGAATTTGTAAAAATCAGATCATTCCTGCTCGATTGTATATTGATTGCTTTTAAAAACTATTATCTCTTTCAATTTGGGATTTTCCAAGCCTGTTCTAGAAACGTAGTAACTTCAGGAATATTTTCTCAATTTTTCTAGTAACAGGACTACTCAGATCATTCTTTGAATATGACTTGGAATTGTCAATTTCACACATGATTTAACACTAAAGAATAATTTTTAAAAATCCCAAGAAACTGTAGCATGCTTTTATATTGAGAAATTGTAATGAAATTGAACATAAAATTGAAAAAAAAAAAGACAAAACTGTTCCTGGCCATTTTTTTTTCTCTATGTAGGGTCAGGTATTAGGACCAAAGATATTCCAACCTAGCTCTGTTTTTCCTATACAATTCCTAGGGCTTACAGAGTGTTTCTCTTTCACTTAGCTAAAAATATGACAACAATATATATATCTTTTGTCTTAATGAACACAGTGGTTCTGTGACACAAATGATGAGCTGATGACATAAAACCTTGAGTTTATGTCCTTCTCAGACCCCTTTGCTCCCCACAGAGCAAACCTCTGTCCACATAGTTTTGTTTCGGGGGACCTTCAATTTTATTCCATAAGATGATGATTGAGTTTCCCTCATTTCTCCTCTAATTATTTCCATGATTTCCTGATGCTTTTCCCAAAAGTAGTGGCACAGGTTTCTTAGCGAGTAAAGCCAAATTGCAGAAAAAAATCTCTGGCCATGAGTCACAGTTTCTGGGGTTTTCCTCTGAATTTAACAATGAGCTCTAAGGTCTTCAACAAATGCTTGTAGCATGTTTTGCTTTCTGGGCGTAGGTTTTCTCATATGTAGAGTGACAATTTTTTTTTTANCGAACCCACGAACCGCGAGATCATGACCCAAGCGAAAGTTGGACGCTTAACCGACTAAGCCACCCAGGCGCCCCAAGTAGAGTGACAAATTTAAAGAAATGATTTATAGGAATCCTCTCTCTCCTAATAATTTTTTAATAAAAATATTTGAAAAATATAATCCTGTTTGTTTTTATTAAATAGCCCAACAAGGTCAATAAAATTATTGGGATTTTTCTTTTATTGGACTTTAAAAAATAACTTTATGAGTCTTTTGTCAGGACAGATGAACAGTGGGGCATAATAGTGGGCATGTGCTAGTGTCTGGATTGCCTTTGTTCTCATTTTTTTTTTTAATGCATACTGGTAATAATGGCAAATAGGCTGTTCTAGCTGATGTACCATAATAAAACGAGCCAGTAGGTGGCAGTACAATGCAGAAAATGGCTGGAGTCAGAGCTCTGTAGCTTTCTAATGAAATGTGCTTTATCACATCATCTGTAATGAGAATTATTGTATCAATACAAACTATAGCAAACTAGTGAATAGGAAGATATTAATATCACTGTCTGACTGCTTTAATATGGACAACCTTTTAAACTTAATGATGAAATTCATTCTAAGAAACAGTTCTGAAATACTGGGATCTCTCATTTCAGGAATTTTAAAGTTTTCTTTAAAAAGTATATCAAGCAATGCTTATTTTAAAAAATAGGTGCTATTGGTGGGAATGTAAACTGGTACAGCCCCTCTGGAAAACAGTGTGGAGGTTCCTCAGGAAACTAACAATAGAACTCCCCTATGACCCAGCAATAGCACTGCTAGGAATTTACCCAAGGGATACAGAAATGCTGATGCATAGGAGCACATGTACCCCAATGTTCATAGCAGCACTCTCCACAATAGCTAAAACATGGAAAGAGCCTAAGTGTCCATCAACAGATGAATGGATCAAGAAGATGTGGTTTATCTATACCATGGAATACTACATGGCAATGAGAAACAATGAAATCTGGCCATGTGTAGCAACGTGGATGGACCTTGAGGGTGTTATGCTGAGCGAAATAAGTCAGGCAGAGAAGGACAAATATCATATGTTTGCACGTATAGGAGGATTAGGAGGAACTTGACGGAGGAACAAGGGGGAGAAGAAGGGCGGAAATGGTGGGGGAAAGGGAGAGAAGCAAACCATGAGAGACTCTTGAATGCTGACAAAAACTGAGGACTGATGGATGTGGGGGGAGGGGGGGATGGGCATGGAGGAGGACACTTGTGGGGATGAGCACTGAGTGTTATGTGGAAACTAATTTGACAATAAACTATTAAAAAAAATAAAAAAAATAAAAAAAATAAAAAAATAAAAAATAGGTGCTATGAATTATGAGTTGTATGAAAAGAGCATGGCAAGGGGAAAAGGTTTGTTAATTATTTTCATTGTAAGTTTATTTTTAAGGCTGTGTTCATTTTGAATTTATCTTTAAGGCTGGGCGCCTGACTTGTGACGTGAGATGTTTCCACTGACTCCAGACTCAGGCAATGGTTTAACGCATATGATAGCACATTCTGTAGTCATGGAGTCATCACCCCTGGGGCTCATCCAGCTTCCCACAGATGACCTGAAAGGCTCTGTTCAGACCCTAATGCAAACCACTCTGTCCCACATTTAACTGCCATCACCAGGTACTTTAGGAGAGACTGGGTCAAAGGGGTGAGTTCACTGTTCATGGAGAGACAATGCCTTCCTTTCTGCATAGAAGAAGGACTAAGATCTCACAGGCAAGGGAAGTCCAAAAAGACAACTAGTAAAAACTCCAGAAAGCTGGCCACAGTTGAGGGGGCAGCTCGGTTGCTGGTGTGACCTCCCAGGGCAGGAGTGAAGATTGGGGTGGATCAAAGCCGGAAGTGGTTCAGTATGACACAGCTGGGAGCAGGTGGAGGGAAAATACACACAGAAACTAATTTTACAGGCATACCCCAATGGATTGAGATTTCTGAATTTTCCTTTATTGCATGCAATTCTCCGTGTTACCGGAAAATTTCAGCTCCCATCTAATTTCCTAGAAAAACCACCTTCGTAGGTCTGGATTTTGTGTTAACTGTGCTTAGTGATGCACCTTGAAATTCTTCATTTTTGTGTCTCATTTATCTTTTTATCTGGTGTCTGGTATAGAAAAGGCACTCAAAAATACAGGACTACAATAAGGCTCAAGTGTGTGTGTGTTGGGGGGAGTGTTTCCCCCTGGATCATGCTATTTCCATTACCTAATTTCTTGTATGCTATTTCTAATGCAGCTCTTGCTAGAACAGCCTCACACTGCTCTCATTTATGGAACTTTAAAAAGAGTGCTGCCTAAATCTTTTCTTCGGTGAGTTTGATCTCCCTCTGTGGAGCATTGTCTGGATGCTGGTGTTTTGAAAGTTTTCAGGAGATTCGAATATACTGCCAAGATTGAGAACAGCTGTCTAGATGAATGTTCCTTCTTACCAATTCTTTCTTCAGCTGCATCTAATCTACAGTTTTATTCACCCGTTAGGATTTGAATTTGTCACTCTACTTTTATTTAACTTCTGGCACATCTATTATTATTTCATTAAGGTATCATTTTCTGATGATCTCAGCATCTTTTATTAATGCTTTTGAACATTTTTAATCTATTGCATAGCTTCTACTGTGTGATCATTTTACTGGAAATTCTCAAGTTTCTATTCCTATATTTTTGCTTATGCTGTCTCTTGCTTATGGGGGCTTAGTCTCCTGCATGTTTTAGAATTTTGAATTGGGGACTTAAATTAAAAGAGCTCTCTCTGGGAATCCTCATGGCCTAGGAAAACTATTTTATGTAAATTTCTGTTATTCTGTGTTCTTGGAGCAGATATTTGTATTTTCCTACTCTAAACCACCTTTATGGTCAGGGCTAGGATATAGAAGCATCTTTTCCCCTGAAGCTGGCAAAGGGTAGACAAAGCTGTTCCTTGCCTTTTGATGTGGATGAACAGGTTCATTAGCTGGGTTATTTTCCTCGAGGGTATAGATGCTTTCTTGTTTTTCTTTTAAAAGTTTTTTTAATGTCTATTAATTTATTTTGAAATGGGGGATAAGGGGAGAGAGAGAGAGGAAGAGAGATTCCCAAGCAGGCTCCACACTGTCACTGAGGAGCCCGATGTGGGGCTTGATCCCACGAACCACGAGATCATGACCTGAGCCAAAATCAAGAGTCAGACACTTAACTGACTGAGCCACCCAGGTGCCCCGGATACAGATGCTTTCTTGTTACCCACTTCATGCAGGCTGAAGCCCTCTGTTCTTGGCTCCATAAGGAAATGACAGCCCAGTCCCCAGCTTTGGGCACTGTCCCTCCGGGACATACCACCAGGAAAGCTGTTTCTCTGTTCAAATTGTTTCCCTTCTTCCTTGACACCTTAGCTACGCATCAAAACTAATGCTTCTATCACTTTACCTGGAATTTCTGTGACTTGGTCTCAAGAGATTTTGCTGAATTGTCTGTCTTCCTGCATAAACAAACCCCTATCTCATCCCCACCCTACCTCAACACATTGCACATAATGGTTGTTCAACAGTGTCTTCTGATTTCATTGTCCACCCAGCCTGACTCACACCATCAGCCCCTAACATACTGCTGGAACCCTCAGTTATCTGAGAAGCATCCCGCATCCCTTACTTCTCTTGTGGTTCATTAACTCAATTTCTTTCATATGTATTCACAGCACTTGGTGTGTTAGCATTTTCAGGTTTACTAAGCTTGTTCCTTTTTATGGATGAAAGAGTCTCTTGAAATCCCACCTGTCCCAGGATGCTTACAGGCCTAAGAGTGATCATTTTAAAATAGACACGGATTTTTAAAGTTGTTAATAATTTTGAAAAAACAAACATTTCACTACTTCTACTCCCAAAATGGTCTTGCATGGATGCATATGCTTAATTAGATGAAGTCCACAAAACATATGAGATTGCTATTTTTTCAATGCATTTTAGAATAAGTCTGGTCCATGCTATGTAGTTTACATTATAAACTGAAATCGTGGCCTGTGTAATTTGTTATGTATTGAAATTTGGTGGGTCTGTTGATGGTGATGCTGGTGGGTTATGCTGAGGCTCTTTTCGTTATTGATTGCACATATTTTAAGGGGTAGAATGTGCTTTACAACAGAGATTTTAAAGGACTTCTGGCAAGATAATAATAATAATAAGCAAGAAACAGAGCTGGCCTTCTCTATGTAACATTGAGGGAAAACACTATAATAAAAATAACTAATATGATTGGAAATTAATTTTTAAATTGAATTGGTTCACTTAGATCTTTAAGGACAAAGGAAAGAAAAGATAATGAAAGTAACATTCATCATCAGATTTCTCAGATTGCATGGAAATGTCCCTGCCCTGAGTTAAAAAAAAAAAAAAAAAATCACTNATTAGCCAGACTTGGTTTTGATTGTCTCCATTATGATCTTCTTGTTAGAGTGTAATGAGATTCAGTCCTGCACATACGAATACCCACCGCCTGTCACTGAGCCGTCTGCCCATGACTTAAAGGCATGAGCATGCTGTCTGCAGTGAATAGAGAAAAATGGAAATTTGTATTAGAATCGTTTCTCTTTGTTCTTTGTTCATGATTTAAAGCCACTTGGCATTATTCTTTGGGACTCAGACATTTAGCAGGCAGCCTATCTAGCAACTTTAAAAGACGTCCTAAAATCAGGGTATATTTTGACATCTGGACATTAGCCAACCTTCTTTCTGGACCAGCTATTTTTTAAGGAAGTCTGTTTTTTGTTTTTTGTTTTTAAATAGACTTTATTTTCTAGGGCGGTTTTAGGTTTACAAAAAACTGGGCAGAAAGTACAGAGTTCCTATATCCTCTCTCCCTCAGTCCCACAGACTCCCCTATTATTAACATCTTGCGTTGGTGAGGCACGTTTGTTACAACTGATGAACTGGTATTGGTACACTATCGTTAACTGAAGTCTGGAGTTTGCACCAGAGTTCATTCTTTGTGTTCTACGGTACTATGGGTTTTGCCAAATGCATAATGCCAGGCATTCACCATTACGGTATAGCACAGAATAGTTTCACTGCCCTAGAATCCCATGTTCCATCTCTTCATTCTCCCACCCCAAGCCCACCTGGGCAAACCTCTGATCTGTTTTACTATCTCTATAGATTTTCATTTTCCCAGAATCTCATAGAGCTGGGATCATTCACTACATAGCCTCCTCAGATTGGTTTCTTTCATTTAGCAATGTGCATATGCCTGTTTTTAATTTCCTCGAGTACCTCTTTGATTTTGGACCAACTCATCCTCTTCTCTTCTTCTTCTTCCTTTAAGTTTGATTTTTTTCACTACTCACCAGTCACATTTTTTTAAAATTTTTAAAAAATATTTGTATTTATTTCTAGGAGAGAGAGAGACAGTGTGAGCAGGGGAGGGTCAGAGAGAGAGGGAGATACAGACTCTGAAATAGGCTCCAGGCTCTGAGCTGGCAGTCAGCACAGAGCCCGATGCGGGGCTCGAACCCACAAACCGCGAGATCATGACCTAAGTGAAAGTCGGACGCTTAACTGACTAAGCCACCCAGGCGCCCCACCAGTCACATTTTTAATGTCCAATATGAGTTTTAAAAAAATCCACAAACCTACATCAGGAAAATACTTAAATAAATTGCCAGAGTGACACTATAAACTTTACTTAGTGGCTCTCCTTTTATAAATGGAGATAAATAAAGACAAATAAAACAGAGGGTAATGATGTGGCAGGATGAGATGTGAGCATACATCTCAGACTTGCTGAGTCTCAATTTCACCATCTCTACAATGGGGCTACTGCTACTGGATTCCAAGTTCTCCATCAGGATTGAATGTTCCATGTGATGTACATGGAAGGCACCCAATGATAGTGAAGGAAACAGACAAGACGTGGAAGAGAAGCAGAAAGACAGAGGATGAGGAAAGATACAGGAATTGGAGGCAGGAACAGAGTTGGCTGGAACCCAAGCATAGTAGAGTTTGTTTCTAAGAACAAGGCCCATCAACAGGATATGAAATCCTACTGGTCAGTATGAAATAGAAAAATGTTTATCTTTCAGAAAGTCCCCATGGCTGTTGGAACTTAGGCAATTTTTTTGATGGTCATTTCCCAAAGTCAATAGAACAGGCACGATATTTAATGCCTATTTTCCTTCCCTAATAATCCTAAAAACAAAGGGCAAGAATGTGCCTAACCATTGCGTAATAAAAATGGTGATAAAATATAATCTTTTAGCTATTTGAACCCGAAACACCCCTTTTTTCTAATTTTCTGTCAGTCCATCTTTAGAGGCTACATTTCAAGGTGATACTGCTCATCTTCTTCAATACTATTGAATATTCTAGATCAATAGCAGAGGCACTAATGTGCTATTTTGAGCTTGGATTCTGATTGTCACAGTTTTCTAGTAATCATGGAACTTAGTGAGGAATTGTTAAAACATAAAAGATATCAAAAGGCAAAATATTGTTGAATATCCTGGGAACCCAGGATAATGTGTTTTCCAAGCAAAGGGTTGCTTCCTGGAGTTTCCACAGCTGATTCCATCCATCCTGGACTGAAGGTTTCCCAGTGGTTATCATTTCCGGGAATCTTACCTGAGAAGAAGGATGGACACTCTTTTGGTGTTGTATGCTGGCAGCCTTGACTCCACCCAGAGTAAAGGGAACTCTGAATAATTCAGAGCAGCAGTATGTTTATGGCCTCTCCTGCTGAGGAAGACGCACGGAACAGATCACGCAAGTAGATGGGAGTAGTCCTGAATGTTTTATAACCACAATGCCCAGTTCCTAGTATCCTTGAATCCACAAAGTCCAGGTACACTCACAGTAAAAAGTGAGTCTGTCCCTTCCCCCTTCAACTGGAGATGCTCAGTGGTCTTCCTTAGCTCATCTACCTTCTCAGTGGTGCTCAACCAGGGCTCTGTGAGGGTCTTCCAGGGTCTTTTAGTTCGTGCTCATTTATGATTCCTGGTGATCAGTCTTCGTCTGCCTTTGTCTCTGGGTGAGCAGCTGAAGAGAGTCCTGTGGAAGCCTACTCTCTCTCATCAGGGTCTATAGGAGCTGATGCAGATGGTCCTTATTTGTGCTCTGGGATTATGAACACACAGAGATGTGCCTCTCAGATCCCTCTTCAGGACTGTCTCCTTGTGAGGACTATGGTTAGCTGATGACCTTCAGCTGTTTCTTCCTTCAGGCTCCACCTCAGATTATGCTCAGAGCACTGCTGATGACCTTCAGCTGTTTCTTCCTTCAGGCTCCACCTCAGATTATGCTCAGAGCACTGAGCAAGGGCTTAATCATTTCTGGCCAACGCTGGTCAGGCATATGGGCGTGCTTTGCTCCAGAGCGCCTTCTTGTGGCTGGAAGAGGCATTGCCAGTCTGCATCGTGAAAGGAGGGCTCCCTCTGCCCAGGCCTGTTCTCACCCTTATCTGACACAGGTTATTTCTCCTCAACCAGCCCTTTGTCCTTCTAATTCTGCCTCTGCAACCACTTCCGGTGTCAGGTATTATCTGCCTAATTCATGAAACAAGTCCTTAATCGAAGAAGGGGTCACCTATGCTGAGCCCCCAACATCATGATCGAATCATGTCAGTGAACTCATGTGAGTGAGTATAAGGTGGGTAAGCCTTCCTCATCACACACAGGGATTGCCTATGATAGCCTTCCAATGAAAGCTCATTGAATTCAGTCTTCCAGAATTCATTTTTGGCTACGTTTATGTAGCACAAAATTTATTAGCACAGATTTTACCCTTCCCTTGCAAAGCACCTAAATGTAGACCTCAGCCTGACACCCTCTACTCCCAATGCTTAGATGTGACTGTGCTGGTTAAAAGTCCCCAACCATCCCCCCAAAGGTAAATTCCAGTGAACTGCTAATTGCCGAAACCCTCCTGGTTCACACAGGTGGGAAAGGCAGCCCCCTCTGTTCTTTAGCTCCCCTCATTTGGCTTGACTTAGTATCTCTGCTGCTTTTTTGGCAGGCAACACTGAGATGTCATTTTTCTAAGAAAGGGATTCACTTGTAATTCAGCTGACTGCCTCCTTTATATGTTGTAATATGTTTTGGCAGCTACGGCAAACAGAGATGAGGCGTGGGCTGCTCTCTCTTTGAACACAACTTGCTGAAACAGCAAGGGACGTGTCTCCCCTATTTCAGGGCCTGCACAGTCTAATGAGCCTCATGTGAGTCCCTGAGATTTCCATTCACAAAAGGATTGTCAGGGCTGGCTGCACACTACAAGGTGCCCTCTGTGCAACAGTTATAAAAAGGACACTTCTACAGAGGACCTGAATGGCTCAGTCGGTTAAGCATCGGACTTCAGCTCAGGTCATGATCTCACAGTTTGTGAGTCGAAGCCCCGCATCTGGCTCTGTGCTGACAGCTCAGAGCCTGGAACCTGCTTCAGATTCTGTGTCTCCCTCTCTCTGTGCCCCTCCCGGCTCAAACTGTGTCTCTTTCTCTTTCGCAAATAAACAAACATTAAACAATAAGTAAATAAATATAAATAAAAAATAAAAAGGGTGATTCCTCGTGGTGACAGGTATATGGTCCTTATAAGAGCTGTGCTCCCTCACCATTCAGTAGGAGGCTACTGGGGAATAGGGTTAGGGATCTGGGTGATTAGGGTCACCTTCCTCTTTTGAGGCAAGACCTCTGGGTGATCAACACCTGTCTCCCCAAGGTGCTGTCTACCCGTTATGATCTGAATGTGTCCCCTAGGTTTATATGTTGAAATCCTAACCCCCAAAGGTTGTTAGAAGGTGGAGACTTTGGGAGGTGAAGTTTTCATAAATGGGATGGCGCTTCACCAAAGAGGGTCCAGAGAACTCCCTCGCCCCTCGCACCATGTGAGGACAAGGGAGAAGGCGCTGGCGGTGAACCAGGAAGAGGGCCGTCACCCAACCATGCTAGCACCTTGACCTCACACTTTCTGCCTCCAGAACTCTGATTAAATTTCTATTGTTGATAAGCTTCCCAATCTGGAGGACATTGTCAGAGCCATGAAATGGCCTGAGGTGTCACCAGACACATTTTTACTCCCTCCTCTCTGGTGTGAGCTGTAAGCAAGCAGGGACAATTTGGTCACACAATCCACCGATGTTTTGTTTTACCCTTTTTCTTGTGATAGTTCTTAATATTTATTCCTACGTCTCACCTACCTTCTCCTCTTTGATACTCTGCTGATTTGCTCTCCTTGCTCCTGAATACTTTTCACACATCCTACCAATGAATCATAAGCATCCCTTAGGTCTTAATCTGGGGAGCATTATTCTGTTATCAGGAATTTACCCTCTTGGCTTCCCAATCCATATCACATTCACTGAATATCTGAATTTAAGGCCTATGCTGCATAATTGACTATTGAATTTTGTGCACGGTCTTACTATCTATTCAAAAATAAAGGTTATCTTGGGTGGATGCAAGCCCCTAAGGAATGTGGTGTGAGGCCAACTATTGACAGCTTTGGTCCCTTGAACAAGGTGAGCTCCTTACATAACCTGAGGCCCTCAGTGTCTTTGTAAACTCTAGTTCTCTCTTCTGGAGGAATATTCATTTGAGTTTTCTCCTGGCTTCTTTCTACCGCTTCACCTCACCTTTGTGATGGAGGAGGAGTATCTGAATATAGGTTAAACAACAGTGAATGCACACCTCATTTCTCACCTTCTCTTTTCATTCAACAGATGCTCGGCTATCTCTCAGCCACACAGTACACTTTGCCCAGGGAGAAGCTCCCCGACCCCACCTCGTGGTACTGAGAACCTCCAATGGCTGCAATAGTGTCTAAATCTAGAATTACCGGTAGTAATCCCACCTGGCGCACACTCTAAAGCCTTGTTCTCCAACATCTGTAGCAGCTGAGTTACTAACCTCCTTAAGTGTATATTTTAGATATCTTTCTCATTTCTACTTTTACTTGTACCTTATTTCCTTTTTCAACATTTTATTAAGAAAAATTTCCAACGTGGCAAATTTGTAAAACACCCACCTACCAGTCACATTTTACTAAACGTGTTTAACACTGGACTATCCATGTGGCCATTTCTCTGCCCACCAATTGTTTCATCATGTATTTTGAGACACTTCAATATAATGCCTTCAAATAAGACCACACTGACTTTTTTCCGAAGTGCTTCAGCATGGATTTCATTACAGTTTATGTTTGTTTCAATCTGAACTAACATTCCAGAAGTGCACAAATTTTAAGTGTACATATGTTGAGTTTTGACAAACGCATACATTAAGGCAACCCAAATCCCTGTCATACTTAGAACAGCACTAATGTGGCAGAGACACACTTCCCAGTAAATTCTTACCCTCAAGCCTCAAAAGCAACTTCTGTTTAGATTCCAACCCCCAACCCCTGACACACACACATTATAGATTACTTTGCCTATTCTGGAACTTTATATAAATGGAGTTTTACATACAGTATGAATGCTTTTCTGTAAAGGTTCTTTCATTAAGTGTAATGTTTTTGAGATTCATCTCTTTGTTCCATAAATCAGAAGTTCATTCCTTTGTTATGGCTGAGAAATATCCCAGTGTATGGATATGCCAGTTTATCCATTCTCCTATTGATGGACGCCTAGGCTTTTCCTATACACTGACCAGTCTTGAAAAAAAATTTTTTTTGATGAACATACATTTTCATTTCTTTTTCTTAGTATACCCATTTTGTTTATTTTTACTTATTTTATTTTTTAATAGTTTATTGTCAAGTTGATTTACATATAATACCCAGTGCTCATCCCAACAAGTGCCCTCCTCCATGTTCATCACCCCCCTTCCCCTCTCCCCCACCCCTCCCCCCCTCAGCCCTCAGTTTGTTCTCAGCATTCAAAAGTCTTTCATGGTTTGCCTCCCTCCTTCTCCCCAACTATTTTTCCCCTTCTTCTCACTCCATCCTCTGTTAACTTCCTCCTAATCCACCTATACGTGCAAACATATGGTATGTGTCCTTCTCTGCCTGACTTATTTCGCTCAGCATAACACCCTCTAGTTCTATCCATGTTGCTACAAATTGGCCGTTTTCATTTCTTTTGAGTAACTATGTGGGATTAGAATTGCTGGGTAGGTGTGGGCTTGTTTTTATAAGGACATGCTAGATCTTTATCCAAACTAATTGCACCATTTTACTTTACCACCAAAAATACATGAGAATTTTAGCTGTTCCACATCCTCACTTACAATTAATGTTATCCACTTTTATATTCTTAGCTATTCTGTTGACTATGGAGTATTACATCATTGTGGATTTAATTTGAACATATCTAATAACTTCAACTTTCTTGATGAACTTATTGACCACTTGGATAAATTCTTTTGGGAATGTCTATTTAAACTTTGCCCATATCTTGTAAAGTTTCTTGTATTTTTGTTACTAAGTTGTAAAAGTTTACATATCCTGGATACCAGTACTTTGTCAGATATGTTTTTTGAATATTCTCTCCAAGTCTATTACTTGCTTATTAATTTTCTTAGTGGTATTTTTGACAAAATAAAGATTTTTTTAATTTAATGAAATCTAACATCAATGTTTCTCTTATTACTTTTTATGATCCAAGGAATATTTTTCAACTTTGAAGTTACGAAGGTATTCTATAACATTTTCTTATAAAACTTTTATAGTTTTAGCCTTCACATGGAGGTCAGTATTCCATCTTTAATTACGTTTTTGTGTGGTAGAAAGTATGACTTTATTTGTTTCCATGTGGATATCCAATTATTCCAGCATCACTTGGTAAAAAGCCTTTTCTCCCCTTCCCTTGGCACTTCTGCTGAAAATCAAATAACTGTACCACTTATAAATCTATGCTCAATTATCAAGTTGTCAATACATATGTCCATATCACATTTTCTTGGTTACTGGCTTTTTAAGTATTAAATGTTTTTTTTTTTAATGTTTTTATTTATTTCTAGGAGAGAGAGAGAGACAGCGTGAGCAGGGGAGGGTCAGAGAGAGAGGGAGTCACAGACTGAAACAGGCTCCAGGCTCTGAGCTGGCAGTCAGCACAGAGCCCGACATGGGGCTGGAACCCATGAACCGCGAGATCATGATCTAAGCGAAAGTCGGACGCTTAACCGACTAAGCCACCCAGGTGCCCCTTAAGTATTAAATGTTTAAATTCATTCTTTTACAAGATTGTTTGGGACATCTATGTCCTATGCCTTTCCATATAAATTCAGAATTTGCATGTCTACTTATACCAAAATTTCATCTACTAAATGGTTGGAATTGTGTTGATTCTATATATCACTTTGGATAGAAATAGTATCTTGACAATATCAAGTCTTCCACTCCATGAACATAGTTTATCTCTATATTTATTTATGTCTTCTTGAATTTTTCCTAGAAATTTGTTTTAGTTTATGGTGTAGATTTCTTGTGTGTCCTTGATTAAATATAACATTAATGATTTAATATTTTAATGCTATTGTACAATAAGTGGTTTATTTTATTTCCATATGTTTGTTGCTAATGTACAAAAATACAATTGATCTTTTTTATTTCTGAGAGAAAGAAAGAGAGAGAGAGAGAGAGCAGTGGAGGGTCAGAGAGAGAGGGAGACACAGAATCTGAAACAGGTTCCAGGCTCTGAGCTAGTTGTAAGCACAGAGCCCGATGTGGGGCTCAAACCCACAAACCGTTAGATCATGACCTGTGCCAAAGTTGGACGCCCAACCAACCGAGCCACCCAGGCACCCCACAATTGATTCTTTTAATATTAACTTCTTTTTGTACATCATAAAACCATGGTAAATTGCTTTATTGGTTTCTGAAGTTATTTTATAGATGCTTTAGGATTTTTACACATAAACAATGAAGTCATCTACATATAAAGAAAAATTTACTTCTTTATTTTCTCTCTCTCTCTTTCTCTATTTTTATTTCTCCTTTTTTTACTGGCTACCCTTTGCTTACAATTTTAAATAGAAGTAGTGGGAGTATATATCCTTGCCTGATCCTCAAATTTAGGAGGAAACATTCAATATTTCATCATTAGGCATGGTACTAGCCATAAGTTTTTCATAGTTGTTGTTTCAACTGGAGGAAGTTCCTTTGTATTCTATGTTTGCTGAGTGTATTTATCATGTTTGAGTCTTGAATACTTTTTCAACATGAATTGATGTGATCAAATGGTTTATGTTGCTGTTGTTCTGTTGATATGACAACTTACATTGATTAATGCACACATTACATATTGAGAAAATTCTACTTGGTAGTGAAGTAGTATACTCTTTACATATATCTATGTTTATGAGTGATATTTTAATAGATATCTGTAGTGACTGTCAGGTTTTGGTGTGACTATTATGATAATTTCATAAAATGATTTGGAAAGCATTCTGTCTGCCAATAATTTCTGAATGAGATTAATTTCTTTCTTAAATATTTGATAGAATTTACTAGTGAAACCATTTCCATCTGTAATTTTATTTGTATAGAGGCTTACGATAATAAGTTCAATTTATTTAATAGATGTAGAGATATTTACATTTTTTAATCATATGCCATTTTTGATAATGTTACTCTCAAGGAATTTGTTCATTTTTTCTAACATTTCTAAGACATTAGGCTATTTATAATATTATATCACTATAATTTTAATACCGGTAGGATCTGTAGTTAACAACCCCTCTTTCACTCTTAACATTATTAGTTTTTGTTCTTTGTCTTTTTTATTTTGTCGATCTGGTTGGGGTTGACAAATTTTCTGGAATTTTTAATAGAAATAACATTTTACTTTGATCACTTTCTCAATCATTTTCCTCATTTCTATTTCATTGATTTTTTTCTTGTTATTATTACTATTGTTATTTCCTTTTAATTTGATTGTAATTTTTTTTTTGTTGGATTCTTAAGGTTGAATCTTTGGTCATGGTTTTCTTTATTCTCAAATAAAGGCATATAATGCCTGCATATCTCCCTCTATTTAGCCAGTTGTACCCCACAAATGTTGAAATGTATATGCACTATCATTCACTTAGAAATATTTTCTACTTTCCTTTGTGACTTCTTCTGTGGCCCATTTATATTGCTTAACCTATGTATTATGTCCCTAAATATCTCCTTATTATATATTTCTAAATCAAGATGTGTAATTCTAAATTATTGAAGCATGCTTTATGGTTAAGCATATGGTCTATTGGGTGACCTTATCAAGCACATTTTAAAAAGTGTGTATTTTGTAATTGTTGGTGTATAAATACCAACAGTAAGGCAGTGGATAGCATTGGCTAGATTACCTTATTTTCCCCTAATATTGACAATATTGTTCTATCTATTGCCAAGATAGGAGAGTTAAAATCTCTTATTGGGTTGTTTATTTCTCTGTAGAATTATGTTCATTTTTGCTTCATATTTGTAGAAGTGTTGACAACTCTGACTCTGTCTTTGGCCCTCCATCTTGTTCGTGCCCATGCAATGACCTCCTTTGGGGCTATGGGTTCCAGGTGCTGTGGAGATTAATGTAAGTCCCAGCGGGAATGCAGGAAAGCTTATTCTGGTCTTCCCTAAAGTGGCACACGGAAGGCCCCACTTTAGTTATCTAGTGGAGATCCTCTCTGCACAGATCATGTCACTTTAAATTTTTTTAATGTTTATTTATTTATTTTTGAGAGAGAGAGAGAGAGAGAGAGCTTGTGTGAGTGGGGGAGAGGCAGAGAGAGATGGAGACACCGAATCTGAAATAGGCTCCAGGCTCTGAGCTGTCAGCACAGAACCTGATGTGGGGCTCTAACTCAAGAACTGTGAGATCAAGACCTGAGCTGAAGTCAGATGCTTTTAAGTGACTGAGTTACCCAGGTACCCCCAGATCATGCCACTTTACATAACTATCCTTTGACTTTACTGCAATGTCCCTAAGCTCTATAAAAGCTGTGAGTTGAGTCTGGACTGGGTGGAGAGTAGCTGTTCAATGCTTGGATTGTGCATTCATCTGATTCCCCATGGTCAGTAAGTAGCCCTGAATAAACACTCTGTGGAAATGGTATGGAGTGGCTTGCTTTGATTTTCCTCTTAAAGTGACCTCTCAGTCCAGAGGATAATTTATTCACCCTTCTCCACCTTCTAACAACATTCTTTTGGAGCATTGTTACTAGAGTCACACTTATTTATGATTATTGTATATTCCTGGGGAATTACACTTTTTTTTATCATTATGGTTAACTTTTCTTTAAGTCTGTTTTAGTTGATATCAGTGTTGCCTAGCCAGCCTTCTTAAGCTGTTTGCCTGCTGCATATTTTGTCATTCCTTTACTTTGCAATTATCTGGGCTTGGAGTGCATTTCTATAGTCAGCATATAGTTATGACAATTCCTGTCTTTTAATCATAATGCTTTGACCATTGTGATTATTGTAATTTTGGGCATGGTCAGATATAGGTCTACTATTTTATTAATTGTTTTCTGTGTCTCCCTCTGTTTTTCAATTCTCTATTCTTTGACTTATTTTCCCTTTTAAATGATTCAAATATTTCTAAAATTGTACACTCAGCTATTTGCTCTTTGTTTATGGTAACTTGCATTGTTTTTTGATATTTAACCCTTTGTTTTTCAGAGTCTACTTAAACCTAACGTTATACCAGTTCATGTTAAATGTAGAAATCTAACACAAGTCTTAGCTCATGTATGCCTATATCTTGATGCTATGTTCATCATATATATTAACACGTACACCATTAAAACCCTATATAACAATATCACGATTTTCACTTTTAGGGCCATGTACTTCAAAGAAATCAAAAGGAAAAGTAGCCTTCTATATTTATCCATAATTTTACATTTGGGCTGGTATTCACTTTTGCTGAATATCCAGTTCCTCATTGGGTAGCATTTATTTTCATCCCAGAAAATTTGCTTTAGCATATGCCTACTGGAGAACATTTCACTAGTTTTATTTCATCTAAAAATGTTTTCATTTCCACTTCATTAGTGAAAGATGTTTTTGTCCCATATAGAATTTTGAGCTGACAGGTTGTTCTTTCTGCACATACAGATACGTTCCACACTATGTCAGCATCATAGTTTTTGTGCCAAGTCAGCATTCATTTGAAAAGCTGTTCTGTATGGGCTGTGCCATTTTTCTGTGGCTTCTTTCGCAATATTTTCTTTATCATTGTTTTTTAGTAATTTGAATAGGACACTCTTAGCCTGGTTTTCTTTATCTTGCTTTGTGTTTACTGAAATTTAAAAAAAATTATTTTTAATGTTTCTTATTTATTTCTGAGAGAGAGACAGAAAGACAGCATGAGCAGGTGAGGATCAGAGAGAGAGAGGGAGATACAGAAGCCGGGTCCAGGCTCTGAGCTACCTGTCAGCACAGAGCCCAAAGCGGGGCTCGAAACCACAAACTGTGAGATCATGACCTGAGCCGAAGTCCGACGCTTAACCAACTGAGCCACCCAGGCGCCCCTACTGAATTCTTTAAATATGTACACGTATTGTGCTCACCAGTTATGGAAAAATTGAGGCCTTTGTATTTTTAAATAATTTTGGCACCGTTTTCTCTCCTCTCCTTCTGGAACTTCGGTTATGCATGTGTGTTAGATCTCGATATTGTCACAGGGCTTGAGGATCTTCCCACTTTTTTTTCCCCACTTTTTTTTTCTGTAATCTTCAAATCTGATCATTTCTATTAGCTCAACTTCAGGTTCACATTATCTTTTCTCCTTTGATTCCATTCTGTTAATAAGGCTATCTGGTATATTTCTAATGACTGATGTGTTATTTTTCAGTTCTAGAATTTCCATCTGTTTCTTTTTGTAGTTTTGTTTTTCTACTGAGGATTTTCTCCTTTTCATCATTTTACCCTGTTTTCATTTCACTCACTGACCATAACTTTAATTGTTGTAAAATGTTAGGATGCTTATCCCAGCTTGGATGATTTTGGAGTTGCTTCTGTTTACTTCCTTTTCCCTTGAGAATGGCTCACATTTTCCTGGCTCTCAGTATGTCAAATACTTTGGGATCATATCTAAGAAATGAATTTTGTTACTATCTCCAAAAATATTGATCTTTGTCTTGTTTGTTTAATAAGGAAATTCACTCTGCTGAAGTCAATGACAAATCCCATGGCAGTTAGTTAAGTAGATATTCAAATCTCAGCTCTGAGCTGGACCGCTTTGCATCTTCTTCATGTATGCACAATTCAGAATCACCCACAGATATTGCTAGAGTTTATAAACCAAACCTAAGGCTCCTTCCCTCTCTTTGGCTTGTCGCCTGCTGGTATCTCTACCTCATTCACCAGTAGCTGTTGTTGCCCTGAACTCTTTCCTCTGGTTTATCAGATAAAAAAAAAAATCAAAGCTTTTTTTTTTTTTTAAGTTTTTCATTCCACCAGTCACTGGGTACAGATGCTTCCATGCTAATAGTAAAGCCATAACATGAGAAACACAGCCCATGCTGTTCTCTCCTTTCAGATGTTGATTCTCCCTGGAATTTACCTACTTTTGTACACTGTCCAGTACTTTTTTAAAAAAATGTTTATTTATAAGTTTATTTATATGAGAGAGAGAGAGAGACAGCAAGTGAGTGGGGGAGGTGCATAGAGAGACAGAGACACAGAATTTGAAACAGGCTCTGAGCTCTGTCAGCACAGAGCCCAATGCAGGGCTCAAACTCACGAACCATGAGATCATGACCTGGGCTGAAGTCAGACGCTTAACTGACTGAGCCACCCAGACGCTTAACTGACTGAGCCACTTAACTGTCCCCTGTCTAGTACTTTCAAGTAAGTAGGGTTTTTTTCCCCCCCCATATCCTTTCTAGGTTTATAGTTATTATCTGTAGTATCTGTGTTATTATCAGTCTGGTAAAAACTTCCTTGGCCATATTAAAAGCAGATTCCTTGTAGCAACTGGTATTTTGATCGCCATCTGCTTCACCCCTCCATCTCTCTGTACTTTTAATTGATACATAATTAGAACCAGGTATTATAAGACAAAAGGGATTGAACTGGAACAGTTTCAAAAGGAATGTAAAGAGTTGATGGAATTGTAATACAAACTCAATTGAACATAGCATAAACTCTAAATTGTGAGAAGTAAGGAATGATCCTAAAACTGTGTGGAAAAGTTAAGAGCTGGTACCAGATCAGTCTGAGGAAATAAGAGGACATGTACTCTAGCTAAGCCTGGAGGACAAATAAAGAAAAGACATTGGGTGGGGGGAAGTGG